>NC_090936.1:903795554-904105302 GCF_040938575.1 Ambystoma mexicanum
TTTTATTTGTTGACCACCACTGGGTAAGTGGATAGGTATGGTAGCTGTTTGTACAGGTAATAGATCCACTTCGTTGTGTATCGCTGGTACTTGAGTCTCATGTTGATCACCACTGTGGATTTGAGCTACTGCGTTAATCTGAGTCTGAGGAGCTACCTGATCGTTTGGTTGTCCATTTAGTTCTAGATTTCGTTGTTCCGTCTTTGTGTTGGACAGATCATCTGTAGTGGAGACTACTTTCATATCCGTTTTCTGTTGATGGGCATTCCGAAAAGATTTTGTTATTTGAGGTCTGCAAAGTGATTGTTCCAAGGTTAGTTGGGAAGAATCTAAGGCAGGGGTTGCAGCAGTTTTGAGTTTGGTTCTCAGTCTTGTTTTTGGTCGTACAATTGATTGCTGTTTGGGTCGAGATGCCGACATTTCTCCTTTGATTGGTTTAGAGTCTATCTTTGGTTCTGCCGTGCGGGCAGTGTCAGGTCGAATTGCCGACATTTCTTCTTTGGTTGGTTTGGAATCTGTCTTTGGTTCCAACATGCGGAGAGTCCTGGCGGAGTCTTATCAGGGCGGGTGATGGTGAGATCCAAGGGACAAGCCCTTCCGGTCTCTCAGCAGATTGAGTAGGTGCTCAAGGGTTTCAGTATCGTCTAGAGTTTTCGCTTGGATGGAAGTCGTTTGATAATTTCTGTTGAGATCCAAGGGACGAGCCCTTCCGGTCTCTCAACAGATGTGGAAGTAGTTTTCAGCTGATGGAAGTCGTTCAATAAGTTCTGTTGAGATCCAAGGGATGAGCCCTTTCGGTCTCTCAGCAGATGTGGTAGTAGTTTTCGGCTGGATGGAAGTCGTTCGATAAGTTCTGTTGAGATCCAAGGGACGAGCCCTTTCGGTCTCTCAGCAGATGTAGTGGTAGTTTTCGCCTAGGTGGAGGTCTTTGGATGGGTTCTGTTGAGATCCAAGGGACAAGCCCTTCCGGTCTCTCAACAGATGTGGAAGGTGTATTTATGGTCTGTACAATCCATAGGACAGAGTCTTTTCAGTGTTCCAAAATGAGGCTGTTGACTAACCTCTGTAGAGATCCAAGAGAAAATCCTTTCGGTCTCTCCGCAGAAGAGTTTGTTAGGATTCACGTTAGTTGTGTTGTGGTGTATTCATTCCATAGCCTTCCTCAGGGTGAGAGACTGATGATTTCTGCAGAGTGGAAGTTATTTGTGTGTTTTCTCAAACAGAGGGGTTGAAGATATGACAATTTGGAGAAGAGTGTAGTCCGTGCAGTCTAGCTGTCCAGAGCCAGGCTTTGGTATAGTGCTTGCAGCTGATACAGTCTGTGAGTCTAGCTGTCTAGTTAAAATTGATAGCCAGAAATGAGCTTCTTTTGAGATTCCGCTGGGTAATATAGTAGCACTAAAAATGTTGTGGGCGTTGGCAAAGACTTTGCTATAGTTGGTATGGGGGGGCCCCTCCGTATGCACTGAAAATGTTGTGGGCGTTGGCAAAGACTTTGCTATAGTTGGTATGGGGGGGCCCCTCCGTATGCGCCAGCGATGGTGTTAGTTTGTGTGGGAGAGGTGGTGCAGATGGAAGTGGATTTTCTATTCCCAATCAGTTTGCGGGGATCAGGGGCACTCGATGTCACTGACAGGAGACTTCAGTTGCAGTGCTGAGGGTGGCCACTAGGTGGAGGCAATCGGTAGCGCTCTGCTCGATGCCTGGTCTACTTCGCAGTAGACTGTGGAGTCAGTGGACAGGGCACCGAGAGTCGCGGCCAGGAAGAGGAGCTCCGCGGCGGCGAGAGTAGTCCCGAACTGCAAGCGGCCTCCAGGGAGATGCTCGTGCTCCAGCACCGAGGGCAGTGGGAGCGAGTGCTGAGGCCTGGCAAGACGCGCACTCGATCTCTTCAGCACGGCTATTCCACAGACACTGCGCTCCGGTACCGAGGGCAGCAGGAGGGGGTGCCGAGGCCGCAAGTCGCGTGCTCCCTCGCTTCAGCGCGGCCAGTCCACGGGAATCACAGGACCGGGGAGGGAGGTGAAGGGACACGCCGAGGAGATAGCAGAAGGTTTTTTTTTTTTTTTTTTTTTTGGAAAATGAAAAATGAAAAGTGAAGGGTTGAGTCCCTTTCTGCTACGTTGGTACTACGTTGCTCCTTTGTTGTCCTGCTGTAGCTACGAGTCGGCAGAACAGAGCGCTGTTTCAGAGGTTATTAGACGTCTGTGAGTTTGCTCGAGGCAGGGCTTGCGGCAGGGCGGAGGCCTACTGGTCATGATGGTGTGACAGGCTGCGAGGTCATTCCTTGTTGTTTTTAGACTGCACATAGTACTCTAAAGTGAAGTGTGCAGCAGGGTTACATAGCATCCCTGTTTTCTTTCTTTTTGTATAATTTGTGTCACTGGCATGATGTGTCCAAGATGGACTGGTGTCGGCAGACATTTTTCTACTGCGCTTTTCATTTTTTCCAACTTTTACATTTTACTATCTATACTTAAAAAGGTTATAGAATGCATTTTTACCCTGCCCATTTGCCTTCTTTTCTCTTGGTCTTCCTGTTACCGTCGCTGGCAGGAAATACCATATAAGGAAAGCTCTTTTGCCAGCAAAGCAACTGCTCTCCCAGGCAAAGCGTGAGTGTGTGCCTGGCCGGATGTGGGGGCAGATAGTGTCTGGCCACAATCTACAGAGTGGCCAGGGGATTTCTGTTGCTGGGCAGATGTGGGGCAGGAGGCTGTCCAGGATTCGACAGCCGTTGCTAGTTTGTATGGTGCAGATCCATTGGATTGAATGGTGGAGGACAATCCTGGCTCAAATCTAGGATAAAAATGAGGACACTTGCACTCATTCTACAGATCATCATTGGAACCAAGATTACTACAAAGAGTTTCAGTCAGATGAAGACCTGCAAAGGACAATTGAAGACGTCCAGTGTTGAACACCCTTGATGCGCCTCTAACTTTGGGCTACTTGGACAACTAGACTTGACTAGTCTTGACCCCTGCATGTGGATCTCACACTCTGGAGCCTTCGGAAGTATCCCAATTCCATCCTGTGGGCTGACTAGCTTCATCCATGGCCCCTGCTGTGCATTAGTTCCTGTTTTGAGTTTTGACTTGGGACTTTGCATGTCTCCAGTGTAGATATATTTGTATTGGTATGTTGTTCTTTTGACTAATTAGCAAACACCCCACAATTCTTGGAAGCAAAAGAAGCTATGTGTATCCTTCAAAACTCAAATCTAAAATCAAAGTTGATCCCCCGAGTTTATGCATGGAAAGTTACCACAAGATATCAGATACACATTAACATGGGCTTGTTCACACAATTGATGTTGACCTGCCTGTAACAATCTCACAAGGATGTGATACAAGGTATAGTGAATACATTTCTAACATTTCTAAACCTAAATAATACAACACTGCATCTAAACAGTACTTAATTCTGTAACTGTAATGCTGCTTATTGGCCAGTACTTTACAGTTATCTTCAGTTAACCTTTACACAACATCAATGTCAGCCAGTAAATAGAAAGTCTAGAACATGTTATTTTCTCCAGTTTTAAAAGCCAGTATCCCAGAGAGAAGTTTCATACAACATGACATTAATGTGCACATATTTACCTCAACTGTGCCCCCTGCCTAAATGTGAAGCTGGGGGTTCATAGACTGTGTGCATGCCTTTTAAATTCAGGCTAAAATGACTATCTTATACTGCATGTTTGGGTTACATAAATAATACTTTCAATTGGGAATGCACAGGACTCTGTTCACCCATTCAGTATAGGAAAAAGAATATTTCTTAATACCTTCCCAATTCACTTTGTAAAGTGTGTCCAACTGGGACAAGGTTCTTTTTCTCTGCTATGTAATGTCATGAGTGAGGGGCAAATGGAATGTAAATTAGCAGCATTTCATATGGGAGTGAACGTGACACACTAAGCTCTCTCTCATTCACAAATTCTTTTTAAGTATCTATGGCTTTCACAGAGCTCACATTTATCAAGAATGTCTTCATCGGGATATGGTGTGTGTGAATTAGAAACATAGCCTAATGTTGACTGTATCTGTAAAAAATGCTTTCGGGTATAATTGAACAGGATTTTAAATTTTCAAAGAACTGTGCTTGGGCTGCACAGAGTGCTATCAATCTTATACTGCACACACAGCTCAGGAATTTATTTTTGGTTTGAATTGAAATGATGTCTCACTTAGTTTTAAATGCAGTGGGAATGCAAGAGCATTTACCATTGCAATAATGTGATTTTTGATTTAGGATGAACACCCCTTAATGCATTCACCCTCCCCCAATTCCCTTGGACATTAGGCACTTAGCATTGCAACAATTATATACTCACTTTGAATTATTATTTTTATGCATGTACCATCTTTTTTTACTCATTCATGTTCCCACACTTTGTGATGATTATGTCACTTTTTTCTTGGACAAATTTCTCCATTGTCTTGCTCAGTAGTGAAACAACCCCCCCCCCTAGAATACACATCCCTTAATTTTTCGTTGGGTGCTCATATATCAGAATATCAAAAAGGTGGGGGCCGATATGCTCTCTATACTTTTTAATCTTGAATATTTTGTATTCCATATGGTCTCATAGCAGTATGCCACATCAAAGAAATATGGATTTCGGGGATCCCGCAGCAAAGACATGTCACGATAGTTGGCATGACTGTGTGCCATTGTTTTTCATAAAGTTATTAATATTCATTGTTTTATACATTTGTGATAATCCTCCAACTATTATGTGTGGATTTATTGTATAGTGGGTCATCTCACAGTTATTTGGTATATCAAAAAGCATGTTTACATGCAACTCTAATGTTACTTTGAATGTCCTGCTTTTTCTAATGCAAAAGGTCAAGTCTTTGGTTTCATTTTCTTGGAATACTGACATTCTGATCCTAGCATGCCTTTCAGTTAATAAACCTGAGCTTGCTGTCACATTCCTCTAGTTTCCATCAGGTCGACCATCCGGGTTGGTTTCATGAGGATATGGAGTTGAAAAGTGACGCAGTATGTGTTATGATATGATATGGCATTTATAAAGCGTTTCAAGGTGTGACAAGGCAAGGGAGGTTGAACAGAGGGGAGACAGAGACAGCAATCCTACTAGGCCAGGTGTCATTCAGATCGTGCAATGTTCATGGATAGAGGGGAGGGAAAGTGCAGCACATGGGAAAAGAATAAATAACAATAAATTAAAAAACAGCCCGTTGGAGGCAAGTGCAAGGATAGGTGCAGAGAGCAGGTGGTGGTGGGACTGTTAGGAATACAGAAAACAGTCCCAAGTGCGGGGGTTGCCAGGAAGGCAGTGCAGAATCAAAGATAAAGTTTTTGAGGTGCTTCATTGTAATTTTATTTAATGGTGATTTATACTGCACACTTCTACCACCCAGGGGCAGTCACCAGGTGCTCACGTGGCTCTGCATGAAAGAGGACGGGGTTGGTTAGTGAGGGTAGAGTGAAAGGATAGGTCCAGAACCAGGAGAAACTGTGTCTGTGTGTTTTGGCTTGCAGATGGTTGATTGCATGCACTGACTTGTTGTATCTGTTTGGGGAAAGCCTAATGCCTGGGTTGTTTTTATATGTAAATGTTTGCTAAGTTGTGTGTGTGTGTGTGTGTGTGTGTGTGTTTGTTTTATGTGTATATTGGCTTGTATTTAGGTTGTAGTTGTGCGCACTGGTTTGTTGTATTCATATGGGTAAGCTCCAAGTTCGTCTAGGTTCGTCTAGGTGGCTATTCGACACAATTCTATCTAATGTGATGCATGACTAATCTTCACAATCCTATCTAGTGATACACCTGGTTAATTTCACAATCTATCTAACCCTGACTTGTCGCTAATCTAGAGAGATCTATCTCAGTGTGGCGCATCGCTAATCTTGACATGTCTATCTAAATGTCATGCATGGCTAGTCCTTGCAATTTCTAAATGGCTAGATGTGTACCACTCTGTCAGATAATAATGTCTTCTGTTACTTGAGCACGCTTAGCCCTATGGGTATGTAGCACTATATAAGAAATACATTATTATTATTATTATTATTATTATTAGTTGCAGAATATGGCTACCTTACACAATTAGGCTAAATGTGAGATATGTCTGTCTAACACAATTGGTATAAATGTGATATATGGCTGAATAACACAAATGGGCACAAACACAAGGTAAGGCTGCTTTACACAATTAGGTTAAATGTGAGACATGGATATCTAACACATTTGAGCTAAAAATCAAGGTAGGGTTACCTTACACAATTAGGCTACATGCAATATATGTCTGACTTACACGAATGGGCTAAAAAGCAAGGTAAGGCTACCTTACACAATTAGGCTAAATTCAAGATATGGCTTGGTATGTTTTGTATGGACAGTATGTTTAGATTTTTCCCAAGTCCATGTCCCAGGTAAATCACCCTTCATTCATCCACTTAACATTAGCATGTGCCATGATAAAAAATACTTTGGCCCATATATGTCCATCCGTGTCCTTTTTTGTTCAACTGGTGTAAATTCCTGCACTTTCAATGATGTGGGATATATTTACCCATTCAGCAGTACTTCACATCATCCAGCTGCACTTCAGCAGTTAACAGCGAAATGGTTCCGCTGGCTCCTTGGAGCACCATTGTGACGCATCAAAACTGTGTTTTACAGCTACAAAATGATGGCGGCACCATCTTGCCAAACAACTAGTGGGCGAGTTGGAACAGAGAGCACACCAGGAAAGACAGCCAGTGTGTGTTCTTGTGTGCACCAAAAGAAGCAAATTGAAAAACAGCGCTGCTTTGCTGTTTGCTAAACAGTTCCCATTGAAAAGGGAATATTCTACATTGAAAAGGTTGCCGCTCTTATGCTCTTTTCCTCTGTTCCTCATAACACTACTTTCATCAGTGAGACCCGGCAATGCCCATCCATATTCATATTTTGCTCCATCAGAAAAGAGAATTATTCCTGAATGACAGGCGGTGTCAGCCAGATCTGAGAAATCAAAAGAAGCTTTACTTTCAGCTACACAGGAAAACACTTAACATTTGGGTTACAGAATGTCAGAAATCAATGCTTCAAGGAGGCCCTGACTCTCTGGCTCAATGTCAATGTCAGTGGATTTGTATTTTAAACAAATGGCTGTATACAAGAAACTGATTATGGCTGCAGAACAATATTGGGAAGTCAGATGGAAGAGCAAACATTTTAAAAGAGAAATCCCAGCAGCAATCACCATGGTCCAAAATGGGCTTTTGCAAACAAACAAAAAAATGCCTGTTTTAAAAGTACAATGTTGAATAAAAACCTGTCCTGGTCTAGCAATGCAAAGGAGTTTTGTGTGGAAACATATGTGATGTTTTATTAAACAGTCTTGCTTCTGATTCAAAACAAAATAAACTAAAATAAAGAAATACATGTTTTTGGCAGTACTGGGAAATCAGCCCAAACAGGTTTCTGCCATGGCCCAATGGACATTTGGGTTCTGATAACAACAGTGCCCTACCCCAAAGCAGATTCTTTGACACATGCATGCTAATTGCCACCTTTGAAAACTTTGGACCAAAAGCACTCAACATCCTAGGCTCATCAGACTTTTGTCTGGGCTGAGGCCTCAAACAATAGGGATTCTGGGACACGGACATGTGAAAAAGGAAATTGCACGTCCCTGCAACTTCTACTGGGAGCTTCAAAGCCAACTCAAGAGTAGCCAGGAAGTACATGACCATATTTGGAGAACAAAGGCAGACCATTTGTTTCAAAAGACTATTTTATTAATAACATTTCAAGACTTTTATTTTTGCAACAGGACTTCACAGGAATGTAAAAAGTTAACAGTTTAAATTCATTTTTGTGGTTTTCAAACAAGAAGTGGTAGCCTTCACTGCCATATCGGGAACAGAAATGGCATAGAATTGAATATGTTGAGAATAGTGTATATGATGCCACTGTGAAATTCAATGATTATATGCCTTCTAATAATCTCTACACATTTATAAAGTTATAGGATTTTAGGTCAAATATTTATCACTGAAAATCCTGAAAAACTGTACTGACATGCTCTGCGTAAAATATGTAAGCTGCCTATGTGATTTGTTCAAATGCCACAACTGTAAAACGGTGCCATTTATGTCAAAACTGGGTTGTGGCAAAATTAACTGTGGGATGTTGTAGACATAGTGAACCCACACCAATAAGCTGATGTTATGTCCTTAAGAATCCAACCAGCTGACAGCAAGGCGGTAACAATCACCCCTGACCAATCCAGTTGTTTAGAGGTGTGCCCAGCTAAGACTGCCTCACCATATAATTCTAGGATGTCACCATGCCTTATAAATAAGGGTGGCTGACAGAACTCTACACACTTTCTCCTGAATTTCCAGCACCTGTGTTTCCTGACATTCCAGATCTACCTTTGCACGATTCCAGACCCTACTGCCAGGCCAAAGCATTGCTGACCCTATCCCAGCAAGGCCATTGATCCAGAAAAACCCACTAAACCTCCATAACAAAATCCCACTAACTTCAGGGAGAAAGGGGAAAGGTGGCTGTGCCCACTTTGGGATTCTTTAGTGCCGCCTGCTTGCCCTGCTTACCCGCTCCATCCGTCTGAGGCGTCACTGTGCCGTGACCAGATATTTGCCCAGCTGTCTTTTGCTAGGAGAGCCCACTATCTGGTGACCTGAGCCTTTGAGCCCAGAAACTGGATGACTCTTCCTAATCCCAAATCCAAGAGTGGATTGCGAGTATTTCCCCCTCCCAAAACAACACATAGCATGCCCCATCTTGACCCCTTTGTCTTTGCCCTATTTTCTGAGTAATCCTATCCATACCCTGATAACTTGTCTAAACTGTTCTAATTCTATGTGCACCCTGTCCTTGTTTTTTTAGTGTTAGCGCAATTCTTTCATTCACCTCATCTTGTAACTCCTCAGCAATATTTGGAATAATTTAAATAAATTCCCACATAGATCTGAACGCGAGGTGAAAGGGTTAAGATGCAAATTAACCTGGGATCATACCGTGTCTTTCTTTAACAATTTAGTATGAATAATCTAGGTCAAGTAAAACTTGTCCTTTTTCTTTCCAAACCGATTTCCTCCCTTTAGCGGCTTTATTTTACCTAAACCGACCCTCTTTTTATCTTGCAAATCTCATCCAGTTCTTCAGCTATAGCCCTCCATTCACTTCTATCTTGTCCCTGTGATGACAACTAAGATCACATTGAAGATAAGCCCGCAAACCTCATATTCTTTCATCATCATGTTTAGATGATTATCATTGATGCTGCAAGAGCTTCTTTTGGCAGGTTGTAGATGTTATGATCAAAAGAGAACTGCTTATGCCACTTATCACAACAACCAGAATGTCTTTCATCGTTTGAATTTATAACCAGATTTAATAGCAAGATACCTAACTGATTAAACACAAGAATGTTATGTTTCCTTATAAACCACACCTTATCCCTCTAATAAGCAATGTATATGTTCTCCTTTTTTCATCTTAGAACCGTTGTTGAGAGACTGGTCTTTTGAATATATCTCTTTGATTCTCACATGCTGTACATTTATTTAGAATAAAATACATTTCAAGGAAGCCATTGAAAGTTCAATTAATAAACAACTAGATTGCAAGACGGTAACTTGATTATTTTTGCCACTATTGGCAATCATTTTATATCTATCTCTATATGAACTTCTCATATTGTTTTAATAATAAATAACATTGAGCAATATTGCACTTTAAACTTACCTGCACTGCACTTTACTGTGCAATCTTCTACCATCTGTATTCATTTGAATTTTATTGCTCAAAACAAAACATGTATGCAGCATACATTTAATCATCTTTTGCCACTACGCACTTCATTTTACAAACATGTTTTTCTGTATTTAAATAACACATTAGTGCGTTACCTTATGCAATGATTTACGAAATATGATTCTATACTACGTACTCATGCATTACAGATGTCATTTACCAAGAGCATGTTTCTTAAATGAAACCCCTTGCATGTATGGAATGTTTGCACTTTCTATCCTTCAATGAACTACAGGATAACAGCTAGCACCATGGCTGTTGTAGGAATTCGCTTTGATTTGCTATTAAAAACGTCCTTTTTAATGTTGTTGCAAACATGACTAAGTTAAAAGCGTCAGCCTGATTATGAAAACATAATAAATATGCCGATTAAATAGGTTGCAGCTTTCGCTTCACTACTGGTTCAGGACATGAGTTGATAATTTAGCAGTCGTTCCTTGCTGTGAGGGCTCATCTGTGTCTGACAATTTGTTATCAAGTTGGTGTTTATAAACGAATATACGTATTTCAAGGTGCATACACTGAACCGGAAAGTAAAAACAACTATTGGCAATGCCAACCGTTTGGTCTTTTTTTGTAGGCATGGGAAAGGCACTTGCCAGGCATTGCCATAGTGTTATACAGTGGCCATTGATGGTAGCAGGTGCAAAATGGTGTGAGTACCAAGGCATCTAACTGCAGTGCCTGGCAAACACCTAATATTTATATACAAGACAAAACCTTTGGAGTACCAATGCTTGTTTTTATTAGGACTTCAGTGCAGGACATTCAGTGCTTATGAATTGAATAGCTGAAGGCAGGCCTGGTTAAGGCATTTGTATTACACCAGTAGTGTTTTTACATCTCCAATTAAGTAATTACTCAAAGAAGACGGCTTTGAAAAAACACTGGCAGGCCCTTCGAGCACACCGTTTGATGGTAAGGCTTGATTTAAACGAGCTCAATGAGTTCCTGCAAGGAGTTGTTTTGGGGGGCCAGGGACAGGAGCTGGATTGTAATGGCCATATGGTTCAGCATAGCGCGATCGGATCACATGAATAACACCACACATGACAAGTAACAATGTGCTCATTTGTTAAACGTTATTCTCCAATGAATTCATATTGACGAGATTTTAATGCTTTATGACTACACATTCATTTTGGCGACAAGGGGATTTCCGATTTTGCGATATTTAGTCTGACAGTGAACTAGTTGAGGGGTTAGTTCATTTTTGATGAACTCCTATTTTAGTGTTGAGTGGCACAAATTGCTTTTATATTGTATGTTTGGAAATGAAGCAGCATGTTAGTATCATTTAAAGTTTCGAGACCCTACCTCTGAATTGAGAGAGACCTGCCAATGGTTTTCAGTGCAGGTTATTTTTGCCAGATTTCCCAAACGTTTTGAACTGTGCACGTCATCCCCAAAACGCAATTTAGGATTGCTGTCTTTTGAGTCAGCAGCAACAAACAAACACAAAAGTCCATCATTTGCTTGGCAACGGAGAAGCTTATTAGAAACGTCTGGCATGGGTAAATAAATATTTCATGTGTTCTTTAAAACTAGCAGGTTTTCACCTGCTCTGCACTGCATATTTGTTTCCTAATGTTCTTCCATTGGTGCTGTGCCATACATGGCAGCAGTCCAGCAGTGAGCTCTTGCGATGTAATTGTTGAAACGATTATCCGAAGTGAACTCTGATTCTTCAGTTTAAAGGCAACCTTTCTGTGAATTGCTGGTTACACCCGTGATTCAGGGGCCATTTGGTAGCCATACATCACCGACTGCCAGGCACAACACAGGAATCCCGCAGGTGTCACGCTTTTTCCCCGGGGACCCAGAGAAGAGCATTAAAACCCAGAGCGTCCAGGTTAATCCCAAAGAGTAGTCATGTCTGCATCCATGCCTAACGACCCAAGAAGCTATACTTGTATTGGAAAGTCTTCACCCACCCCGTATAAACACACGTGGCAGTTAGTACCCCATCCTCTGAGACATCCCGCACTCACGCAGCCTTTTACACATGTCTCAGTGACAGTCCAGAAAACCTCAACGGTTGGCTGCGCAAACCTCCAAAGGTTCCTCAGAAGTTTATGACATGCTGCTCATGCGTGGATGGCCAAAGGTGACTGCGTACAAAGGCAGCATCCTCCCGCCTGCTGTGCCCATCACAGTTGTCAAAGAATGCCACAGAGGAGGCTGCTTGTGTGAAGGAGGGCAGTGGCTCAGGCTGTTCCACCACTCACATAAAATCCTCCATACAGTGGCGGTTTCCTTTGTCGCTGGACACGCTGACTGCTATTGAAAATGGGGTATTGCTCTCCATGCCCTCCTCCCCCTCTTCCTGCGGCGATGAGTGCTGCTCTCCTCCCTTACCATCCTGTCTTTGCTGGTCCAAGAGTACAGCCACCAGAGTGTGTGATGTGGAAACAGAGACTCATGGCCAATGAGAAACTGTGCACTGCTATGGTTTAATACAATTTGTTTGAAGTCCGGCCTTAGGAGAACAGGTCTTATGGTTATCAGCCAGCAAACAATACTTTGGTCTTGCAGAATGCTAGGCCGTATTTATAATACAATTTTCTGCATGAGAGGAATTTGCAAGGGTCGGGCCCCTCATTAATTTAGAAGTCTGCAATACATGGCCTTTTTATGGGAATTGTGATGAATCGGGGGAATTTGTGCCTTCTCTCCAAGAGGGAGCCCCCCCCCCGTGAGGCTAGGGATGTTAGCCCACTCTGCAATACCCCCCTAGGGGTAGAGGCATGTGGCACTTCACCGGTAGAGACTCCCCTTATGGGAAAATGACCCCTGTTCCCGTCAATAACCTACTCAAGCTGTGGATGTTTTACAATTCCAGAAACTATGAAGTATCAAGACTGGGACAAAGAAACGCCTAGTAGATACCATTCTCTTATGGGAAAAAATCACGTCTCTTTAAATCAGAATACCCAATCCACTGAGATGAGTACATTGAAGACTGTGCATTCAGAGAAAGACAAATGAGAAGAGAGAGAGGAAAGAGAGCATCACATAAGCAAGCTATAGGAAGGCCCCAAGCTGTGTAACACCTGGAGAAGACAGAAACAAGGTGTCAGGCAGAATCATATGCAGTACCCTTTGGGAAAACAACACACAATTAAGACTACAGGTGCGAGTACAGTTTCACCTTTGGTACAAGCCTTTACTACACACTAGTGTGGTAGCAGTGGCTGAGCAGCCAGACTTATCTGAAGAGTTAAGTGAGCAGTACATTAGGTTACACAAAGGACTAGCAATTACAGTGATTCAAACAAACACTTACTCAAGGTTTCTTGGTAAAAGAATATACATGTATTTACTACAATACACAACCAATCAACTTCTGAACAAGTTATGCTCCCCTGATGTGGGAGCAAAATGGCACTTCAGTTACTTTAAAAAGGGGTAAAAAGACAAGGCTATAAGAATCAACAGCACATATACTTTCATAGGCAACGCAAAGGGTTCCAGTTCACTACAGCAGCAATTTGAATTCAATAGGCCTGGGCCAAAGCCATTGGTTCAGAGTCTTGTATAGGATAGCACATTTCTGGTAGTAAACAGTTAAGTCTTTGCACATGGATCTTAGAAGAATTTGGTCAGACGAAAAGTTAGATGTTGGTTTAGGGAAGGACAAGCCTTCAATGTCGGGAAAGTTTCACAAACGTTCACTGCGACCGAACAGAATTCTGCACCGCACTTGCACAGTACCTTGTACGTGAAGAAAAGCTGTAGCTGAGTCAATTGTTCCCGGCAGTTCCTGCCGATCTCGCTGTTCCTGAGCTTCAGTCAAGGGACAATAAGAAGGACATCGGGAGGTTCCTGCACTGCCATGGGAAGAGGCCACAAGCTTGGCAAAACATCGGTTTAAGGTGTGAGTGCCTTAAAGACCACAAACTGTTATCCTTCCCAGTGGCTATCTGGTTTTCAACAGCACTCTGAAGAAAATTCGACCAGGATTGGTACGATGTCCAGACACCTTACGAGTTGGTTGTTCCCACCAAACTCAAGGGAAGAAGTTAATCTTGAAGCGCTTCTCTTTTGATGGAGTTTCAGGCAATTTGGACCTGCAGCAGGGCTTCCCCGATTGACCAGGAGTTGCAGCAGTCGTTTTCCTTCAGCTTGTCTTTGGTTCTTTCGTTCCAGTGGTCGACTCATCTTTGCAAGTCCCAGATATCTGCTTTTAAACAGCTTTCCCCCTTCATTCCAGCCTGTCTGTCACTCACACAGCAGGGTGGCTATCCTTGCCAGACAGCCAGCCGGCCAATCCCACCAGAATGCATTCAGGTCTCCTAGGAGACTAAGCACAGGGAGTTTTGGGGCACCTCCCTCACAACCTGTCCCCCCAGACACTCAGGCGCCAGAGGAGGGCTTCAGCACTGAAGCCTGCCAAAGGCCAACAAACAAATGGACCAAACCTGGTTTGACACACAGAAACAAAATCAAGAAGGACCTTTAAAAAAGAAATAGCGAAAAAAGTTGACCGGAGTCTGTTTTTACAGATAGATCTGGGGTGCCATTTTGGAAAACATGGCTGACCTGATTTTTAGCTACCGGTGTTCACGGTCAGGAAAAATCATGATAGTTTGTTTAAAACCACTGCCACTAGGCATTTCAAGTGGGAAAGGGTAGAATGTGACTGCTACATGAGTGTTTAGACTCAGGGGAAGCTAGGCAACCCCTCCAGCACTCTATTGGAAGATAATGTGTGCTGAGTCTATAAATCTAAAAAGACTAGTAAAGTCAATGTAACTTTACATGCTCTGGGAGACAGTAGTCAATCCCAGAAAAAAGTATTTAAACCTTAGGAAGTCTGAAAGACACCCCAGTGGCACTGCACTGAGGGTGCTGTGTGACACACAGAATATGATGATGCCTAAGGAGTTGTTTTAAAACTCCAGATCCAAAGAACACACAAGTAAAACACACATCAATATACATGAAAGAGTGGGAAAGAAGGCTCTCACTCTTTCCAGGTAAAAAAGCAAATCCTAGAAATCCAGGAAAGTTGCTGGGGGTCATTAGCACATTCTTGAGAATTCTCCCTAACGCAAGGAAGCCTGTTTTAAACGTGTTCAATATTGCAGAACGCGATTGCAGAGCTACGGGAGACCCAACGCAGGAGAACCTGACATGGCAGGAGCACGGGAGAAGGTGGGGACAAGACTACAAAAGAGAAACTGTGGTGGACTTCTGTCCCAAAAACCATTGCTGATACCACCGTCAACAGAAGGTCACAGGGTCTCCGGTTACGCAGACGAGCACTGGGACACCACCAGGAAATGGGAAACCGTGAGGATAGGGACACCAGAGAAGAGAAAGCATCAGAGGTTCATGAGTAGAGAGAAGGTCACAGAGGACAACGGCTTCAGAAGATGTTCTCCCTTAAGAACAAAAGGTAATGGGTTGAACAGGAAGCACAGGTGGACCCAAGGGATTCATTATACTGCAAAGTTAACTCATCTCAATTGAATCTATGAAATGGTGTTCACCTCAAAACAAAGCAGAAACAAATGTTGTGAGTCAAGAGAAAGAATTGTTGAAAAGCTGGAAAATGAGAGAGAATAACGATGGATACACATATCCTGGGAAAAGGGGCAAGTAACTTGACATCCTGTACAAGACCAATATATTACTAAAGAGAAAGAAAGATATGAGCCAGGCCTTAGACGAGCAAGGCAATTGATTAGAAACTAGAGGGACGGCCATAGGGGCGTCAGAGCTATGGGCAAATACTATATGGTACAAAAGGGGTCTGCCCTGACATCTGTAGTATTGGGGTCTACTTATTTAATACAGTAGGCTTAGATTGATTCTATCATGTCACACACATGCAAAGAACTTTTAGATGTAGTAGTACTCATGAAATTGAGAAATACAGACAATAATAGATGTGGAGGAACAGCTTTTGTTTTGCTGTTAATGCATTTCAAAGTCATGCATTTGTAGTTTTTTTATGATTTTTTGTAAAGGGTCCAGTACATTAAGGGTAGTTAGTTCTTAGTATTCACAAGTCCATAATGTAACTGAGTTAACAACTGAGTTGAATTTATACAGAGCTAAAACAAAGTAGTGCTTGGCAGTCAATGTGTAACCACCACCTATAGTGAAAAGTGATAGTACAAGTACAAAATGCAATATACAACCAAACAGAAAACAATGAATGGTATAACAATTGGTTGTATGTAGCCAGGCTAAGGGGTGACCTAACACTTGGTCGACGTGTGGATCTGAATCAAGAGATTAGAAGGACCAAGTAGAAAATGGAGTGCTGGTCCTTAGACGTTTCGGCAAGATGCCTTAATCTTGGGCCTGGAGTAGGTCTCCCTGGGGGGTAGCAATGTTGGATGTGGCTTTTGAATTGCTGTTCCATGGGTATGGAACAGGGTATTTGTTAGTCCTTGCTTCTAGGGTGCAGTAACAGACTGCTGTAAGCTTACTCAGTGTGCTCTTGGTAAGGGGTCTCTGGAGGTGGATGCTTGCTGTGGGGTTGGCATCTGCTTAGGGTGTGCGGGGCAAAAAGATGCGGTGGGAGTTTAGTTCCCAAAGGGGTTCCCCTTGGTTCAGCCAAGAACATAGATCTAACAAGAGATCCTCGAAAAGGGATTCCCAAAAAGAGAGAAAACTCAAAAACCCAATTGAGGAATTAAAGAGACTGATTCAAGAAGTCACAAGAGACTATTTATGGATTGTGCATTAAAGACTGGTACTAGAAGTACCCTCAGGAAAAGGGAGTCATTCTCCTGGCCTAAGTCATCAGCTTTTTCATAGTGGTAGAGTCATTAAGGGTAGATTTGGACAGCATACCTTTGGACGTTCATGACTGGCAGGCAAGCACCTTAGTTAATAACATAGGTAGTGTGAGGAGCCAGGAATGAGACTTGGACACAAGGGATTCAGGGTTCTGGTGAAAGCCTTTAATGAAATAAAAAATGCCTCTCTGACCCTGCTGGAAGAGGTGTTTCCCTACCTCAAACCAAAACTAAGGGTCTATCAATGTTAGAATGTCCAGGGCAAAACCGTACCTTATTCTGGCCCTCACATTCTAACAAAATAAACTCTAGGTTGAAAAGGGTAATGTATTCGGCTTTGAGTAGTTTATAAATGTTCAAAAAGGAAAATGTGTGACTCCAAAACAAAAGTTCCAGAAAGATAGAGTTCCTTGTTCCAGAGGGTGGTTCTCTTCCCCTGGATTTGTCTTCCCTATGTTGTAGATTCAAATATATCTGTTTCTTGAGTTTCTCTACTTTCATAACACAACTGATACATAAAACAACTTGGCTCTTTGTCTTTATCTTGTCAGGATACCTGGTCTACTATTCTGATAGGTTTTCACTCATCTTCTCTTGGATTTCACACAGATTTTTTACTGGTCCTTTTTCAGCCTGCTCAGAGCGCCTTTTACATAATGTGTTTCATGCATACCTTTCAGTTTGAACTTGCCTGGTGTGCTTAGCTGCCAGGGTTTTCTTACATGAACACATTTGCAATTGCCTGGTATACTCTCATGTCAGGGCTTTCTTAAATGCACTCACTTGCAACTGCCTGGTATACTCTCCTGCCGCGGCTTTCTCAAATACACTCACTTACAATGTTAACTTGACTGGTGTACTCTCTTTCCAGGGCTTTTCTCATGTGGGCTCCATACACATTTCCAAAATTGAGATTTGCTTTATCTAATGCTTTATCTGACTTGTATACTATCCTGCCAGGGCTTTTCTCATGTGTGTATTGCATACACTCATAATTTGAAAGACTCTTGGTTTCTTTCCCAGTCAAAAACTTAATTTGCTTACTTTATAGTCATTCGCATTTGGCCTGGCTATCAATACACCCCGGGGACTCACCGTCTATCGCTGGTTTACTTGTTTTCTCTCGTGGCAAGCCAGTGGTGGCCATTTGGTGCTTCTTTCTGTCTTGCTGTCTTCATTTGGCTTCTCTGCCTCTCGGCCTCTCGCAGTTACTGCTGGGCTCCTCTGCTTTGTGCTGAGCTTCAGTAAGGCAAACGCTGCATCTGAACACCCGTGAATGCCCAGGAGCCCTGCGTTGGCTTCTGGCATTCCTGCAGCATTGCTTTCCTTTTGATAGGTGTCTTTTTCCTCCTCCATGAGCCGGTTCTCTCCATGGCACTCTCCACAGCCCCAAGGTCTCTCAGTCTGTACAGCGTTCTCCCTCTATCAGTGTCCCCCAGTCAGCTGTTGCTGCTGTTTACATTTCCCAGCCACAGGTATGTGCTCACAGCAACTAGAGTGCTGCCTGTGTTCTTGGTCCTCTTCCTCTTTGTTCTGCATTTCTCATCTAATCTTACTCATCCCAGTATTCTTAGAGTTACGGGAATGGAAGTCCATTCTTGATGTTTTACGTGAAAAGGCTGGATAAATTATCTTAATGTTTTTAAGGGCAAGTCAGCTCTGGATGACTTGTAGGTAGAGTCTGAAAAGTTGTTTTCATGAGTTTGAGAGGTTAAGTCAGATTGTGGCAACTTCCATACAGACCTAGAGAAAAGGTCTTCAGCATTCCTCCTAGGTGGATGAGGAGAAGTGTGACAATATGTTGAGTATGGCTGGGGTATCCTCAAGAGAGGAAGGGAATACCATGCCTTGTCTGACGGTGCCCTTCTACTCCCCCGGAGGTTGTCTCCCCCATGTGTTCTTTCCTCATATAGCTGCCCAAAGTCTGTCCAAAGAGTTTTGAAATGTAGGATTCCCTTCACCTCCACAATGAGTCAACTCATGAAGGTGGTTAGGATCTCCTCTGGGAATCTAACCTGTGAGAAAAATGGGATCAAGTGTTTGAAGATTTGTTGGGTTGATTTATTGCGTAATGGGAAAGCTTCAGGATATCGAGTTACATAGCCCACAATTATCAAAATGTATCTGTTCGGTAATTTCAATCGTTCAATGGGCCCAACTATGTCCATGCCTATGCAGGGAAAAGGGCACATCAATGATTGGTAAAGGTTGTAATGGAGCCGAAAGGGAAATCTGAAAAGTGGTCTTTTGGCACAGGGCACAAGTAGGCACACAGTTTTTCACATCGGCATACATTCCTGGCCAATAGAAATGACTTAATATTTGTGTCTGTGTCTTGGCTGTTCCTAAATTTTCTCACTTGTATGCTTCTGTTCTCCTGTGGCAAGCCGGTGGTGGTTGTCTGGTGCTTCCTTAATGTTTTATATGGGCAAGTCAGCTCTGGATTACTTGTAGGTAGAGTCTGAAAAGGTGTTTTCATGAGTTTGAGAGGTGGTTAAGATGGTCCTGAGTTCCCCAATGTGTTGAAATGCAGGGGTTTTGTTGCAATAAGTTTGTTACCTTAACTGATCATTAACTAAAGGATTATTTATTGAATGTCAAGGGTTTTGTTATTCAATAGATTGTATCTGCACCACTGGTCATGCCTTTGTCTTTCCCATTTTCCATTTTAAAACACTACCAGACCACTAGCCATGGCCTTCTGCCATGGTCATTGGGCACAGACGCCACCCGTGCCCACTGTATTTTTTAAATTACTACCTGGTCACTAGCCATGCTCCTTCGGCCATGCCCATCCTACATTTTAGAACACTACCAGACAACTAGCCATGTCCTTCCGTCGTACCTCACTGTCCATATTAATATGCTGCAAGGACACTCCCATTTCCTCTGGCCATGACCGCTGTATTTTTTAAATCATTATATGGTCACTAGCCATGGCCATCGGCCATGGCCAGTGGGCACAGCCTCCAGCTGTGCCCACTGTACATTTTAAAACACTGTCAGCCATTAGACATGGCCTTTGGCAACGGCCACTGTATTTTTTAAATCACTATCTGGTCCCTAGCCATGGCCTTTGGACTTTTTATTTTTACACGTATAGCAGCGCACAAAGCCCTCTGGCATCTTGGCACTAGTTATGGTTACAAGTAGTTTCAAGGTATGTAGTTACAATTCAAGCTTGATAGTTTAGAATCACACAAAATCATTATAAAGGATTACTTAATTGACATTGTAAGTTTGAGTAGGTACGACAGAGTTTACGACATGCCCTGCCGAATGGGTCCCAGTTAAAGCATACAAGTAGTTTCAAGGAACATAGTTACCGGTCGGAAAAGAGGTTGGTAAATCACACAAAATCCTAAGAAATTAGGAATTAAATCACTTTGAGAGTTTGGGTCTGGTGGATACATTGTACAGCATGCCTGCCTAGTGGTTCCAAGTTAAAGAATATAAGTAGGTTTAAGATACATAGTTACAAGTCGGAAAGGAGGTTGATTATTCAGAGGCACACAAAATCATAAAAAACGATGAATTAAATTACACTGTGCGTTTGATTCTGTAAGACAGACATGCCCTGCCTATTACCTCTAAATTCAAGTACGGTGTCTCGGGAGGATAGCTCAGCGGCAATATGCTCGCCTTGGAAGCAAGCTGTTACAGAGCAACACAGGCTCTATGCCTGGGTTCCGCGCTTAGAAACCTCTGAGTATTAAGCGTGTTATAAATAACCTATCATCATCATCATCATCCTCATGGTGGGAAAAGGGACACAGCAGGCAAAAAGAGAACACAGGTGCAGCTGGTTGCTTAGAACATACCAATAAAACCAAACCCAAATGGCTGCGGGCCGGGCTACTTCAGTAGTGCGAGACAAAAGAGTCGAGGGTCAACAAGATATGGTTATGTGAATGCTATGGTGGAAAGTCAGGTGATTGCGAAAGCAGTGGTAAGCATATCCAGGAGGTGTGTTGGGGATATTTAAGTTCACAGAATGATTGGAGGAGACATTAGACACATAACTTAGTGGGCATCATACTGGTAGTCTTCCTGGCCCAGACAGGAGTCCATGACCTTAAACGTGGGCCTTTACTGGATAGGATCAACTTGTATGGGAAAAGGTCAATCAGAAGGCAAAGGCGGGAACAGGGCCTTGCAAGGCCCATTCCCCATAACAAAGGATACAGCATCCACCTTCTTTGAGTGGAGCCACTGCTCTGAATTGACTCTGGTGGCATCAACAGGGTGCATCCCGTGGGACACCAAAGTAGCTTTATTGCTGGAGAAGTTGATCCAGCTTGATGGTATGCACAGCAAGTGTGCATCGGTTTCGTGCAGCAAAATCCTTTTTAGAACACTACTAGACCACTAGCCATGGCCATTGACTTTTCACACCTACCTCACTGTATCTGCGAAAATAACTAAAACAATTTTGTTATTACTTTATTACCATTGCCGCAGGTATAATTCTAAGTAGGTTTTCCTGGTTTCAGTATTTTATTTACTTCTGGGGTGTTTTTGCAGTATTTTAACAAATCAGAATCTATTTGTATCAGTGTTTCCCATATGCCCCCTTCACACAATTGTGGATAACTGTTTTTTCCAGTGTAAACACAAAAATATGCAGGAAAAACATATGAACACGTTCGAGAGGTTAACCTCAAAATCCACCCTACTGCAAGCCTCGTTGAAAGACGTTTATCAATCACAGAGTGGTGTATAGAAGATGGCAGACTTTGAGAAGTCACATTTTTTAGAGGCAATGTACAGTGGCATTACATTATTTGCCAAGGATCACACACTTTGGTTAAGCAGCGTGCTACAAGCCCCATGTTTTATGGCCAGTCTCTTGGTGAGTGCAGTGATACATTGCACAACCCCAACTAACCACATCTAGGCAGCATAGAAAAGAGGAAACAATGACCAGGTGCAAGAGTATCATATGCCCAGGTAACATTGCCCCATAGCAGATCTCAAAAGCTGGCACCCATGAATATATGCACAGTAAGTAAACATATATCTTAAAGTAAAATATACAAATATACACATGTTTTTCAATTGACCTTCTCCTTAAAAGAAAGTGCAAGGCAAAATAGCATCGGACATTTAAAAAGTAATGAACACCAAAGAAATAGCATAAGTGAGGAAATGCTCAAATAAATATGCTGGCAAAGTATTGAAGGTGCTCACCTTTTGAACCCAGCAATTTGTCATGAAATATTCCCTGGAAAACAAAATCCCAATACGAAACAAGTGTTTGTGGTCTTGTGGGCAAGCATTTTGCACTGGGAACATTACAACCTGAATAAAATCCTGGTAGCCAAATACATGAGCAAGGTTGCCACCATAAAAAATCAATAAGGGGTTGAGGTCACCCTCTGAAAAAAAAAGTTACACCGTACACCCACATTTGTTCTTTACTTGTGGCCTGAAAATCAGCCAAAATCAGGGGAAATAATTGCACCAGTGTCTAGGATTGCAAACTTTTATGCTAAATGTTGGACAAATAATCATGAATTACTTGCCCTATCATCAATTCCCCTCCTCACCGGCATGCCTGGCTTTCAACAATACTCTGTTTTATGAAGATAACATGAAAAGTACACATACCATAGTGTCACTCACATTTATAAATCCTTATAGAACTATGTTAGGCAAAAAGTGTACATTTGTGGCATTATTCTCTCCATCTTGGCTGGGAGACTACAAGTATCAGATTACAATTCCGCAAAAGGCAAACAAATAATCTCTCAGAGCTCTCGGAAAGCACAGGAAACATAGAAGATCGTTAAACAATATTGGGGCATATTATGAAACAAGAGGTGATTCTAGCTTACCTGGCAAGTACAAGCTGGATTTGCAATTCTCCACATATTAGAAGCTCTTTATCCAGAGATAGCCGTTCTTTTTATGTTATCCTAATGGCAGCTTGACCTTTAGAGTGCAATAAATTCAAGGTCTGACAGTAGCATAGTTTAAAATCAGAAGATGTGGATGCCATGCGTTTTCTTAGTGTGTTATGAGATCTCTGAAAGTCTTGTAAAACAAGGTTCTCCCTTTTTCATCTAGAACCATCAAGGTCCACATTGACACCCTTGCTCCAGCCTTGGCCGAATTCTGCAATCACTCCTTTGCCACTGGAACTGTCCCTCCCACCTTAAGCTTGCTCTTGTGCACCCCCTTCTAAAGAAGCCCTCAGCCGAACATTCCTTTCTGGCTTACTATCGCGCGATCTCCATCACTCCTTCCCTGGACAAACTCTTGGAAAAGCTGGTCATCTCCCAGCTTAATCTACATACTGAATCTGTTGGTTCGCTCCATGACGACCAGTCTGGTTTCAGAGCTTCCAGAAGCATAGAAAATGCTCTCCTGAACACCTGTGAAGACTTGTTCTCCAATCTTGACTCTAATCTCCCTTCTGTCCTCATTCTCCTCGATTTAGCCTCTGCTTTTGACATGGTCAACTATGCCATTGTGCTCAATCGCATCTGTGACAAGCTTGGAATTACTGATCAGGCCCTGGCCTGGTTGACCTCCTTTCTTACTGACCAAACCTCTCAGATCCAACTGGGGTATTTCCTCTCTTCTATCTCTCTCTCTACTTATGGTTTTACCCAGGGGTCTAACCTCTCTGCCTGGCTATTCAACCACTACCTGGCACCTCTTGCCCACCGCATCGCTACTTTCTGTTCCAATTTTCAATGTTATGCGGGTGACACTCAGCTCTCTTTCAGGCTCCCGTTGGCCACCTCTGCTTCTTCTCTCATACCAGACTGTCTGGCTGCAATTCAGAAATGATCTCTGCCTTGATGCCAGTAAAACTGCGATCCTCCTCATTGAGACACCCGCTCCCTCCTTTGCTTTCTCTCTCTGGCCGCCCACTCTGGGCCCTCTTCCTGCTCCTTTCTGTGAGGATAAGAACCTTGATGTCATCTTCAATTCCACCCTATCCTTCTCTCCTCACATCTTTGAGAAGTCAAAATATCAGCTGCACCTTCTCAGAGGTATTCTTCCTTTTCTCACTTTCCCACAGAATCTCAATGTTTCCAGAGCTCTGGTCCTCTCTATGCTGGACTATTGCAACAGCCTCTTTCTAAATCTTTCTGCCTCTACTCTTCCACCTTTAGGATTTATCCAAAACAAGATTGTAAGACTTGTCCTTGCCCTCAAGACAAGTGATTGTATCTCTACAGCTCTGATATCTCTTTAATGGCTCCCCATGGCTGCAAGGCTGCAAGGATAAGGTTCAAGACCCTCTGCATTGTCCACAAGGGTTTGTAGGGCCATCTTCCTTCTCAGGCTCTCCACTCATCCACCTCCAACTCTCTGAGGGTCAGCTGGTTATCCAAGTTGAAAGATGGGGGCAGATCTATCTCCTCGGTTGGTGCCTCCCTCTGAAACAGCCTCCGTGACTCAAACTTGAGCAGAACCACCTCAGGTTACGGAAACAACTCAAGACCGTGGTTTTGGCTTCCACTTTCTCTCTTCTTCTTCCCTGCTGATGCACCTGACTGCTCCATGCACTGGTCACTTTGTCACCCTCTGAACTTGGGCCCAGGCTCCTGCATGTCCAGTCGCCCTTGCACTGCCTCCGGGCTGCCCAGCACTTGAGGGTCTGTATCTGCAACCCTACAGTCCCTTCTCTGTGCACTTATGAGCCACCCGATGGCTGCACTTTGATTAACTGCACTTCCCCCTTACCCTCCCCTCTGGCACTTCTCCACTTCCTCTTCCCCACACTTGCACGATTTGAATGACCTAAGGTCTAGTAAGATCGTTATTTTGTCCTCCTTTGTTTGCCCGGCCTTGTCTTATCGCACCTAGAAACACTTGTCTACAGGCATGTTATAAATGCCACATCGTATCGTATCATATCAAGAAAACACATGCTACCCAGGACTGTGGACTGTCTCCCTTCTGTGCAGTAACCAGGACTGACATGCTTAGCTTCAAAGCAAGGAAGGAGCCGGCCTCCTCAGGCCATGTTGCTCTAAGTGGTCTGGCTGTTCCAACCAAGCTCAAGGGAAGAGGATTCCTTGCAGATCTCCTCTGTCATCGAAGCTTCAGGTGATTCAGACCTGCAGCAGGGCTTCACAGGGTGTCCAGTAGTTGCAGTTTAGGCAACATGGACTGAGGGGCCTGGCCCCTTTCTCGCTTTGAAGTAAAGCAGGGTCTGTCCCATTTACTGCATGAATTGGAGTCCTGGATGCCTATTTTCGTATTGAAAACAGATGGCTGCGAGTATGTGTAGCTTTAAAGCCGCCAATATTCGAAAACAGATACAAAAATGTGTTTTGCCCCAACCCTCGCCAAGTGCCCCCTTATCTGTGCTAGCTCCTCCCACTCTCCTGAAGATTGGCGTACCTCCCCTGCCCTCTCCCTTCTCCCCCACAACACTTAGTGTTTCTGTGATGTGGTTTGCTTTGAGATGTTGACTATTCACAGCTATAGCCCAGGTTATAGTCGAGGGTATGGAAAAAATGTGAGAGACTCATTTTGCAAAATTGGTCCCTAGCCCACCTACAACTCTCAAATTTCACTAGGTGTCCTTTTGGCTCCCATCCACCTCTAGCCTGATGGCATTTGTATGTTTTTGACTTGCAAAAGTCATTTTTTTCTGTCTCATTTGCCGATCCCCTCAGCTGTAACCTGGGGTATAACCGTGCTATCTCTTGCTTTGAGAAAAAAAAAAAGATAGCGTCTCTTTCATTTATAAGCACCGAGATTCTTCACAATTTACCAGAGATACCTCTATTTAATTTGGTAGAAGGGGGCACCCCCTAGTTATCATAAAAAGTACTGGACGGAATAACCTCAAACCAACAAAAGGATCTCAAGTTAACTCTTCGTGCCAAAGTTGTTTTCGACTCGGTCCCAATCCATACAGCAATTTGGGCTGTGCAGTCTGACAAAAAACAACCTTTTTTGTCCATGGCTAAAACTGTGTTTTCTTTGTTTTGTTTTATTAATAACTTTTTAATTTTTTAACAAATCTTTCCTGAAATGTGCAGTCTGCGGGGTTGGAGGCTTTCCTAATTGACCTCAGAATTTGGCCAAATATGTTGCATGAGTCAAATGTTATTAGCAATTATTTTGTTCACGTTTCCTGTGAAAGTCTGTCTTACCATAACTATACGGTGGCAACCACCGTCTTATAATTCAGTAAAAAAAAAATATTGAGTTTGGAGAGAGTTAAGGTGATCACATTTAACTTGAAAAATTCATAGCAACAAAACTTTTCAAATCCAGTGAAAAATACCTTGCTTAAGAGAGAGTTATGGTGATCAGATTTAACAAAACAAAGCCTCTGAAATTCAACAATCACAATTCGAGCAATTCCACCTTAAATATGCACCCCCTGTTTATCAGCGCATGACCCGAATGATGACATCACTGATGACATTACTGGTGACATCACTAATTACATCATACATGACATCACTGATGAGATCAATAAACAAGTCAAATGTGACATTACTGATTAAATAAGTAAAATATTTTTGGGGACTAGTTTTGATATACATTTTATTGTATAATTACAACATGGAATGGAACCATACACTGATACAGAAGTATGATACTATTACATGTCAAACTTTCATTTATAGTACTTATCAACTTCTAAACTTTAAATTAAAATATATAATATTAAACAACTGGCTTGAATGCCATGTATTAGTAAACAAATACAATACTTAATTGCAGGGCATGTACCTGATTCTGGTAAATCTATATCAGGTTTTCTAAACATAATATAATATGTATATCCTGTAGTAAAAACAGTAAATACATTAAAATAGATAGAAGTAGAAACATGTTTAATAGTAAGTGGTATGAAAATAGTCAATGTTCACACAATTTGTAATTCCCTTTACTGCAATAACATTACATGAACACATAATTTTCTAAATTACTGTTATAAAAAAGAATCACATACAAAAATGTGCATTGTGATAATACATAATCTAAGAAATTGAAGTGTGGTTAATATGCAAAATTATAACTGTTCCTTATGCTACATAGTTATATTGATAGAATGTAAATGAAGATTAGAAAGTAAATATTGAATTATAGACATAACAATGGTATTACTAATGTTTACATACTATTCTACTTTGTAATAATATCTGTAAGTACTTACAATTGTATGCCACGTGTTACATTTAAAGAAACAAGGGCAGAATGCATTGTACTGTGTAAGTATGAAATATGTACATATATGCTATGTAAAAAGTTGTCATGTTTGGAAATGTAATAATCAAACCAATGACATCAGTGATGTCATTTATGATGTAATTAGTGTTGCCTTCAGTGATGTCACCATCGTGGTCATAGGCTGCACAACAGGGGGCCTGTAGTTAAGGTGGACTTGTTTGAAAAGTGATTGCTGAAATTCATGGGTTTTGGTGCATTAAATCTGATCACCTTAACTCTCTCTGAATCAATGTTTTTTTTTTCACTAAACTTCAAAGGTTTCGCTATACTGTAGTTTCTTCGGGTCACACACAGTAGCCACTGTACATGTTGCATCAATAGGTTTCTTTGGAGCCAACTAGTCATGACCTTTGACACAGCAACCCATTACCCTCTGCCTAGGAGATGTGATCACTGCAGGTGTAAGAGTACTTATTTTCACTCTCTCCCCATTCTTGCGGGATTCCCCAGTAATGGAAACAAACTACACATACAGAGGCATTGAACTATCTATTCGCCCCCTGTATTCCACTGATAATGCTAAAGAATCCAACACTTTTCCCTGTCCTCACAGGCACTCACCAAGTGCTCCTGTGGAAGTGGCAGGCAGGCTAAAAATGGCAAGGCCACAGGCAGGGCCACAGTTTTGGACCAGATAGTCGACAGACCCAGTGAGGGTACATTGTGTACACAGACAGACTGGGTAACCCTCTGGAAATAACAAGCAGTTTATGCTGAGAAGTGGGAACACAATGAAGGCACTGAAGTCTTTGGAGAAATCAGGAATATATTTATTGCATGCAGAGAAGCAGACGCATTTCCAGTAGAGAAAATTAGACACACAGGTGATTGTCTCCAGTGGGCTATGGGAACAAACCAGGGCATTGGTGACAGACAAACTAGCTAGGGACACACACTGACATGTAATCTAGGGGCCTGGCTAGTTCCCTTGGTTGCAGGAGGGACCGGTTGGAGGGGGAGGGGGGAAAGAGGGCTGGTAGAGAAGGTGAGGGTGGAGATTGGGGAGAGAAAGAGAAAGGAAGAGGGAGAGAGAAGGGGGAGAGACAGAGGTGGTCAGTGAGGGAGGTGCCAAGTGAGAGCGGAGCATAGTGAGAGGCAAGAGACAGAGTGAGAGAGGCAAGAGGGAAAGAAGGAGAAGGCACAGAGACACAGGGAGAGAGAGGTGGGGGAGCACATTGAAAGAGAGAGTTAGAGAGAGAGAGAGAGACGGAGAGAGAGAGAGAAATGGGGGAGCAGGCACAGAGACACAGAGGCAGGGGGAGCATGGCAGAGAGACAGAGAGAGAGTGAGAGGCGGAGAAGCAGGCACTGCTGTAAGGGCCTTTCTTCACTCAACCCGCATGGTCAGCGCACAACACCACCAGTAGCCAAAATAGAACCCACAGTCCTCTCTCCACAGGCTTATGTAAGGCTGTTGCTTGCCCCCCCACCCAGGAACACAACATGTGCAACTGGTTTGTTTGGCTTTTGCCAGTGACAAGTGTGTGTGGGGAGAAGGGATCCTGGGCTGGGCATACATTTTCAAGAAATTACAGGTACAAGAATACTTCTAGAGCCCACCTCCACCCATTCCCACACTAGGGGAAACTAAATGTTGTGTGATTCCCGGGTCAGGAGATATGAAAACCATACAGTGCAGGGCCGTTGAGGTCCCAAAGGGAGATTGGTTGTCGGACTGGGTACATCCCAGAAAGGATGTAAGAGACCAGCGGCTAACTTGGTGACCTGGCAAAGGGAAGGATAATTACAGGGTGTGAGGTACATGACTTTCTACAGCCCGCTCCCCACCTATGATGGAAACTAAAAGTGGAACTTGTTTTGTAGGGCTCAGGGAGGACAGGGCAAAGTAGGGATGAAAAGACAGGGGAGGACACGTGGGCTACAAGGTCAGGCCAGATTGTTAGCTCTAGAATTCTGGTAGCTGGACTGGGAACATCCTTAATGACATGGATAACTGTTTTTTGATGTCCTTTCCCATGGCTGGAGTAATTGCACAAACCCCCATGCACACCACAGGTGAAGGGGACAGAGTGTAATAAACCCAATGGCAGGTACTCAAAACAGGTCCACATAGTAAGGCAGGGTCAAACAAACACAAACACATACACAAACACACTCGCTAAAGACACAATTTCAATGATGTGCAATGTCCAGTGTGCCTGAAAACAAGCAACTATAGGGATTATAAGTAAACATACAAAACACAGTAATCAGGAAATGTTGGTATCATGTACAGTGAAGCGGTAATTGCAATAGTTAAATACAGGACAAGATACATACACAGGGGAACATGCAAGCACTTGGCAGAATTAAACAACAAGCATAAACAGCGCAGAAACTGTAGTTAGGCTCAGAGTCCTTGGGCCTCATCATAAGATGTGCGGAATGGGTTTAACAGCGCTGGTAATGGTGCCGGCGCCGTTAAACCCACTCTGCACTTTTACGAGGTTCCCTTGTGGGACCCGATGTGGACGTCTGGTTTATCCAGACTTCCATAGCGGGTTCCGCAAGGGAACCAGGGAGCTAACAATGGGCCCATTATGAGTGGGCCCGTTGTTAGCTCCCTCCCAATTCCCATTGAGCCGTATGGGGGCTCAAATGAGAATGGGGAAGGACCGGGCTCGGGTTCCCTGAAGGAGGAATTACCGGGCCCTCCATACTCGGAATGGCCCGGTAATTCCCCATTCAGGGAACCCAGACACGATTTTGCAGGCAGCCATGGCGCTAATAGCACCATGGCTACCTCCAAAGTCGGATTGAGGCCCCTTATGTTGTAATACTGGCATATATGGGTGCAGCCTGCATGGACATGCATGAGCTCAGCAAGCCTGAACATGTTTTAAATACTGCCATATTGTATGGGCAAATGCATCATGAAAATGTGTTGGAAAATGGTCCTGTGGATCTTTGGTGACTGGAATCTATTGTGTTTTTTAAATTTTAATACCCAACAAAACCAATTGCAAACTCAGTGACTTCTTACTGACTTTTTCACAGAAAGTTCTGTAATATGCATAATTTTTACCCATTATTTCAAAAATGTCTCGAGGGGAGACCCTCCTTGTTAGGCAGAGTTTGAATGCAGTAACCTCTGGGAACACTACAAGCAACTATGACTACAGGTATAGGCAACCCAACCTTTGGCATAATCTTGTACTACACAAATTTGGTAGTGTGTTGAACAGCCAGGCTTATCTCAAGAGGGGAAATGTGAGCAGTAGTGGAGTTACACAAAGATTCACAGTTACAGATATTCAAATAAACTCTTACACTCAAAGTTTCTTGCATAGGCAATTAATAATGTATTTATCAGTCAGTTATAAAGCCTTCTTCAGAAGGGAGCAATAGAAAAGTAACAAACAAATATACTTAAATAGTGTACACTCTGAGTTTCTGATTCAGGCAAGACCCTTCTGGCATGGCCCACAGACACAACCTACACCCACAGGTGACTTCAGTAACAATGGTGATGGGGACATTAATATCTTACTGTTGGCATTCAGAACACTGTTAAAAAGTTGTTAAAAGGCAAAGTTTATTAAGACACAAGAAATTACAAAAAATCTTAAGCAGGGCAAATACTTTCAGATAGCACTCAGAAGAGTCATTCAATTCAAATAGGCTAAGCCAAAGTCAGTGGGCAAAAGTCTTTGTATAAGATGTAGCACTTCAGATAAGCAAATGGGAAAGTCTTTGCACAAGTTCTTAGGAGTCTGATAAAAAGAAGAATCAAATGTAGGGCCCCAAGCTGATTAGGCTTGTGAGTTGCAGAGGTTACAAGCACTTCCACAGTAAGAAGTAAGTTATCTTAGACTTGTTTGACAGTACCAAGGTAAAGAAGAAAAGATGCATCTGAACACTTCTGTTCCTGTGCAGCTTTTCAGGTCTCACTGTTCCTGGGCCTCAGTCTTGGGGACAAGAGGGAGGACGTCGGGGTACTCCTGCACTACACCAGTACTGCCAAAACTGGCAACCATCAAAATGTACTTTCAGTGGCTGTTTCGTGTTTCAGCTCCTTGTGGTACAGCAACTAGCAATAAGCCCGGTTCCTGGCTGTCAATGTGGACTTTCCTCAAATCTGAGGTGACACACTCGACTGAGGGGGGTCAGGCTTGGTCATTCCTGCCACGTTGGAGTCCGGAGGATCTTCCAAAAGCTTTAGGCCAGCTTACAAGCAACACACACAATCTGGTGCCCCTCTCCCTGGCTATCTGGTTTCCTGCAGCAACTCTGAGGAAATTCAACCAGCTCTGAGATGGGTGTCCAAGTGGCTTACTTGGGAGTTGATTGGTCCCACCAACTCTAAGGGAGAAGTCGTCCTTGCAGGGCTTCTCTGTCGATGCAAACTTGGCAAGTAGTCACTGCAGCAGGGCTTCACTGGGCAAACCAACAGTCCAGGAGTTGCAGCAGACGTCCTCTTCAAGCACTTCTTCTGTTCCTTCGTCCAGTGGTCGACTCTGCCTTCCAAGCCAAAAAACCTGCCTTTTTTCAGTTCTCTCCCATTCATTGCAGCCTAGCTGTCACTCACCCAGCAGGATGGCTGTCCTTGCCGGACAGTCAGCCAGCCAATCACCACAGAGTGCATATTGGTCTCCTAGTAGCCTAAGCACAGGGAGTTTCGGGCACCTCCCTCACTTCCTGCCTACCCCAGACACTTGGGCACCAGATGCGGGTTTCTCCCAGAAACCCAGCCAAATGCGAAATTAACAAACCAACCAAACCTGGTTTGGTGCACAGAGAAACTCTCTAGAAGGACCTTTCAACAAAGAACTGGCGATAAAGAAGACCGGCACCATTTTAGCAAAGATGGCTGGATGTCATTTTGAAAAAGATGGCTCCCGCGGTTAACGTTAGCGGGTCTGCGAACGGTTGCAGTAAATGTAAACCTAGGTAGTTCAAAATGAAACCACTGCCACCAGCCAGTACATTGAGGAAAGGGTAACATAAAAGATTTTACATGAGCATTTAGACACAGAGGATACTAAGTAACCCCTCCAGTACTCTATTGTAAGGGTGTGCTGGGTCTAGCAAGTACAATGCTAAGTAAAGTCAATTTCACTTTACTGCCCTGGGAAACAATAGTTGATCCCAGAGAAGGTATTTAAACCTTGGGAAATCTGGAAGACTTCCCTGTGGCATTGCACTGAAGATGCTTTGTGACACAATTGTAAAAGATGATGCCTATGGTTAGACTCCACAACCAAAAAGAAACACAGTGTATAAAATCACATTAAAGTACATTAGAGAGTGGGGAAAAAAAAGGGTCACACTCTCTCCGGGTAAAAAATCAAGTCCTCAAAATCCAGCAAAGTTGCTGGGGGTCTCTAAGGCGGAGGGAATAAACACATTTTTGAGAGTTCTTCCTAACACTCCTCCAACCACCCTTCCTTGGTTAGGGCTTCCTCACTATGCTCAGTTGCTCACAATATTTGATGAAAAGATTTACGCCCATCCACTTAAAACAAAAATCGTGCGCTACAACTGTCTGTAGCACATTGGTAACTCTTGAGAAAGTCAGAGATAAATGCGCTTTGCATAGACCATGTGAGATAATAATAGTGCCAATATCCATTAGGTCTCGAGTGTGAAAAAAGAAAGATACTTCACTGCAGTCTCTAGAAATGTAAGATGACAAAGAGCACCAAGGTGTGGCTCCGTAGAAAGTGTGGCTTCCTTTTGGATAGCAAAGGTTGGATAGCAGAGGTTATTACTTGGCTGATCGTGTTAGGGCAGGGGGCCAGAAAACTGGACCATTTCTCCAATGACCAGAGTTGGAATGGAAGTTGCCATACCACCATTATCCCAGTTGTTCCCGAATTTAACTTAGGATTGTTGGAAATGATTGATTTTTGACAAGCAGGGGTTGAAGCTGGAATTTTATGCTAAGGCGAACATGTGTATTTTTGACAACGATCTTTGTCATCTGAATAGTTTGAATATTGCATCCCAAATGATTTTAATAGCTTCATTAGAGACAACATGTACATATCCCACTCGTGGCACGACCACATTTAGACTGAAAAGGCCACATATGGATGGCATGTGCTCAGCAAGGACGTAATCCGAGCCAGGGCGGAACCTAATACATATGATTAGCTGAAACCTGAAACTGGCTGTTCTAACAGGAATCCACGAATGGATTGCCACTGCACCAACGTTGAAACCCAGCGTCATGACAACATTGCACTCTGGATAACTCCTAGAACTGATGGCCAATCATTGAACAAGGAAGATAGAGAGGATGACCTCAAAGTAACTCGTGCATAGGGGCGTGTAATGCCTGCAGCTGAACTTGTAGATGCAGTCAAATCTTACACAAAAATCAGCCTGGTGAAACACTGTTTTTGCACATGTCACCTAGGATCTGATAACTGCGAATAGGTGGCACACCAGTACTATAATGGAAAGCTTCGTTTAGGAAGGTCATTCTTCATTTTGGATGAATTACTCATGCAGGGAAATACATGTATATAAATATGAATCTAGGATGTAGAAGGAATGGAGCAGGAATGTGGGCAAATAAGTAGCTTGCTACGCCAAAAACAACCCATTCAGTTTTGTTAAAACAGAGGCAAGAAAGTCGGTCTCTTTAAACGACCATTGCCTCAGCTTTGGTTCAAATCACCTCTTCTTCTAGAGATTCTCAATACAGGTGATTCTGGTTACTTCCTTGCAAACGTGTCCCAACTTCAGAGACAAACAAAGCAACTGCTCCGCTGGTCCTTTAAGGATGGAGGAGCAGGGCTCTGTCCCAGTAAGGTTGACAGAATTATTGCTGGAAAGGGTGGGACATCTTTTTTCAGGTTCCTTGACAGTGATGGAAAGTCATCTCCAAGCTGCTGCAGTTGTATTTCTCTCCACCTTGAATTCATATACCCTAGTAGGTGAGCAGTATTAATTAGTTTGAAACTTCCTCCTCCCTTACCTCTAAATCCTATATATGGTGATAGAGGAGCCTGTTTTGCTGGGGTGCTGCAAGTTTCAACTTCTCTAAGAGTTGGTTTTAGATTAATGAAATCTCTTGCATAACGTTCACTTTAAATCAGCATGGACGCGCCCTATGTATGGAGCCAATCATGGCCCTGAGCCTTTCTTAAAACAACGCCTTATTCCATCCTGGGTTTAGGCTAGCCACACAAACACAGGGCATAGAGCCACAATGTATGCTAACAGGGATCCCCTTTCACAGGGTCCCTGGCGCAGTTACCACAACGTCAAGGTTAATGGCTGTGTTCTGTCTTGGCAAAGTGTTTTGCATCTCTGTAGGTCACATATGACTGGTCATGCTTCGATGTAACTGCTAGCACCTGACCAATGAATATTTTTTAGAACCTAACAATAAACGTTGGTTTACAAAACAAAAGTGAAATAGCTAGCATCACGCTTCAGCTTTGAGAGACACTGTCCAAGCTATGACAGCACATTTATCTTAATTTTAAGAGTCTTTAATATGGTGTGGATCACACGTTCAGCACAGGCCAGTGACCCTCACCGCTTTTCTGGTGATCACATTCAATTTCAGACATGGTGGAACACCTAAAAAGGTGTGATCTGCTTTCTACATGCTGATCTGGAGCATTTGTGAAAAAGGAATCTGGGATTTCCTGCACTTGAACATTTCAGGATTTCACGTCTAAATGTGCTTTTGTGGAAAAGAATAAAAACAATTGTTAACCACCCAGCCCCTATATGCTAAGAACGGTTGTTCCTGTTTAAAGCAGTGACTTACAACTGCCATGATCAATTGCATTAAAATGGCGATTGAACAGATGCAGAGTGAGGCAAAAACACATAACTCACTTTCCAATGGATGCTCAAAGTAGGAGTCAGAAAAGCAAAACAAGTCTCAGAAAGTATGTGGTAAGCTGACACATTGAAATTCAGGTGGTGACTTAGAATTACATTTGAATGTGTTGCTGTTCGATACATCATTGACCAATACTTCTTTGTTTAGCTCTTATCTATGGTATACCTGGATGCTAGGTGCTTCCTGGATGAGGTTCTCGATCCAGCCCCACATCTACAAATGGTGTTCCATACCCTCCTACTAATTGAACATTGGGCCCTATTCACGAAAATGCCAAAGATAAGAAACCTGCAGTTTACACGTTACAGACAGGGGTGGACTGGCCTTTAGAGAACTCTGGAGAGTTCCCGGTGGGCCTCTGCACCCTGGGCCTCTTTTCTGTGGTATTTCCAAATTTTCTCATAGGAAAAGCATTGGGCTTGCTGGAAATGTGTCATATAGGGTCACTTTGAACTTTATTTCCAGGGCCTCTTTTGGTCTGCAGTAATTATTTCCAGGGCCTCTTTTAGTTCCCAGTCCAGCCCTGGTTACAGAGCATTACACTTACCACAATTGTATAGACGCATGCACATTTTAACAGAAATAGCAGTCTTAAACAAAGCAAACTTTAAAGAAAGGATGCATATTAATTCTGGATCTGAAATATTTTCAGTTACTACAATTGTATAGACGTGTGCACATTTTAACAGAAATAGTAGTCTTAAACAAAGCAAACTTTAAAGAAAGGATGCATAATAATTAATTCTGAATCTGAAATATTTTCAGCAATTATTTAAAATTGTGTTTTCCTTTTTTGCTTGTTTGAAATTTAATCTGCTGTTTCAAAGTTCTATTCTTTTTGTGCTTCAACTAAACTTATTTTGCGAAATGCTGTTTTGACATTAATTATTGTTTCAATTATTTTGAGCTCAGAAAAGTTCTTCCAATTATTTAGAGGAAACTTTTGTTTGTGCATTCTTAGCAGGGTGAACATTGTTGTGGACATAATATCAGTACCGTTGATAAGAAACCACTTCCCACAGGAATATTGTAGTAGAAATGCAAATGCCAATTCATTGTAAGGCTATCATATCTTTCCTTAACAAATCTCTATTTTGTTTTGGACAGGTTTTACTTTTACAAATTAGGTATTACTGCAAAATGTTTAATGTATTCCAGTGTATTACAGCATAAGGGCTGCAGTGATATGTTTGAAGCCAAAGCAAACGTACACTGTTCCCCAGAGTTAGATGTGTCACCATTGGAGTGGGTATGAACATTTACTAATAGAAATAGTAAAACGATTTCTACCTACTGCATTGGCCAGAACTCTTTTTATTATGCCCATCATTATATTGTGAATTTTTGTAGTGTGCTATTTCCTACTTTGTGGGGCATATTTAAGCAAGCATGGTGAATGTTCAGTGCATTCTGAGATGGTGATATTAACATGCCAACATTTGATGAAAACCCTCCATGGTTACTCAAATATGCCCTACATTGCTAGTCTACCTTTGTATATAGGGTATATAGGATTATGAATCCCCATAATGCTTTGCAAGTTTTGCATCAGTTCCACAATGCTGCGTTTGTTGCACAGTATGCCCTTGCTAAGTGTGCATGATCACTTGCATAGCAGCACCTGGCAAATGATGACACTACTTAGTTATAGCAAACACTTGTTTTTATATTGCATTGCCTTATTTCCAGACCCAGTCTGACCCTGGAAATCAACATGAACTCCCCTCTTGCCAATCCATTGATGCTGGGTCAGCAACATGGTCAGACAACTGAGGGAGGTAGCTTTATCAAGGACAATGGTTTTCTGTCCCAAATTGCCCCAGAGTGAAATAGACAAGGACATATGAAAATGGGCCTTGAAAGGGCCGACTGCCTCCTCTTGCCTAACCTTACACTTTGTAATCTCATGTAAAATCCGCCTCTTCCCATACAATTCCAGATCCCCACAATACCAATGGGATGGGACCCACATGTATTTCCTCAAAGGCCTGTTCAAATACTATGAGATTTTCACAGGCTGGTGGACTATTTTCAGATCAACCAGGGCAGGAAACTTCTAAACATTTTTCCAATATTTCCGCCACTCTTATTACTTCCAGTTTCTGAATAGCTGTGCTCAATTTGCAACATACGTGCACAGATAAATTACAATATTTGCAGAGCGGGATTGCAAGTGATCAAATGATTTGTGACCGTCCCGCCCCCCCCCCCCAAAAAAAAAAACTCTAGCTTACCACTAGTAGTTTTATAGGTAAAACCTTGCTGGATTTCTCTAGTGTTCTTCAAACACAAAACATGATTATTTTGTAAAGTAAAGATCTTCAAACAATCCCACGTGCAATCTGAAATAACTGACTCCTGTACTGAACTGTATCAGTGTGCTCTTTCATCTATTTGCATGAGAGTGCTACCTTTACCAGGAATTTTCAAACAATTGTTTTTTGTTGTGTGTGTGAAACAAGTAGTCTGTTAAGCAGCTGTACTATAGTTAATGTGTTTGATCTTCATGTATCTGCTTGCAAGTTAGTGACTGTAAACTACAGTATTATTAACATCAATATTAAAAATGCTTCCGTCCACCTCGGCGGAGAGAAGTCTTTTTTCTCTTTCTTTTGGCAATTCAGTAGGGTCACTTTTAAGGAATCATGGGGGATTTACAGCAAGCTTTGAGACATTGATAGTCCCATCTAAAAGTGTGCAGTCAAAAAAACAGCATTATTACTCAAATATTCTCTACATGGCTAGCAGGGTTGTTGCTAGGTCTGGAAAATACCTGGGGCTAGGGTAATGCCGGAACTGTCGGGACTGGGAGCTAGCTAGCCTTTTGGTTGTAGCTCCTGAGATTCTATCCACAGCTACGACCAAAAGACCAGGGGCTATAGCCCCTTAGCCCCCCCCCTAGAAACGCCTCTGATGGCTAGTGAATACAGATACACATGCAAGTTAGAGTGTACACACTACAACACAGCAGTGAGCAGCTTGCTGCCTTCCAGATGTTTAGGCCTACGATTTTCAACAGCACTAACCAGGATATTCGATGGTGAGGTAACATGGGAGTCGTAGGCCAAAACATATGGAGGCCGTCATGATGCCCACTGCTACCATACCATCACTAATAAAAATATTAAAGATGGCATATGGTTACCACAGTGTACACAATATTGTTTTACTATTTTGTTTTACTATTCCTATTTGTTATAATATACTGTGCAAACATTAAGTTACACCCATTCTGAGCTTTTCAAAGTGTGCAACAGATATCTATGTACTATCACAAAAATGCCCTGTGATATCAACATTTTATAATGCTCAGGAAACAGGTAAAAAGCTCGACATGTGTGCAGGGTTGTGTGTGCAACAAATGTAAAGGAGGTGTAAGGAGGAAAGAGGGTTAGTCATTGGAAATAACTACATTGACTTTCAACCGTTATCAAACGGGATGTTTTTCAAAGACAAATCAGGGACTATCCTATTGATACTGTGGTTTATGAGGAGGTTGCTTGAAAGTGCAATGCATCAAGTAGCTTCCATAATCGGTTTAACAACTACCAATCAATATCTACATGAAGGTAATATCGCACAACCTCCTTTTAGAGGCTATGATTGGTTGATGGATGACAATGGCATAGTTCATTCCAAATAATTATTTGCAATGCATTGCTGAGAATTGGAGCGCACGTTTTGAATACAGATACTTTTCAAGTCAAATTCAATATAAAAAAGGGGTCCCTAACATCTATCACTAAATGTCCCCCAAAATATAAACGTTCAGTTTATTTTGAGCTCTAACCCCTTTTCTGCTATGATAGTCCAGGTCATGTTATTGGCAATTCCTGCCCAGACCTAAGGACGTGTCAAAAACATTCTGAGTGCACTTTCTGCTAATTGTACGAAACATTTTAGGACAATGCACACAACAGATTTCACACGTACATGCATTTGCAAATCCTGGCAAGAAAGATCAAAACCTGGGCAATGTAGCAATGTCTGCAGAGGTTGCTTTAATAGGAAGTGGTACGATGTGTGTCTCTCTTAGGAATACAATTGAGACTTTTGTTCCACCATAAATGTAAAGTGGCTTTATTACAATGTGGGGTTACCGCTATTTGATTAATACATGTAACCTTTTTGTTTATAAACTTAAAAAGATAACACATACGATCTACCCAGGAACACTTCCATTAAAGATATTGACTCTTCAATCACACCGAATGGAGCTGACCCTTAGAACATAGATCTTGGGACACACCTTGAAACTATCTACTTGGACAATTTACACCTTAACATATATCTGACCAAATAGCCTAAGTTACCTCCCTGATCATACAAGAGGCAGAAATTGGCAATGACCACTGTGAAGAATCTGGACATTGCATCCCTTCTTCTAAAAGGGGAGCCACTGCCTTTGAGGCTAGGGAGATTAGCCCGCTAAGAAAGACCCTCCCTCGGGTTCTGGACAAGTGGGACCTCCCAGTATAAACCACTTTGTCTGCATTATGAATGTGGAAAAGGCTTTAATATCTCCTACAATGACTTTATTTTACAAAAATCCTTCTCTACATGTATTGGCTACAGGCAATGCTGAACCCAGGCTGAATGCCATGATCAGCAAAGATGGACAATATTCTGTTTATTTATGCGATGTGTATAAGAGAGGAAACTCCTATGGAGAAGAGAGAACCACTACGTAGAGGCGAGCCTCTGCTTCGTTGATGTCCTGGAGGGGCAAAGCGCTGCTGGGCGGCAGAGCCAGTGGCAGCAAGGAGGGCAAGCAAGCTGTGAGCTGAATGCCTAAGAGTTGGTGTTCTACCTGACCAAGGAACCGAGGTCAGAGAGGGAGTTGAGATTTGAATCCACACATCTAATCTGTTTGTGTTACCCATGCAAGCAGTGGTGGGCCACTAGGTCGAGACAGGATGCCGAGATCAGAACGTATGAGGGAGCCTGAGTCACCGAGCTCCACACATGTCGGACCGTAGCTACAGAGCCAAGTAGCAGCAGGGAAAACCGATGAGCATACAGGATACCACTACAAGGTATAAACATTGGGAGCAAAAGCTATGAAAGCTATCCAGGCTATGGGAGCAGGAGAAACCGAAATATATAACTATCCTATGCAAAGGGGATTGAGAGAGATATAAACATTCTGAGTGATGGCTATAAAAGCTACCCAGGTTACGGGAGCCTGAGAAACCCGAATATACAAATATCCTATGCAAAGAGGATAAGAGAGATAAAGAACATTGTGATTGATGGCTGTGAAAGCTAGGTGGTTACGGGAGCCTGAGAAACCTGTACATAATAATACCCTATGCAAGGGGGAATTGAGAGGGATATGAACATTGTGAATAAAGTCTGTGAGAGTTATCAAGGTTATGCAAGGGAAAAAGGGACACGAACAATTTGAATTCGAGCTGAGAAAGCCATGGAAGCAATAAGAGTCTAACAAACCAGGGTGTACAGCTGCCCTGTATTAAATAACTTGGATGAAAGAAAAACAGCCTATGTGACGACTTCAGGACTTTGAGAGAGTCCCAATACCTCAAAGATAAAAGTGTTTATTTCCAAGCAATCCTGGAGGGATGAAAATGCTTCCACCAAGAGACAGTACTTTTATTAAAAGAAGAGCCTGAAAGTCATAAATTGACACAAAGACAGTGAAGAATATCCTACAGTGAAAGAAGACTGAAAACAAGTCTAACAGAGCTTGGGCGAGGCAGAAGCTCTACCGAGGATAGAGTGCAGGCCTCGCCTTTTTCCTTTTAGTTAGGTGTTTTCTAAAGTTTTAGGGCCAGTTAGCTGTGTATGATTCAAACAGAAGACTTTTCACTTTGGACTTGATGCACCATTTTAGCTTTTGGTTTGCTAGGCAGGGAAACTCCCTCATAGCTAAAGGGCAAGTTCGTTGTTTTTCTTTTTATTGAAATAATACTTTGTTAACATGATATAATGTAGCCTGAGTCCTTCTTCTGCTTCACCACACCACACCACACACTTCCCTTTATGAGGTAATGGTGAATTGGGAACATTTTGTTTTGAAGTTGAGTTGTGAATCCACACTTTTCTATTGAACATTTTTGTCCCAAAAAGCATATCCTCTAAAAAATACAAACCAATTTAATGCAAATTAATTTGCACAGATTTGTTGCTGAAAATAAAAGTAGACACTGGGAAATATGTCTTTTTGAAATTATTTGAAGAAATGTTGCTTGGGTGTATTAATATAAGAAGCAATTAGAGAGCAACAATGTAAATGAAAGCCCGTTGACCATTTGGAATTCCATCATAAAGTATTGTCAAATAAATGTTTGCAAAGACACTTACATAAACTTTGCCTCCACCTCATAGAAGAGGAAATTATAAACCTCAACCATTTGCAGTGTATCAGGAGTGAAGAGATTGAGATGTAGAGAATGTAATTACTCTGGAAGTCCTCAAAGAAAGAGACTGCAGTAGGTTCACTGGCAAATGTCTTACGAGAGGGATCAAGTGTGATGACAATGAAATGGTGCGCTGATTAGCTCACTGAATTTATAATGTGTATGAATACTAAGAAAGAATGTGTTGATGAGCTAGTGGCATAACAGTTGCAAGGAACAGAAATTAATTTGCAGAACAATTCATTGCTGTTTAGCACAATCTAATTGAAAAGATGATGAATTAATATTCATATTACTGTGAACTATGTTAGTAGGCAGGCAATGAAGACATGATGGCGATAACAAAACAAATCATTAGTTGGCAGGTTGGAATGTAAAATGGTTTTGAACATTAGTTGTGTTTACCTTAACTGAAGGTTTTCTTGCATTGATGAAATTATGGAGAAAACCAAACAAATCATTAGTTGGCAGGTTGCAATGTAAAATGGTTTTAAACATTAGTTGTGGTTACCTTAACTGAATGTCTTCTTTTATCTATGTGAGTTTATTGTGGGGGCAACATGATGAAAAGATGCTTTGTCTTGTGAAGAAGGGAAAAAAGTGATATGCACTAATTTATGTAATTCTGTTGTCAAGGCTGTTGAAATGAGCAATGTCTCAAATATTCACCTGAATTATTGCGATTTCTATTTAAACCATTTGTGTTTTTTCACATGTATAAAAATAAATATGCTTATATATTTTGAGATGGCTAAATGACAAGAACCACTTAGAACCTTCCTGGCTCCACACAGCATCCACATTCACCAGTACACAGATGACACTCATCTCTAACTGTACCATCCGCCAATGCATCTTAATTTTGTAAGTGTATTTTTCATACATGACCTCACCAGCTACACCTAATGTGCTTGTATGCCAGATCTCCTGTTACACCATTATGTCAAATGCATTATTCCATTAGTGCCAATCTTGTTCTTCCAACCTCCTACCCTCAATATTTCATTAAAGGCTAGGAACCTCCAGCTTTCATGCTATTAGGTCATCACTGACATCAACGGATCCAATAATGGACTGTGTTGAAAGACATTTTCAGAAGGACAATAGGCTCAGCAGTCTCTACATCATGCCCCACACAACTACTGCGGGTGGTGTCAGGGTCATTACCTGCCAGACTGCATAGATCTGGACATTCACACTCCCCCTAGGAGCTCTAAGGAGGTTGGGTCCAGATCCCCTGATCCTGAGAACATTTATTTTGATATACATGTGTTCCATAGTCTACATGTTCAAGGAAACCCAAGGATGAAAACTGATTACAAGGCAGAAGAAAAAATGGTGCTTGGTCAGGCCTTCCTCCGACCAGAGCATTATATTTTTGCTAGATGTCTTGCCCTCCTTCAAACCTTTTCTCACATCTGGTAGAAAATAACTGGAGCGGAAGTGCAACAATCTGGTGCACAGAGCAAATGGTGGAAATATTTGAATTTAGCACATAGCTCACCACCTCAGGTAGACAGAAAGAGACAAATATACAATCCCTTCCATGATTGTTCTCACTGTAGCCAGCACCACATACCTCTATAGACATGAAGACCACCCCAGGATTAATTATGTTTCTTCTCTGAATTGTGTTAATCCAATTGGTAAATTCAAGTAAATGATTTGTGTCCTTGTTTACAGAGGATGATTCCTTGGGAACCTGTGCCAAAACTTCTATGAAAGGAGCAGTTGACGGGGGAATGCCCAATTGTCTAAAGTAGAAGTATGCCCAGGAATTATTGAGTGAATCCCCAAACCCAATGCATTAGGCTTATTGCTCTTGCCAATCAGTCATTTTGGTGTTCTTGTTTGCAAACTGTGACTCATAAAGTACAAGATCTTGGATATCTGGGCCGGAAGAGACCGCTGACTGGATCACAACCACAAGGCTGTGGGTGAGTTGAACTACTGGAAAGGCCAACACCAGTCTCGGTTTCCTCAGAATGCTTATCAACCAAAGGTAGATCTTTCTGTCACTCATATTCTATCAGACAAATTCATTACTAAGGACTTACTTAGGTCCAAGTATTTTACAATTGATATTTCCAAAGGAAGCTCATCTTGAGTTGCTTCCAATAAGGTGCAAGCAAATGGTTGATCAGCTAGGGTTGGCAGAACAACATTCTCAGATGGTTTGTATCCTGCAACAATACACTTCTGTTTATTTTTGTTATGTATCTGATTTCAAAGGTTTGCTGTGCTTTATTTTTATATAACTCCCACCACTTCTTGGTGCATCCACATGAGTAGATATGGATACCTCCTACGACTTAACCTACAGATGTTGTGGTAGATCAGAAGTATTATTACAATACTTGCCAATCGTGCACTTAGGGTCTGGTCCCTGGTTTAAAGTGCTTTCTAAAAGTGGAATTAATACTCTCGACAACTTGAGTGTTTTTTTAAATCTTACTATTGGCCTTAATTTCACTCTAAGTAGCTTTATTCTGAGATGAGGTAGTGAAAAGAGACATATTTATATTATCAATACTCCTACCACATTGGGCCTCCTTGCCACTCCCATATGGATATGGTTTGAACTTCACATTCAATTCTAAGGCACTAAACTAGGCCTCAACGTTACCCACTCCTCCAGAGTACCGGGCATAAATGTTCATTTGAATGGAGTATTTTCCCAAGGTGAGTAGACAGCCTTCCACTTTGCCGATCTTGTGACCATGATTGTTAACCAAGAGTAAAATTTAAATGTCAAATAAAATTCAGTGTCTGCCATCTAAAACACATAATGATGCAGCATAGTAATACTTTGGTGGCACTCTGTGATACCCCTGGGTTTGGGTATGACAAATCCGCTCATACAAAAAGGAAATCCACAAGGTCAAAAAGAAATTCTATGACAACCGAATCAACAAAGCTGCCAACACTCAAAACAAACTGTTTAACATCAGAAATACAATGAGAAACCGCCCTGGCTGCAAAGACACCCATGCCCTCACTGAAACTATGAAGCAACCTCGCAGATCACGTCAAGAACAAAATCAGCACCATCCACCAAATCACACAAAGCAGACCAATCTACCACATGACACAACTGACATTGCCAGCTGAGAATTGTCAAAACAAACTACAAAACTGTCCTCAACTATCAGTGGAGACATCTGTCAAGCTGGTAATAAACAGCAACAAAGTGGGCTCCCCCATGGATCCCTGCCCCCCAGACATACAAAAATCAATCCTCACGCAAGGAGCACCCATGGAACACTACAGAAACCTTTTCAACAAATCACTATTAACAGGGACAGTAATGCAATCATTAACATTGGTATACATCAAGCCACTCCTCAAAGACACAGCAGGCAGCGTGGAAGAGCTCGATAACTACAGACCCATCTCCAGCATCCCCTATCCAGCAAAGCTAACCTACCTATATAGGACAATACAAGATTACATAGAAGAACACCTTCTGCTGGACCAGGCGCAAGTAGTATTCAGACCAATGAAAGGAACAGAAACAGCACTGCTCTCAATATGGGACAATCTGAAGGCTAATGCAGACACACCTGCATGCAGGAATGTGTTGTTGGCGGCGTGTTTCGATGGGTGAGCCGAGTGAAATGTGCGGAAAATGCATTTTTTTCCCACATTTCGGACTTTGTGGGGGTGACTGGGTAATACATTCAGGGCCAATTTGCGCAAATCATACCGCTGCGGATTCCCACGTGTGTTCTCTTTTCGGAAATGCATGGGGTTCCCTGTTTTCCTTGGTGGCTTGGACACATGAGGCCCATATCTGTATGATGTGCTCGTCTACAGAGAGTGTGAAATTCCGGAGTGAAAACAGACTTCAGGTTACTTGTGTTTTAGGCTTTCCCCTTGGTGCCCAGGTAGGTGCACCCACACATGTGAGGTACTGTTTTCATTGGGACACCTGTAAGAATGCAGCAAGGTATAACATTTGTTGTGTTTGTGTGGTTTTCATAACTTTTTGACCCATTTGCTGGTGCTCTTTGTCACACAACCCTTTCATTTCTCAAATGTGACCTATATTTAGTCGCTGCTTTACGCACCATACACTTTTGTAACCTGCACAAGTCACCTACCCTTGAAAAGGTCTGCCTGTGCTCTTTCAAAAAATGTATGCTTGCTGTTCCTCACCACATTGGTTTTCCCGATTTACACATGCTAAGTGCGTCTGTTCAGGCCGTGAGCATAAAACTCCTGGTTACCATGGCTCAGTGCTTGGCTTGTGGTAGTGCTTGTTTTGTAAAACACTACCAAAATGTGTGCTTTCCTAACAGCAAGTGTTGGGGGGATGTAGCGGAGCATTGCTTTTCTCAAAATTCATAGAAACCATTGCCGTACCAAGCCAACCATTTCCAACACATACCTTTTTTCGGTTATTTTCCCGCTTTTCCCCCAATCTATGGCATTTTCCCCTACCTAATTGTTGCCTGACCTATGCAAATCACCCCATTCTAAACTTGGAATTTTGTCTACTTTTCAGAAATATATGCCTTTCTGTCCTCCAATTCGGCTTTCCTACCTTTTTCTTCCATTCCGTCCATGCATGTCCAATTGGCAAAAATGGCCAAAATTGCCTACCTCTCACAAAACGGTTGATAACCACATCAAAATAATGTTTTTTCGTTTCCACTCAACCTGTTCTTGAAAGCCATCTAACTGGGGAATCCAGCACAGCAAACCATTTGTTCCTAACTCTTACAAGAAAAAACCATAGGCTTCTTTGTACATCATTGTATGCGCATTTTTTGAAAAAACACAAAATGTTTGCACTTTTTGGTTATTTTCTCTCACACCCAAACAGCAACCTAGGATTTCTGGGTGGCGTTACCTGTGGGGGAAAAAAAGAGCCAAATGTGGACGAGATATCTTGCGTAACAAACAAGTTACAAGGCATTGAATGCCAACATACTGAAATCACCAAAAAAGGCCTTGACACTGGGGGGAAAAACCCATGGCACTTAAAGGGTTAACAATTAACATAAATAAATAAATAAAAACATAAATACAACCAATTGCGAGGCCGGCATATAGGTCGATAGTAGGGCAATAGATGTCTTTGAGAAGATGTGTGACTGGCGTAGGGACACCCATAGTGTATTTTTGCACTAGGCACTGGCCTTCAAATTCTCACAGTAGTATGTCCTCAATCACTTTGTAGTGAGTCAAGTCAGGTCTGAGGGACAGTACAAATAACCGAAAATGTAGGCAAGTAGTATATTCCAAGTGTAATGTCCTGATGCTGAGAACAATACAGCCAGTCTGAGAAGTCTTAGCAATGCCTACAAACCACTGCATACAATGTAAGCATGTAATTCCAAATGAGCCCTTATGAGCGGTCCAGGGAAAGGGATGGTGAAGGTGATGGTGAAACTGATAATGCAGTAAACGCCCAATAGATCTCCTAGCTGTGCTTATTTCCTTTAAAACCAGCCGCAGTAGCCTTTGCAGTCCTACATCTGCAGAGCAAGCACAAGGAGAGCAGGGGCACAACAAATAGTGCTGCTGTGTGCCGGCCACAGAAGGGGTCAGAGTTCAAGGAGCAAAGACATGCAAGAAGACTTTACTTTCTCTTCGTAAGGATGCCTCCCACCTGTGTGCTCCCCAGGGTTTACGTCTTCACCTTTCCTGCCTCGGACTGCTCTCCCACATCACTTCTGTGGCACTCCACAAGGGCTGGGAATCGTAAATGATGGCACTGTGAGATGCCTCAAACCTCTGTGCCGCTCAGGGTCCAGGTGTAATCACTCTCCCTGGGGCAGACTGCACTTCCGGTGCACTCTGCTAGGTCTGGGAAATGTAAATGACTGTGATGCTTGATGCCTCCCCCTCCGTACTCCCCAAGGTGCATGTGCTGTCATCATGCCTGCAGCAGACTGCACTTACGCAGAACTGTGACAATATTTACACACTGGGAAATAAAGTTGAATTCCCCAGGCAAAGTTTTATTTCCGCTGAACTTCCCAATCTCATCTTTTACTTCTTCTCTTCGATCCTCATTTTTAGAAGCCATGTGGATTGTACCTCTTGGCGCACTCCTGGCTCCCCTTTTAAAAATAAGAGAACGTTTCCTTGCATATGTATAACTCAGACTCCAGCAGCCTTAAGGAAAAGGAACATCAAATGGTCTTGAGGAGTGTGTGCTTATTCCTCTTTGCCTATAAAATCAAATTCCTTGGGGAATGTGTGCTTTCTATGCAAACGGATTGTGCAAAAAATGTTTTCTGCATTATTGAATATGTTTTTCAGCTGTTAACGGAGGATAGCACAGGGGCAACATGCTGGTCTTGGAAGCAAGACCATGCAACAGAGGTTCAAAACCCGGATCCGTGCTTAGAAACCAAACTCAGGTATTAAGCGCATTGTGAAAAACAAATTAAATCAAATACATGGATTGGATCACTTGATTGTGGAAATGGCACAGTATTGATCCGTTTCCTTAGAAAGCACACGTCTGTATTGTGGAATTGGATCTTGCAAGCGAGATAGAAGGCTAAAGCAGTGAAAACCACACTTGCATTTTGTGGGCAAGGGAGACCAGCAAGGCAGTCTTACAAACATGTGCATTTGGAACATGTGCAGAGGACAACACAGAAGCCGTGCGATCAACCATGCATTTTGTAGGAGAAGGGGAATGCCAAGAAAGTGAGAACCACCTGATTTTCCATCTACCCTTCCTATTGCACAGTCTTCCCACCTCAAGCACGAGCTCCCCCTGTACATTGTTTGCCCCTTCTTAGGCTTTGTGCCCCATCCCGCCACTAGTTGGGTACCTCTCTCTCTCTGATATGGAGGTTGCAGAGTAATGCATGTCCTCAGCTTCCATCCCACACACTCAACAGATGAAACGAAACGCTGCCTAAAAAGTCAAACAAAAAACAAAACGAGTGACAAGGTTCAATACAAGGATTTGCACAAGACACAATAGGAAAGGATTCTCAGAACACACAGAGAGCGAGGTTGCTCAATAATGCACATTGTAATTGGTTATTCATAGTGCGCTTAATACCCAGAGATTTTTAAGAGCGGACCAGCGATCTAACCTGGATTGTTCCGTGTAGTTTTTCTTCCAAGGGGAGCGTGTTGCCCCTGAACTATCCTCCCGAGACGTCGCAAGAAGGCTTCTTTGGTTCTTGCAAAGTTTTCTACAATCACAGGTAAAATGCAAAGAAAAGGTGTCGGGAAATGCTTTTGTGTTTTTTGGAATTGTTTGAGTGCGCCTAAAGTACAATGTGCAGAGTAAAGTACACGAGGAACTTTTTTTAAAACGTGTTTTTATAGGCGGGTAAGGGAAACAGTCCGAAGATAAGTGAGAGGGCTAAGTACACAGACAGATACATGGGATCGGGTACAACTCACCACGGTTGCCCTTTCATCACATTTTTTCATCACATTTTTTTATGAAGTGCACATCTCCATACTCCCCATTCTACACCCTGGCGCAAACAGTTAGGTACATGCCTAAAACAGGGATCCACAAACACCCCAAACCACTACCAACACTCTCAAAGAGCATTCCAACCCTCTGCCACAACCACTGATCTGTGAGCCTGTCCTGCCCACTTCTATCACTACAGCCAAAAGCAACCCTAGTACTTAAGTTTTATTTACATTTTTCAAAACGTGAATTCATTAAGTTGGGCTGTACAGTGCATGTCACAGTGGGACACTTTTCATTTCATAGTCTCACTGCGCTTTTTTTTTGTGAATAGTTTGTAGATGTGAAAGACGCAAGGTGTGAACACCTGGACTTTTGATGTCAATACCCGTCCTTGGTGTGAACATAGAAGCGTTTGATAACATTAACTGGAAAAAAGGATCTGAATAGCTAGGCATATGATGGCAACACCTACCAACTAAGACAACACTGGGCCTCATTATAAGTTTGCCGGTGCGGGAACTAAGGTACCGGTAAGCTTGCAGGTACCGTAGTTCCCGGACCAGCAAACTACCAGTTGTGCTCGCGGGTGGCTTTCTGGCCGCCAGGTCTGACCTGGCGGGCAGAAAGGCACCCGCGAGCACAACATGTCGGATGCACCGGCACCATTTATAATGGTGCCGGTGCATCCGGCCTCCCCATTCCCATTGAGCCCTATGGGGCACAAATGGGAATGGGGCAGAATTTTTTCCGGCGCCCAGGAATGGGCAATTACCGGGTTGGGCAAGGCTGTAATGACCCGGTAATTGGCCATTTCTGGGCGCCAGAAAAAAATGAATACCGGCGGCATCCGTGGCTGTATTACAGGCACGGCTACCGCCAGCCTCGTAATGTAGCCCATGCTCCCGCAAATATTAGCTTTGCCAATTCTGTTATTTACCGTCCAATTAAACCTTAGGTCTCTTTGAAAAATGGCCACTATGCTTAGGTCGCCTTGAGCAAGACGGTCTTGTTTTTACTTAAAAGACGATCTTCTGTTGTTGTTGGCTTGTGCGTTCATCGGTTTGCTGTTCATCGTCCTTTCTCTAACTAATTTAGTGCACGACCCGCCGTGCTTGACGTTGTGAGATGTGTTCGCAGTAGTATCTGAGATCTGTTTGCACATTTGCAGTTGTCAGATCGTTGGATTTCCATACAGCTGGGCGTTGTCGAGCCTCGGGAACATGATTTGCAAATTGAGCCAGTGAATCGTCAGCTTTGGCAACTCACTTCTTCATTTCACACTTGCTTGATGATGAGTTTGCTAACAATTAAAAACTATCCTGCCGTTTTAAAAGTATTTATGTTTAAATCGAGATTTAAAGTGTGATTTCACACCTGCTTGATGGGGATCAAAGTTAAATACGTTTAAGGAGCATCGCATGCCGAGAGTATTAGGATCATATATGAATAGTCATGGATAGGGAATTACAGCTTATTAAAACATGCAAAATAGCTGAATATATTAATTATTTTGTTCAGATTTTGCTACCTGGTAACTTAGCTCCACATTAATTTGCCGCTAAGCATTCACACACAGTATTTCTTTTTTTTGCTTTTTGTTTTTGCTTAGGATATTTGATGCAAAAAGTAGGTTTTCCTCCTTAGTTAAAGTGTGAACCACACACTCGCTGCCTTTTCCTCTGTTGGATTCTAGGGTGCGAGAACCATTGGTAATGTGCTTCAAAGAGATATTTTAGTGGGTGGGTTCTAATCGGGATATTTCTTTTGCGATGGTACGTTACCGCATATGTTTGTTTCTAAATTTTGTTTACTCGCCATCACCTGTATTTTGGTATTCGTGATGACTCTGCAACAGGCTGTATGTGTGTAATTGTTGAATATCTTTGAGAAAAACTTCACAAATGACAGAAATACACACTATGATCTTGACACAGAAAACCTAGAAATAGAATCACGCAGAGTTCAGGGTACTCCCAGACTGCATGCATCAACACAACAGCAAAGCTGTCTTGCAATGTTCCCTCTCTTCCCGCTAACCTCACCCACCCTGCTATCTTTCATATCTGGCAGAGCACTTGGAGACCATGAAAAGAGCAAGAGTGGGGTATACGTCCCAATAGCATGACAAATCATATACCTGAGCAATGTGTGCTATTGCCTGATAAAGTGTCATTAGAGTGGTATTGTGTTTAGACTTTATTATGTTGTTGAAGTTCCTGAAAATTGTACAAACCATACTTACCCTTAGTTGCTTGAGTACTGCGTGACATTCCTTGCTAAAATGGCGGCAAGATGTGTGTTGATGAAGATGGAACATGCTTATTTTGTATTGTACCTTACAGTTAGAGTTGTTCATTGTTTTTATAAAGACCATCAACGCACTGGATTATGTCAGTATTGGTAATCCTGCCGGTTTCCTAATTGTCAAAGCATGTCAGTATCAAGTCCCCAACCAAGCTCCCTTTTCTTGACATAATTGATGCACTTTTACGAGGACACTCACTTCGCCCTTTGGAATTGGGATGATGACTCTAGCCATTTACCTGCACAGATACCTCAACATGCTCAAATCATGCGAAAGGCAGCAGCATTTTACTGACTGCGCCCCAAGAAAAACAGGGAGCCGGCCACTCCTGTATGCCCATTTATTCCTGCTTGATATGGTCTTTATAGGGGCTTCTCTGGAGTCTTTCTAAGGGTCTTGTTTTGAGTCTGGCAGAATTGGATAAAAAGTATGTCCATGCTGCTACAACAGGTGTGCACTGATTCAAGGAGGGTGAAACTCAGCAATACGTGTGGTAGTGGCCATGTGTACTTTCTGCAGTGCTCTATATGGATGGTGTGATTTTGTTTGCAGAATGACCATCGACTAGTGCAATCAATGAGTTCTCAAACCATCCTGGTGCTTCCTAGTAGCACGGGTGCTCACCAGGATATGGTCTGTTTCCTTTCACTGCCTTGCTTAACTCTATTTCTAAGACTGTGCTAAGGCGAGTGCCGCCTTCTGCACAATAAGAGGCTCACATGAATTTGGATTTTTCAGTTATTCGGAAATCAGTCATCACCAGGACAATCCTTTGTTGCCCATGTTCCTAAAACATGCACGAAGAGCACTTACAAACCACATGTGCTATAGGAAACAGTCCACATACAAATATAAGGTAAAATCATGTATTTGAAAACAGCAAACAGATAAGAGACAGCCAGTTTATTAGACGGCTGGATTAGAACATTATATAAACATTGCCCAATGATAATATATTACAGAAGGTGATGGGTTTAACACAAGGGGGATACCTCCCAAAGATAAGGCACTACAAAAGGCAGAGGCAGACACTAGCCGTGCAGGAGCCAGCACAAAAGACCGGCCCCACGCTGGGCCCTCCTGCCAGCCCCCCTCCCTTCTCTGACTCTAGGCCCCCTCAGATGAGAATCAATATCCAAAATCTGCAGGAGTGCGCAGCTGGCTATTGTGCAGAAAACATCAAAGTGTAAAAACAGGTCAGCAGCCTACTCAGTCCAGGTAAACCTCATCAGTGTATCACGAGAGCAAGCTCAGCTTGCTGTTAAAGCAGGAGATGAACGGCCATGTTGATATTCAGAATTATGTCAAGATTATCATCTCATCCAGTAGTAATTCATAGCAATAACTGCTCATCAATTTTAACACAATACGTATTTTTTTAAATTGGTCTCATCTTTCATTATATTTTAGTGTAACGTGTGTTTTGGTTTATTAACGAACCTTACACAATTTCTTATAAACGTATAGACAAGAAAAACAGTAAGAAATATAAAAAGTTACATACCACAATACAAGTGCAACTAACATCCAGTTACATTATATTCTGCTAATAATGCATTTTTTTGTACAATGTGTGTTGTAATACCTTGACATAATTTTGCAAACATTCATTCTGTTCTACTTAAGAATGAATAATACTGTTTTCTGTAACGTGGTCCTGTAAAGTAGGGGTCTGCATCTGTTGATTCTCCAGATGTGGATTGCAGCTCATATCAGCCCTAGCCAGAACGTCAACTATGCGGGATCATGGGAGTTGTAGTCAATAAGAAAAGGACAGCCTCAGGTTTCTGACCCCTGCTGGGAGCGATCTGATTTTTGACAGGTTGATCTGCATCTGAATTGGTGCTTCGAAAGCATTGCACGTTAGTGTACATCTAGAGGGGAGACATGTGCTCTCCCGGCCTCTTTGCAAGCTCCGAAACCAATTTGCCTGATCAGAACCACGGCTTCCCCCACATGACCACATTCAGTGGCCCTGAGTAGAACAGTCGGTGCTTTTTTTACTATGAATGCCAACATTGTTATACACTCGATGTGTCAGTTCAGCGAACAATATAGAAAATGTTTCACTAACACATAGTTTTAATGACCTTGGCATTGCACCGTTTATGAAAGGAATATTGATCATTTATATTGCACACCACAGGATAAATTATGTATTAACTCAGTCATGGCAATGTCACTTGTAACCTATGGTCCTGCATTCCAAATGCTTTTAGGCTTAGAAATCCACCCAATTGTTTTGCGTACTGGCATATGTATCACCTTCCCCAGCAATTAATTCAAGAATTCTCTCTAATTGATGGTCCCCACCTCAGTTGCTTTCTCTTTTTCATTGTTCAGGTCAGACTCATGAACGCCAGCTCTATTTCCATGTAGACTACATTTTGTTTATTTTTTTTTTAATTCCATCCCTCCATGCACAAGGCACATTCACCACTGCTGGGAACACATTCAACAAGGTTTATTTGAGACTCATGAAAAGAAAAAAAAACATCAAGGACGGCCATGTGAATGCAAATACGTAGGTACAAGCATGTATTTGCATTAAGAGGGAAAAATAAAAAGAAGAGGAAAATACATGCTACACCACAAAGTAAGTCTTTCACAATGTTACCCATTTATCCCATGTAATGGTAACTGATTTTAGTTTGCTTATGTTAATAATAGTTCTTCAATAACTGCCCTGGTGATTTTCCAGTGCATACATTATGGGCCTGATTCATGAAAAAGTTTGCAGAGATCCAGCAAAAGCTGCACACCGAAAACGCCTCTGCATAAGCCTGCGCCCAGAAGTACTGTGTATTCATGGAATTGTTTGTGCAAAGTGACCATACACGTAAGTCGCCACCTGAACACCACGAAATGCCCCCACGCAAAGCAAAAAGAGCCAGATACTCTCCTTTTCTCCTTTTCTCCTCACATCTCTGACATCTCCAAGACGTCAAACTACCAACTACACCTCTTCAGAGGTATTCTTCCTTTCCTCTCCTTCCCCCAGAAGCTTACTGTCTCTAGAGCTCTGGGTCTGTCTAGGCTGGACTACTTTAACAGCCTCTTTCTATATCTGCCTGCTTCTACTCTCTGCCCTCTGCAACTCACCCAGAACAGGGCTGTGAGAAATGTCCTTGGCCTCAAGACTTGATCTCTCCAGCCCTTAAATCTCTTCATTGGCTCCCAGTGGCTGCAAGGATTAAATTCAACACCCTTTGCATTATCCACAAGGCTTTTTGAGACTTGGTTCCAAAATACCTTTAACTCTCCCTCCGTAAATACCTTCCCACTCGACCTCTTCGATCCTCCGCCTCCAACTCACTCAGGGTCAGTCGCTTCTCCAAGCAATGAGTTGGAAGTAGATCTCTTTCCTCGGCTGGGGCCTCCCTCTAGAACAGCCTCCCTGCAGCTCTGATACTTGAGGAGATCCATCTCTGGTTTCCGGAAGCACCTCAAGACCTGCCTCTTTGCTTCTGCCTTCGCACTTCCTCTCCCCTGCTGATCTGTCTGCTTCAGCACTGTGCACCTGGTTACCCTCTGATTTCAGGCCCATGTCCCTGCCCTCCCAGCCACATACCCACACTCCGTCCTGGCAACCCGTGCACTTGGTTCTGTATCTGTAACCCTACAGTCCCCTTACCTGCACTTACCAGACATCTCTTGTCTGCACTTTAAACCTTGCACTTGCCACCTTGCTGGCTGCACTACTTGTTTTTGTTGTTTATATCACTTGCTCAGCCCTTTCCATCTCACCCCTCTCCCTTGCGCTCCCCCCTTCCCTTTGCCCTGCACTTGTGTTTTCTCAATGTCACTGGGTCTAGTAAGATCGTTGTTTTGTCCTCCCCTGTGCCCCTCCCGTGCCTCGTCACGCAATGAAAAACTTGTGTATGAGTGCGATACAAATAAAAAACCATATACAATATTATTATTATTATTATTATTATTATTATTATTATTATTATTATTATTATTATTATTGTATCATACATCTAGCTTTCTGTGCTCCTCTGGCACAAACACATGCATGCTTGCAACAGTGACTGGGGACCCCCGCAACCAGGTCTGCACCTCGGGGACACTGCGCAGGGTCCCCCGTAACTACTCCCAGCACCCCATCAACATGCATAATGTGTATCGTAAAAGGTAACATTTCCCAGAAAATATACTTTCGAAGATCGTAGCCGTCCGTGCCCCCACTAAACTGCTTACATGCACCCCTAACTTCTATCGGAGCCCCGACTGCATGCACAAACACCTAAATCCTTGGTAAATTTATTAAAAGCCAGAGTCAACTGGGAGTGGGATCCGGAACAAGCCGAGGCACTTAACCAACTTTTCCAACCTTTCTTGTTTGGGTTACCCCATAAAAAACAAGGAATTCTTCTTGTAGACAGGGTTTTCAGATACTTGCCTAACAGTGGTGTTGTATGAAAAGCACGACTAGGTCAACAAAGTCATCTTGTATGCAAGCAAGAATTTGGGACTTATTATGAAGATGCCTGTAACCTGCCGGTGCTACCAGTGGGTTGCCGCCGTCTCTGTATCACCAAATCCATTACCTGAAATCCTGGTGACACCAGGACATTACAAGTCCCAGCTGCCCAGGAAATCAGGCGGCAGATTCCGGTAGTCCCCATTCCCGTGGAGTCCCATAGGACTCCATGGGTATGAGTGCACGGAAGCACCAACACCATTGCTAACGGTGCCTGTGCTTCCCTGAAAACTCTGCTTTCTGGGGCAATTTCACCCGGCAGGTCTAACATGCTGACGCAGATTCCCCGGAAAGCAGCGTTGCAGTCTTCCGGTTCGGGAGGGGGCTGGTATGTTGCTACCGGCACCCTTATTTCCCAACCGGCAGACTTGTAATGAGGCCCTTTGTCCTCTGTGGAGGAAAAATTCAATGACTGCGTGAAGGCAATCCTGGCAATGCTGTGGGAAACGAAAAATGACTGCCAATTCATGCAGGGGGGGGCACATCATTGTTGAGACTCCGCACCAACCCTTGCAATATCTCCAAAGCGATAGTATCCGGGTGGGGAATGTTAATTCCAGAATTACCTCCTGGATTTTATCCATCCAATGATTTCCTGTGGATGTCAGATATGGCCAAAACAAGAATAGTCCTCTAGCGCAAAGGTTGGCGGACTTGCATGATTGTGCTAAGAAAACGGTCTCAAGAACGAAAGTTTAATGACCAAAAACAGCATGGAGGTGTACTTTACTTCCCCACACAAGTTCTATTATGAAGATAAATGTCAGAAGATACCTACAGTTTATGTGGACGGGTGTTCTTAACATATTGATAACAACGGGGAAAAACAAATGCTGGCTGGCATTGGGAGTGCCTGTGTTAATGATACCCCTGAACCCTCTGCTGGTTATAAAATAGGACCTCAAATTAGTCAGGTAAAAGAGTTGATAGCCGTTCATCAAGCCGTATTCACTGCAGTGCACCACCAACACAATGATTGGTCGTAATCACTACCTCTCATTATGTCAGGAATGGGTTTGTGGGGCAGCTGATTAACTGAAAGAATCGAGGCATGCTTTGCGCTAACAGTAAACCCGTAAAGCAGGCAAAACTGAGCCAGTCAATTGATTATCTGCTGACCTCCAATGAGATCACCATCTATTGGAAGAAGATAAGAGGTCATTCCAAAACAGAGGGGCCAAATAACACTGGGAATGACCTGGTGAACCAGCTGGCTAACATCAGAGCTTTGCATGGGAATTTCATATAAACTGAATCCCTGCTGTGTGAAATCCAAATATCTGCTGTCAACAGGTCACAAACTCAAGCTAAAAATGAACTCTTGACAGCTCAGTGGAGTAAGGATATCACAGATTCAGATTTGATCACTGCATGGATAGAGGACCCGATTATTGGAAAATTGTATCGACACATTGAAGACCCTATGAGTTTTCCTCTTACAGAGTCAGATTATACGGTAAAGAGGACCTCTGGGTGTTGATGAAGTTTTCCAAGATGTTCCAGATCCAACACGGTTTGTTGGTAAGGAGAGTCCTATCTGGTTGTCACCAGTTGGTGGTACCTACTTCATTCCAAAGCCTGATGTTGAACCACGTCCCTTGACACAGCCACTGCCGGTCATGGGGGTTTCATGCAACATTAGAAATCTTGCGCGAGGTTGCCTACTGGCCACACATGGGTGAGGACCTCGACATTTACCTAAAGGGGTGTCTTGTGTGTGCTCAGTTTCAACCCAGTTCACTCCACACAGAGCTCCCCTAAAGAAAAGGGGAATGACGCTGCATTGGTCATATTTGCAAGTCGATTTCATTAATTGGGCTAGTGATTCGCTCCTCTAGAGGAAAAAAGTACATGTGCTTGTACACAAAGTGGGTAGAATGTCGTCCAGCTCAAATTGTAAGGCAGAGATAACAGCTACATAAATGATCAACCACATCTTCTCTCATTTCTCTCCTGCAAAGGATTGAATCAGACTGAGGAAACCATTTTACTAGTGAGGTGATGGCCAAGTTGTGGGAGATTCTACACATTGTCTACTGCCCAACCTCAAGCGGGGGCGAAAGGGGTAGAAAAGATACAACAAAACAATTGTATCTTAAAAAAGTTAATGGCAGGCTCTGGATCCAGTTGGGACAATCAATTACTGCTTGTTCTGATGGCTATTAGGTCTACACCATCATCTTCTGCAACAAAGATATCTCCATTTAAGCTCATGACTAAAGAAAAATTGTGTTACCGCACCATCTGCTCTATTGAACTCAGGAGCAGACACTGATAAATGGGTCCACTACTCGTGAGTACATTGAAAATTTAAGGAAGCACCTCCAGTACACTTTTGCTTATGCTCAGCATAATTTATAAAAATCGGCTAAAAGAATGAAGACCTATTATGATCTAAAGACCACAGAGAAAGAGTATGAAGTAGGGAACAAGTTTTACATGTACAATTTTCAAAGGAAACTGGCCAATCTCATCAAGTGCTGACAGAAGTGGGCAATGATTTTTTACACTCGCGCTGGACTTCATGCTTGCGTGCATGCTCCCGGTGCGGCTTGCTGGCTGGCGACCGTGCATGGCAGCCCGCCGTTGTCTCCTGTAATCTAAGCGAGTATTGCAGGGCTCCTTGATTGTGGGGTAGGAAGGAACTTCCCAGGTTAAGGGTGGCCTCAATATAACACAACAGAGTGTGGTACACACTGCGGCTTTGGCTTTTGTACGCTACAGCACATGTTCATGTGTTACGTAATGATTCCAATATAGTGTTACTGTGAGCTGGTCCTTCAGGAATATCTTCACATATTATATTGATGTGACATGCCATTCAGGTGCTTTACAGATGTACCCGTAAACTATGCTAGATGTGCAGAATATGAAGCTGTATTCATGAAGATGCATTTGATTTACATGCACACCGTGTGTTGTACGACAATGTAAATAAGTTAAAGGAGTGTTGAGATTCAAATGTTCTTGAAATAGGCATATGACACGCCCTACCATACATGTGTTGTACATTTTGCCTTGTTGTATGCCTATTTTTGGCAGTCTGGAGAATCGGGCCCTTAGTCTCCATACCATTGTTTGTAAAGAATGTTTAGTGGATAAACACTCATGCTTCACCACCTCTCATGCTGTACCTTGTACAGTCAGATCAGTGTTAAACATTTATTTTCATCATATTGAACAAACAACTAATTTTGTTGAGATGATCTGATTTTTTCCTTTTTAAATTGTGTTCAAGCATACAATGGGCCTCATTATAAGTTTGCCGGTTCGGGAACTACGGTACGGGTGCTTGCTGGTACCGTAGTTCACGGACCGGCAAATTACAAGTTCTACTCGCGGGTGCCATTGCGTCCACCATGTCTGGCCTGGCGGCTGTACCGGCACCCGCGAGCAGTGCATGTCGGATGCACCGACATTCTCGTTGATAACGGTGCCGGTGCATCCGGCTTCCCCATCCCCATTGGGCCCTAGGGGGTTCCAATGGGAATGGGGAAGAATTGTTTCCGGCGCCCAGGAATGGGCAATTACCAGGTCCGGCAAGGCCGTAATGACCCGGTAATTCCCCATTCCTGGGCGCCGAAAAAAAAGTACCAGCTGCAGCCGCGCCTGTATTAGAGGCATTGCTACCGACAGCCTCGTAATGAGGCCAATGATAAGAAAACTAGGCACAAAACGTGTGCTGATATTATACTAAAACAATCGTTGTTATTGTTAGTTTTAGTGATGTTTTAGAGCATTGCACCTGTAAAGAAAGTTTAGAAGGGCACACTTTGGCAGTATCTTTGAAGGCAGTAAATGTGTTTGGCCGTAATTTCGTGGAACTATCGTGGCATTATTGCCAAACTCATAACAAGGCACCATTTGTTATGAATTCCCTGCATGCTCTACATTTTTAAGTTGTAAGAAATGTACCAATACCAAAAAGTATTAATCCTTTGTTTTTTTCTGGTTACAACAAATACAAATCTTTTCGTGGCTTTCAGTGAAACCGCATAAGCAAAACAGATTTGAGTCAATGAACGCAAGTACAATGGATTGCATGTGAGTATGTTAGAGGGTGGAACTGTGTGCCAGATAGGTGGGTGAGTTGAGGAATGTGGATTATGGGAGAGGACTCAAGTCACTCTCCAGAATCACTGGAACTGCACAACTGCCATACTGCTCAGGACACTACAGCAATGGCCCATGTGTGTGTGTAAGCAGTAATTACTTTGTTTCACTTGCTTCATACGTGGTGTTTTCCAGAGATGCCTACCCCAATGCAAGAAAATGGCAGCTCATGGGGTATCGGAATGCAGTTCTTTACTGATCTACTCGCAGGACATTAGATCATTCTGCGTGGCAATGCAATACATGATTCATGTTCTCTCACAATCCTTCCCGTCAATATCAACACATTGCGAGCAGGTCGCACCATTTGGCTCAGAAATGCTTTTCATTTTCCAAATGCATAAACCAGAGGTGTAAAAACATTTTCAGACAGCCTACAAATAGGTGCGTCAAATTTTATCAAATTCAAAAGAGGCTATTTCATGCTGCTCTGTGCTATAGTGATCTCACAAGAAATACGATTTCCAGTGTATTCGACCATGCCTGCATTTCCCCCCAAACATATTTCGTATTGTCTAATACATTAATTATCTTACCAGCAAAGTTGATGACTTGGTGCATGTACATGTACTTTGAATGCCTTTTTGCACCAAGGCAATGTGTATCCTAACTCTAATGCTGTTGCCTATAAATAGTCCCAGGGAGAACACTTTTCCGGTTCAAACATGGGAGAACACTTTTCCGGTTCAAACATGATTTAGAAGAATTGTTTTTGCACTTAGAAATGTGTGCCCTAGCACTTATTATTCCATGCAGAATTATAACGTGCCCCAGGGACGTTATGAAACGCTGCGAGCTAGGGGCCGTACAGCACTGAAAAGCAAGTCCAGTGATATGTGATTCAGAAGGAGGGACAGAGGTGCGTATTGCATGTCCTAGAATTCTTCCATAACCCCAGGTAAATCAAAAGCAGCGCTGCGTATGTTTCTTGATTACCAATCCCCATGCACCTGTAACAGATCACCTTAGACTGCTAGTATTCTTACATACGCCTGCCATCAGGGACTTCAAAGCACCATTAATAGGGCTGTGGCGAGGGAGATTAACAGATGCTTGCACATGTCACCCAGACCCCATCTACGTACGACAGTGGCAACATATGTGAACCCTGCAGCATTGAAATGTGTTTCATTGTAATGCGCTGGATCTGTGTCTGTACGCTCCTTGCATTCTCAAAAAAAAAAAAAAAGTTCAATTTCGAATCATCTGCCTTCTCTTCACATAATAATTAATGGCACGTCTTTTGACTCTGCAGAGCAGGCTACTTGCCGCAGAATATTCCCCTGGAGATCATCAGATACCTTTCTGAGGAGAAGGATTTCCTACCTTGGCACGCCGCCAGCCGCGCACTCTATCCACTGGATAAATTGCTGGACCGCACCGAGGACTACAGCAGCTTCAGTGTAAGGAACCTATTCTCTTCTTTCACATTTTTCAATCAGGAACCTATTTTTTGTCAGACAATAGACTAAGTGGGAGATTGATTTTCCTGTGATACGTTAATTTTAGGTCACTGTTTAAGTAATTTTACTAACTACTTGTTTTTGTGCAACATCTGAATATATGCTGATTATACGACATGCACTGTTATATATATTGTATAGGGCAGCGGTCACTACCCTATAGTTAAGTTAAAACAGACTTACACAGGAAAAGAAAACAAATTGCTAATAACTTTTGACTTGCACAATGAATTTGGTTGAAATTTGTTAGACAGTTTTGTATGCGTGGGCCACCCCCCACCCCGTAAAATAGACTGAAAATGTTGGGAACTATTAATTAAAAAATAATAAGAAAACCAACAAAAAAAGCTGTTTTTCAGCCTGCTCCCAATTCATTTGCCCATAGACAAAAAAGGTCACTCTTTGCCGGAGCGCACCACCCACACCACTATACAAACTTGGATCAGGTTTGAAACAACTTGGGCATGAAGCATTGACTCATGATCCTTTTGTGTTTTGGGGTTATTTGGTAGAGTACTTTTTAAATTATTTGATGGAGAAGGGGGTGCCCCCACCTCCAAAATAGATAGCTATATATGTCCAGATACCTTGAGTATCCAGGTGTGTTGGGTGTTAATACAAATGAAACAGCCACCATCTTATTTTTTCTCAATGTGAGAAATAGCCACTGTTATACCCCAGGTTATAACCAAGGTTATCAGAAAATAAAAACGCAGAACAATTCCATTTGCAGGTCAAAAACATGCAAATGCCATCAGGCTAAATGGGGGGACAAGAGGACACATGAAATTTGGAAGTTGGAGGGGTGCTAGCGACCAAGTTTGAACATGTAGCTCAAACATTTGAACATATCCAACATTTTATCTGAAGCTGCATCACAGAAATGTGTGATGTCATCTTTGATGTCCTGGGTGTTAGTCTTAGCAGTGTACGGTGGAGGTGCGAGTTATGGTTGCTTAGCTTACCATAACTGGCGAATTTATGGGGGGTTTGGGTTTTACTTGTAACCATAATGTCCCTTTAACAAAGTGTTTTCACTGAATTTCATAGGTTTTTATTAGTGCAACTTAACCACAACGTCCCTTTTTCAAAGGGTCATGGCCACTGCCCATGGCCACAGGCTATACCTCACTATGTCATAATGTAAGTATATCACTATTTCTTTCCCCATATTATGAAACTTAAAAAAATATAAAAATAATAAAACTCACACATTTGCAAAACCATGCTTTCGGGTCCTTGCCAATGCTGCTTGCATGAGTTTGCTGCAAATCTGCACATGTTTTGTTTTTTGAAAAGTGTTAAAATGTACGTACAATAAATAGTCATGTAACTTAGCCCCCACTTGACAAAATCCTTTCAGACTTTGCACAAACATAGTAGAATCTATAGTCGTTCTGAAAACATGTGTACAGATTTGTCAAATGGCAACAAAGTTATAAGCCTTTCAAATATTTTGGGACGCCCCTTCTAATTTTGCCCCTTCTTGGCAAAACAGCACCACACTTTGAATGACCATTCAGGGTCAGGTCTAAAATGTAACTGCAAGATTTCATGCAGTTTCATTGGCGCAAAATTATGAGCCAACCAAAAACTGCTTTCACCGAACCTATAATGCTGAAATATGCATGGATGCTCCTGAAAATCTGAGACGTTTTTTGAATTTGTGGCTTTTTATGGCCATATACCACTTTTCCCCCGAGATAGTTTCATTTGTTTTACAAGTACAATGTTGTGGGCACTGTTCGCAAATCCAACATGGCATCCATTTCTAAAGTTTTAACACACCTTACGTTTTTAACTAACCAATCAGCGGGCACGTACAATGTCTACAAACTTCACGCTGCACTCTGATTGGTCAAGAGGCATCCGTGGACCCTGAATAAGGAAGTGAGTATGTAGACCGGATCCAGATAACACTAATTATTTTGTACCTACTTTTTGCCATTTTTTCAAAAACAACGGTACGGATTTACATCAAATGTACAAAAGTGAATCTTGGGACCAAGCTGCCGCTCCTGGTGCACATTTGGTGAAAATCCATCTAGCGGTTTGGGCTCTAGGCGCGAGCAAAAATAGTTTTACAGTGAGTAACTTTTTCCATTGCATCTATGAGGATTTTCACACATTTAGGGACTCCGCCTATAACTCTGCCCACCCTGGATGAAATGGCACCAAACTTCAAAGAGGAGGACATTTACAATTTTTAAAAGTTTGTTGGGGATTCATCGAGGGGAGGGCAAAGTTGTAATAAGCCATCTAAAAAGGGCGCTTGATGAGGATGTGATGGGAAATGGCTTTAAAAAGCGAAAAGAAAAACAGATGTTTTTCTTCACCGATGTCTGCAAACAGTCTGGGACAGTCCTATGATGTCCGCGAACATCTGAGATGTTCGGGGGCATTTATGCTTATTTGTGCATTACAAGGTTGATGAAAAGCAGTTTTTGGATGGCTTATAACTTTGGTGTCACTCAATAAAACTGCATGACATTTTGGAATTTCATTCTAGGCATGATGCTGAATGGTTGCAAAGTGTGGCGCTGTTTTGTGAAGGGGTAACACAATTAGAGGGGGGGTCCCAAAATATTGCAAAGTCTTATAAATATTTTGCCATTTGACGAATCTGCACAACAGTTTGCAAAAAGATTTTAGTTCTAGATATAAATGTATGTGGACATTTTGTCGAGATTCTGTCAAGAGGGGGCAAAATGATAGAGGGGTCTCAACATTTTTAGATGGCATATAACTTTGCAGCCATTTGACGAATGTGGACAAAGGTTTTCAGAAAGATTGTAGACTCAACCTTGAATGTTTGTGCAAAGTCAGAATGGATGTTGTCAAGTGGGGGCTAAGTTATATGACTATTGGTTGTACATAGATTTTGACACTTTTGAAAAAATAAAACATGGGTGGATTTTCAGCAAACCTGTGTAAGGAGCTTTGTGCAGGACCTGAAAGCATGGTTTTACAAATATGGCAGTGTTTTTTTTGGACAAGTTTCATAATGAAGTAACAAAAAATAGTGATATACATCTGATGAATGAGGTATAGCCTGTGGCCATGGGTAGTGGCCAGATTGTCTGGTCATGACATAAGGTCATGACCCAGACAATCTGGCTATTCTCCATGACCACGAGGGACGACCAATGGGGTTAAAATTGCCATATCCACCAGGGACCGGATATGTGGTAAAGTTTTTCAAAATTGTGATGGGTTTGAAAGGAAAACATAATTTGCTCGTGAGTACAGATTGCAGTGCTGTATGGGATTGCAGCAAATATGCATGAGGAGGGTCAGCAAGAATTGGAAAGCATGGTTTTGCAAATATAACCTGCTTGTTTCTTTCTTTTTAAAGTATAAATAGTAAGTACACAACACAGTGAAATAACTTTGGTTTCTGGGCAAAAGGCCTGGCAGTCAGCAAGGAGAAATGTGTACTGTAATTGGCTTATTGGGGCATGCAGCATGGCTGGAGCGGCATGGCCTGTGCCCCATGGATTTGGAGACTTCCCATGGCTGCAAGCCATGAGGACAGGGCATTGGTTCCATTATTATGGTATAGTGAACACTGAACTCGGATGCAGGGTATGTGCAGTGAATAATAGGGGTGGTTTGATTTGGCTGGGGTCATAGTAGAGCCTTATGCTATAGGCAATTGAACAACAATTTCCAGCCCCATTATGCACTGCTGATAACATCAGACATAAGTATGTGTTGCAAAAAATATGTTTCTTAAAGTAGCTTTATAGTTTTTTCATATATGTGAAAAGAGGAATTATTAGTAATTTATATACAGTGATGTAACACCATGAAACATTTTCACTTATAAAAATCTAATAAATTGACAGAAGAAAGTGTGTTAAAGGGATGTTATGGTTAAGATGCATCCCACCATTGGAACTCCTCTGCTCCAGTAGTTACCCAGTGGCATCCTACCTTGGCGTACCTTGGCATTTCCCACCTGGGTTCTCATGAGCACTTGCCCATCCATACTGCCCCTTCTATTTATGCACTTATCACACTGCACAATACATATGTGCATTTATAGGAGCATTGTGTACAATTCTTTGTGATAAGTAATGGAAATGTAGATGTAAAAGATTTGTAAAAGATTATTAAGTGGCAGTTGGTAATTGGAAGCTTAATATGGTCATAGGGTTCTTTCCTCACCCTCCATAGTCCGCCATGGAAAGGGAAGAGGGCTCTGTACAGAGTCCCGCCTCCCATTTCCATGGTGGCAATCTTGGAAAAGGATTTTCCTTCCTACAGGGGGGAGCAGCACGCATCCCGCTGTAGGAAGGAAAATCCTTTTTCTTAGCACCCCAGGTTACCGCTTGGGTGCTAATGGCCTTCATCCTCATTGCAAGGGCTGGAATGGCAGATAATGGTCCAGAGCCCTCGTCATCTGCCCTCGCTTCGTTTGGCCCGATAACCTGGGCTGCTGGGCAGTTATCTCCATTCAAGTCCCTGGAAATTGTAAATTGGACAAAAGTGTTGCTATATTGGTCTAAGTATGACATTAGTAAGTTGTAGGAAATTAGCATGCACTGGTGAAAACCCATGAAATTCACTGAAACAACTTTGTTAAAGGAAAGGTATGGTTGGTTAAGTTGTACTAATAAAAACCTATGAAATTCAATGAAAAAACATTGTTAATGGGACATTATGGTTACAAGTAAAACTGAAAAACCTCATAAATTGGCCACTTATGGTAAGTTAAGCAACCATAACTCGCGCCAACACCGTGCACTGCTAAGACTAACACCCAGGACTTCAAAGCTGACATCACAAATGTTACTGATGATATCATTAATGACATCACGTAGGAAATTAATTTTTAATGTTGGTAACAACATGTCAGGGGTGATGGGGAGACCTATCATGAACTGCTTAATCTTTTAAATAATGTACTCATCTAACGAAAACATAATATTGAAGTGTTGTTGTTAATACTGGAACCTAATTATACATAAACATAGCGAATTGCTGCAGCATGCACCATAGAGGTACAATATTTATAATCTTGTAATTTTGTATGGTAAAATAATGAATGCTACCTTATCAGAGTTTTCAGTAATGTTAAACATGTAATAAATAGCTAACAATTCAGGACTTACTACACACTTGTGCTACTACAAACAATACATATGAAGACCCACAATGTATACAAATCAGAGGCACATACAGGGAAACTAAAGTAAGGAAGAAAGAAACAGCATCACCAGAAAATGCTAATAACATTAAAGTTTATCTCCATGTATACAAATGAATTGTGTGTTTGAAGTCCGCTTATTGCCTGATGTATGTGCACCATGAGCTGAATCCAAACCCTATGGAAAGTACTTTAAGAACATATGACAAGGTTAACTTCTAGATCTATAGCTTTTTTAAAATATTATTATTCTGTCAATGAACAAAACCACGTACCCTAAATATGTCAGTGAAAAAGAAACGAGTGGCCCAGATATGTGAGGTCATCAGTGATGTCATCAATGACAATTGTGATGTCATCTTTGATGTGCTGGGTGTTAGTCTTAGCAGTGCATGATGGTGGCATGACTGTCGATGCTTAGCTTACCATAACTGGCAAATTTGTGAGGTTTTTCGGGTTTGCTTATAACCATAACATCCTTTTATCAGAGGTTTTCATTGATATATATATATATATATAAATATATATATTTTTTTCAGTTAAAAAATGTTGTTGAAGGGACGTTATGTTACAAGTAAAATCGGAAAACCCCAGAAATGTGCCAGGTGTGGTAAGCTTAGCAACCATAACTTGTGCCACCACCGTGCATTGCTAAGACTAACACCTCAATAAGATTCTCCATTATTTCCATTAGCAATTTGTTATATTCTAATGGAGGTAATGGACAATTGTAGACTAGAGAAAAAGAAAAAAAGGACAAAATACCATTTTCTGTCACAAATTATGTTCTCGAGCATGCAATAAGGACCACAATCTATGGACCTTCATGACCATCTACAGTCTCTGCAGTCCCCTTTCCAGACCAGGCATCATTAAAAGACCTGGATGGCACATGCACGCCATCGCACAGGACAGCCCTTCTACCCTTTTTACTTTTATGTTTGTAACACTCGCTCATTTCCTGCTTTCAAACACTCACACATCCATCCACCAATCACTTGCACGCTCTACATGTAAACCTTTCAACATATTAAACTTCCACACACCAACTGCCACTCATCAATTTTCTAGAATTCTTTTGTATCTGCATTTCCCTAACTTAAACAAACAAATTGTACACATTGCTGCTATTAATGTTTATATGCATTGTGCAATGAGAGAAGTGCATGAATGAAGGGGGTTCAGATATGTGATGTCATTATTGATGTCATCTTGCATGTCCTTGGTGTTACTCTTAGCAGTGCATAGTAGCGGCGCAAGTTATGGTTGCTCAGCTTACCATAACTGACACATTTCGAGGTTTTTCGGTTTTACTTGTAACCATAACGTCCTTTTAACAAAGTTTATTCAGTGAATATTTATATGTATACACACATGGGAATGTGGTATAATCAAATGCGAGTTTTGTCATTCAATTGCTGATATGGTGGATTTTGTGATTGGCTCATAAATCAACATAAAAAAACATCAAGGGTGCATTTTGATATATCAGCCTGTCCAATCAATTTAAAGGGATAAGAACAAGTTGGAAAGGATCACATAATGCTACCGTCACAGAATTCAGCACATTTAATTCTGGATAGTATTTCCATGGTGCTTTTTCCCTTTAAAAATGTATACTCTATTAAAGAGCCTTCCTTATTCTAATGTGGTAAGAAACCTGTATATCAAAAAAGAGAAATGCCATTCAAGTAATTACCAGTGAATGACACCACCTGCTAAAAGCAGTAGGACATGCTAGCAGAAGCGAAAATGCACTGCAATTCACCACAGCTGAACATATTACTTAAATTGAGTTTGATAAGTTAAACTGTCTGAGTGATGAGGACTCAGTGGGGGGGGGGTGAGTGGCAGGGATGACATGGATAAGAGGAGAATGAGTCACATTTGTCAATGAAACTTATTTCATTGTTTGTCCTGTATTTTCATAATTCTGTCAGATATTCCAGCCATTGACCAGATATTGCCATCCGATGCCTAGATATTCCCCGCGTATGCCAGATATTTTACTAAACTATGTCAAGCTACTGAAATCACACATATTTGTTGCTTTAATATGTAAGAGTGCTCAGAGCCTATAGAAGGGATATCTTTAATATAACCAGTTATTTATTTATTTATTTATTTGTTAACATTTATAGCGTGCGCATCAGCCGGGGGGCATTGTTGCACTGTTACAGACATTATTAACACATGAGATACAGAGGAACAGTCACTGTACAAACTTAGTTGTGGAAACAGAGATAGGGTAGGGGGTAGGGGTCAAGGGTGGGTGTGTTAATTAAAGAGTGTAGTTTTGAGCTTTTTCCGGAAGGCTTTGAGGGAAGTCTCGGCTCTGAGTGAGTTGGTTAGGGTGTTCCACAGTTTGGGTGGAAGGTGCGGGAAGCAGATCCCACCTACTTTGGCTCATTTGATCGGAGGGATGAGCAGTTTATTGGCGTGGCAGGTTCTTTTAGGGCAGTATGAGGTGACCCTGGATACTGTTTCAGATAGGTAGGGAGGGGCAGTGAGGCTTAAACATTTGTGTGTTAGGGTGAGAGTCTTCCCACTAGGAAGGTGTCGCAATAGTCTAATTTCGCTCCAATAGAATAGGCAATTGATAGGCAGTTCTGGTCAGAGAGGAATGGTTTGACAGCGTTAATGAGGTTAGTGGTGTGTGCAGATGCAGAGGTGATGGCATTGACCTGATGAGTCATGGCCAATGTAGAGTCTAGGAAGACCCCTAATGTCTTGACTGCTGGGGATAATGGGATGATGGAGCTGTTGATAGTGAAGTTGCAGTATTGTTGGCTGAGTTTGGCTAGTGTTTCTTTAGTACCCATGATGATAATCTCAGTTTTATCGCCATTGAGACACAGCCCATTTCCTGCCATCCAGGCCTGGATGATAGTGTAGATTTGGAGGAGGGCTGTGGCGTCCTGGTTATAAATGCCTGAGAGGGGTAGGAGGACCTGTGTATCATCAGCATAGTTAGTATAAGCTATGCCAAGAGAGTCTAGTCTGTCAAAGAGCGGTTCAGTGAAAAGGTTGTATAAGGTGGGGGCTGTGCAAGAACCTTGGGGAACTCTGCATAGGATGGTGGAAGGAGCTGCGTTCGCCTTATCTGAAAAGATCTTCATGGCTCTGCCTTCAAGGAAAGATGTGATCCATGAGGAGGCTGTATTGGTGAAGTGAGCAGCATGAGTGAGGTGGGAGGTGAGGGTTTTGTGATCCACAAGGTCAAAAGTGGCCGAGAGGTCCAGGAGTAGGAGGCGTGCTGGTTTGCCTTTGTCCATGATTGTGGGTATTTGATTTTTAAGGTACAGAAGGGCGGTGTCTGTGCCGTGGCCTTTACGCAACCCTGACTGCCTTTTACCAAGGATGGTGTTGGCTTCAAGGAAATGTTGGATCTGGTTATGGGCTGCTTTAGTGAGGATTTTGAGGAGGAAAGGGACAGTGGTAATGGAGCAGTAATTGTTAGGGGAGGAGGGATCTAGGGGTGTTTTTTTTAGAAGAGGGTGGACCCAGGCTTCTTTGAGGCTAGATGGGACAGTACAGGTTTTGAAGGAAGCGTTAATGAATGCTGTAATGAGAGGAGCCAGGGAGTCAGCACATTCTTTGATGATGTTGGGGGGACAGATGTCTCCTTTGAATGTTGAGGGTCTAAGCTGTTGGAGGAGTTCAAGGACTTCAGATTTTGAGATGTTGTGGGATGTTTTTACCCATGCATCCAAGCCCTACAATAAAACTGTGCAGTACTGGCATGGAAAACATCATGATGGCCAGAACTCCCCAGAGAGTGCACAGGGAAAACATGAAGAATAGGCTGCCACCCATTTTTGCCTATGTTGTGAGCGCAGGAGGGCACTGCCAAAAACCACCATTGGGCTACACACACAGTAGCCTGAAACCATTGGGAATGGCAATGCTGATTGCCAAAAAGCAACTCAGAACTTTGGGGAATTCATTTTCTTAATCCCAAAAATGGTTGCAATACCGGTACTCACCACTATCAGAAAGCCGGTGTTTTAAAACCACCAGACTTTTGTGTAAAACTGAACAAATGAAACAAAACCAAGCCAAGGAAAGACTTGCTAAGAGGTGGATACAATGTAAAACTATATTCTGAAATTACTTGAAGGAAGTAATTATTTAATGTATATGTAAAAATTGTAAGTTTGATTTAAACTGGGAACAAAAAGTGACATTTAGCTGAAACCTGGCTTAATGAAACTGGATTCTGCCTGACAACTACCCCCGACAGGAGTTGAAACCTGCTCAGCCACTCTTCCCAGGCCTAGCTGCATCCTGCTGCCCCTTGCCAAAAGGAGTTGACACCTCTCTGATTAGATTAGGGGTGGAGCACCTGGGAACTGGAAGGGACAGAACAATGCAACTTCCTTGACTCAGGCAAATGTTATATTGGGGGCGTCGTAAAATAGCTTCCTCTTGGGAGGAACTGGGGGGCAGCTCTGCCTCTGTGAACAAGCTGGCTTGCAGGAAGTGGATAAACCAGTTATTCCACCATGTGATGTGGGAAGCCACACCCCTTTTTGGCCAGAGCATAATTTTAAAAAGATAGATAACTCATAGTGCGGACTTGTCAGAATTATATAAGTAATATCATTATTCTTGTGATTTTTCAGTGCACGTTTTAAGAGGTGTTAGGACCCTGTGGTGTATTCTGGGGGGTTGCTAGCGGAAAATAGAGTCTCACTCAAATGTCTGCATGTTAAAAATCTGACACTTTATCATCTGTAACCCATATCCCTGGTGCACATTTGTGTAAAATCTGGAAAGGTTTAGAGGTCGTTATCTGGATGAAAAGGGGAGAATTCTGTCATCAGTGGACACGACATCGTACAAAAACAGGGATCGGATGGTTTGGTGCTACAGAAAATATGTAAACTGGACCTATAATATGAGAAAAATGGAACATAGATAAATATGTATTTGGATCAGAAATAGATTTGTGTTCAACTTGACAAGGGGAGGTTCCTCTGACCATAAAACCTACAGCATCACTCTGACACTCCATTTCCTTCCCCCAATCATGGGAGAGGGGAGAACTGGGCCAATGACAAGTAGAGAGGGGCAGGCTTAGCTAGGCCCAGGCACACACCCATTTTCAAAACACATAAAAAGAGACTGCTGGGACAGGTAGAGACATTCAATTCCATTTACTGCGGAGCATGCTGACTGACGACTTCACATCCGGAGATCCAGACTTCAAATCCATCAATCTCCAGAACCTGTAGCAGGAATTAACTCCAGAATCTGTAGCAGAGAGGCCTGAATCCACCAGCTGAATCCTCTTCAGCAGGCCTCAAAACCAACCAAACTATTCAATAGCCGGGCGAGCTGTTTGAATTTTTGCCAAGAATTTTTGCAAGAACCTGTAGCAGTATCCAGAAAGCAGTGCTGTATCCGGAACCCGAGAGAACCACAAACCAGACCGTTGTGAGCAGATCCGGTGCTTGACAGACCCAGAGAGCAGAGCTGACCCAGATCGCTGTGAGCAGAACCGGTGCCTGATTGACCCGCCGAGCAGACAGAACCGCAGCCGGACGTGTTGACCAGATCTGTGACAAGGCCTAGTTCAAATTTATATTGTGAGTACCTAGCAGAACTGTGCAGAACCAATCTCTTAGTTAAAATAATCTAATCCAAACTATTTTAACCTAAGTAGAACTGCCTCCTAGAAATCGTGTCATCTGTCATTTTTAGAGCTGCACAACTGTCACCTGTCAATTCTGCAGCTGCAAGCTGTCACCTGTCATTTTGAGTTTACTTTAAATCCAAAAATCTACCTTTATTAAATCGTCCGTATCTCTAGAAACCGTTTGGGCTAGGAACGTGGTTTAACTTTCAGTTTAAAGCTGTGATTCTAGGCTTTCCAACAAACCTAGAACCGACTTCCTTATACTTTTTCCGCAATCACGATTTACGCACCCGCGAAATTTACCGCGATTTGCGATTTTGGCTCAATTTCTCCACTTGTCAAAATAGCAGCTCCATTCTTTCTTTTGTTAAAATTCGTTTGCAACTTGTTAATTACTCATAGAGCATTGTTAAAGTGAGCCTGAACTAATATAAAGTAGCCATCACCTACCCTGAATCTCTAGAGGGAATTAAAAGCAATTTTAGCACCTTTTCACTTCCTTGCAAACCGCAGTAAAGTAATTTGCCTGTGTTTCAAACCTCTACCTGTTTTCCTCTAAGCTTGCTGGGGGGGAACTGCATTTCGTATTGCATTTGATTGCATTCCTGAGAACTGTGTGCTCCTCTTTCCATCTCCTTCCATTTCTTACATTGCATAGGGGAGGGGGGTGAATTGCCAGAAAAAAGTGATTATCTTATCTTTTGCTAAAATCATATCAAGTATTTTCTGTACTGCATTTCATTCATCATTGCGTTTCCTTGAACCATATAAAGCATTCTTTCCCACCTTATTCTTCAGTTCCTATTCATAAGTTACCTCTTGCTGATTACTGCTCATATTCACAAGTGTAACATCCATTATCAATTTATTTATAGAAGTGTGATATATATATATATATATATATATATATATATATATATATATTGTTTACATTTTCAAATGAACCTTTTAATTTGCAAAACAAACCTACTTCTTGGCTCAGTGGAGTCAGGGGGATTCTAAGCGGGGGGTGTTATACAAGGGTTGTCATCCAGAGTACTGAACTGGATATAAAAATACATCAATAAGGGTTTTCCTCAGCATCCCAGACTAGGCATTGACTTAGCTGTAGTGTTGATTGAATATCACTTACAATGTCATGAAATGAGAAAAGAGGGGTAGGGGGAGATTGGGATGGAAAACTGGGCGGGAGAGGGTGGTCAGTCTTGGGTAGGGCTTTGAATTGAGCTTGTGTTTTCTTTTGCAATAATTTCATTTTGTTAAGCTTAGCTGCCTGTATGCTAGCGCACCATGCTTCACCCTTAATGATTTCATCGGGGCTGGCAGATGGTGTGATGAGATCTTTGAAAATGGAAAACATTTCCTTAGATTGTCAACTCGCTGTGGATGTCCTGAGGTTGAGGGATTTTGACTTAGCTTTGAATATGGCTTCTTTGATTTGCGAGGATTTGTTTTTTTTATTCTTCCTTGGTGGAAGCGATAGGATTGGATAGCCAGTTGGTGAGGGCATTACGTTAACAAGTACATAGAGCAAGTAGTTCATCCGTGAACCAAGAGGATTTTTTTTCTTTTTGGATTCAATTGGGGCTATGGTTTTTATAGCTCTGGTGAGGGTGTTGGTGTAGATATCTGCGATTGTGTTAGGGTCACTTGAGAATGGGGCTTAAGTTCAGCAACTTCCAGGAGTGGAAGACGGTTATCCTTTGTTAGTTTTTTGGAGCTTCTGACCTTCGCGGGGCAGGCATAAGTGAGAGTTTTAGTGGTGGGAATGGTGGGGATGGAGAATTGGATGCAGTTATGGTCTGTCCATGGGTAGGTATAGTTGGAGATGAGGGATGTAGAGTAGTTGTGGTCTGCAATCCAGTCGAGGGTGCGACCTTTGCAATGGGTGGGGCTTGTGATTTTTTGTAGGAATCCTATATCTTTTAGTCCTTTGGCTAGCGCTGTGGCAGCTTTTTCCATTGGATCATTCAGGCCTAGATTAAGGTCACTGAGTAGGATGGATTTGGAGGAGCCTTTGAGGTTGTTTCCCAGTACGTGGAGGAGATGTCCTTGGAATTATAGCCCGGGGGCTGGTACAATAGATGGAAATTGATTGTACAGTTGGGGGACAGTGATAGTATTCACACCATGTACCAGATTTTGCTTTATTTCCCTGGTACTCTCCTCATTTTTCAGATGTGCATAATAGGTAAGTGGGTTCCAGGGTTGACGGTTCTATCTGTTCTGTGCTTTGTGTATATTTGTTGTGCATTGCCAGATTCTAACAGGTTTAGTATGTATGTGGCGTGTCCATCTAATGTTTCATAAAACTCATTGGAGTACATCTTGGAGTCTCCTGGGACCTGCTCTGTTTGCACTTTTGCGTGCACAGGTTCCTGATGCAGAATGTTTCTCATTTGTGCAGTGGAAAAGGGGAGTGGAAGAAGGTGGTGTACATACCTGCACACCACCTTTGTGCACTGTGCCATTCAAATTTTGTAAAATCTGCCTGCCATATATGCATGCAGGCGGCATTTACAATAAATTCCTTTGGAGTGTGCCTCCTTATTCTTGTTGTAAAAAGATGCCAAACTCCACTTCTTGGGCAAACTCTTGGAGAAGCTGGTCATCTCTCAACTGACCCTCCACACCAAAAATGGCGGGCTGCCTCCATGACCACCAGTCTGGTTTCAGGGCAACTAGAGGCACTGAAACTGCTCTCCTGAATACCCGAGAAAACCTACTCTCTAATCTGGATTCTAACTCTCCTTCTGTTCTGAGACCCCTTGATATCTCATCTGCTTTTTGGCACACTCAACCACTCCAGCCTCATAAACTATCGCTGTGATACCCTAGGCATCATGGACAGGGCGCTGGCATGGCTTACCTATTTCCTCTCTAACAGACCCGCCCAAGTTCAAATGGGTCCTTTTCTCTACTCCACTTCACTCTCTAACTGTGGTATCCCTCAGTGCTCTAACCTATCGCCAAAGCTCTTCAATATCTACCTGGCCCCTGTGGCCCACCTGATCTCCACCTACTTTCCTCACTACCAGTGTTAGGCAGACAACACACAGCTCTCTTTCTGGCTGCCTTCCCCTACCACCTCCTCCTCTTCCTGCCTTATACCTGACTGCCTGACTGCTATTCAGGAATGATGCTCTGCCAATACTCTCTGCCTCAATGCCAGCAAGACTGATATCCTTCTCATTGGGATGCCTGCTCTCAGATTCCAAAATCCATGTAGTTACTTTAACATGTAGCCCATGTGCCCACGTTTCTCCGAGAAAAAAGACTAATTTGACCCCTGTCTCAGTTTTCCAATAAAATTTTGGGAGTTTTTAATGTTTCTGTTTTTTCCCCTCAAATGACAGTGCCCTTTGTGATAACACGTGTCTCGACGGTTTCTCCGTCTTTCTCAAATCAGGGCTAATCATTTTACAAATTCAGGTTAACACTTTGCAAAATAATAAAAAAAATACCATTTACATTGCATATTATATACAGTTTTAACACATATATTCAGATGCGGCCAATTTCTTGAATGTTTTTTTTTGTAATGGTTGATTAAATTACAAAAATACATACTATGGCTGCTTTTTAATACCATGCATTTGAGCCAGCTGGCACATTACTCTTGGGGCAACCATGTTTGTGAATCAGGCATCATGACGTTTTTAAACACGAGGGCCATCTTTTCCACCTGCAAATTCAATTCTTACACCCCACCACCATAGATGTATTTTTCCTTGAAGAGGGTCCCATGTATCTTGAGGTACTATCACTGCAGGCCCTAGGGCAATTGATGAACACACTTTTTATTGTTCCACTTTTCGACTGGGCATATATGAATTTCCTTTCTTACTGTTGGTGCCATCATGTGCAACCTCCCTCCAGTGCCACGAAGCATCCTAGAAAGTTTAGGGGTGTTCTATCAAATAGCCATTGCATTTGATAATGTGTGCTTGTCTGTATTGGGACTGTTTTGCATATGGCATACGTCTTTTGTTCGTGGTGTGTCTGTGTGTAGTAGTAGTATTATGTGCTTTATACATTGATAGTATGCATTGTGCACTTGTTTTTTTCGTTTGTGTGGTGTAAGGTGTTTGTGAGCATCTGCTATGCACATGTGTGCTTGTGTACATCTGGCCATTATCTTGTGTGCATTGTATGCATCTGTGTATGCCAGTGCGTTTCATGTTGATATCTGGGTGGAACATTTATTCCAGTATTGTCTGTGTGTGGTATACATTGTGTATTTCTCGTGTGAGAAAAGGGGATTCAGCACATTCTTTTGCTATTCATGGAAATTAACATACTGAACAACCTATCTTTTTTCTTGTAAAATACGATTCATGGAATTATTTGCGCTGAAAAACGGTGATTTGTGTGCCATTCTGCCCGCTAATTGCTGTTTAACAAATGGGGATTTGCGGGCAAAATGGTGCACAAATCCCCGTTTTTCGGCGGAAATAATTCCATGAATCAGCCCGATAGGTGATGCCGCTTTATGAAAACATTAATATCATGCTGAGGCTTAATGGGAACAATACCACTTTAAAAACAATGAAGAGTCAGTATTCACCAGTTTTAATCAGAGCAGAAAATGCGCATGTGCTCCTTGTCTCAAATACCCAGGCTATTGGTCGGTGATTGTGTGCTCTCCAATGCGGGAATGTGACGAACATTATTATTTGGTAGGCAGTGATGTATCCTATTGCATTGGAGCATATCATGATGTTCATCATACCCCACTTGCCAGAAGCTAACCGACATTCCAGAGGCAGAAAGCATGCCCTTTCTGAGATTATGTCAGATTCTGGGACAGTAAATGGTGCTATTCTTGATACAAGCCTCCAGCGAGAGTTGAACCTCTGTGCAAATGGCAATAGAACCCTGTATCCCTGAGCACCTGGTATGTTTACCATTAGATCACAACTTTGCTGTTTGCCAACCCTATGGCCAATTTGAGAGGAGAAAACTAGGAAACAGTCCTTCTAATGCTGCACTCCAGTCCTCTGGAACTCCATTCTGGTGGTAATCCAGATTTCTCCAAATCTCCTTCAGTTTAGGAAATAATTCATGACCTAAGCTCTTCCAACAAAACCTTTCTTAGATGTTGGCAATCTTGTGCACTCCCCATCCATGCATTTTACTGTGATAATTATTACTTATGTTTATATAATAGCTTGTTAAATTCTTGCTCCCAACTCATTGATGTATGACCTACAAAGAGCTCCATAGCTCTCAAGTAGGTTTGGGTATTCAAAATAAATAATAATGAGTAATAATAATGATAATAATAATAATAGTGATGATAATAATTGGTCCTAGTAGACTACCTTTTTCCTATTCAATCCTAGGAATCTAACACAGCCGATCTATCATGTGCATAGCCATTTAAATGTTGCACAATAACCCTAAGGATATACCCACATAAGTGTTGTTATAGAAGACAAGCTAATAGCCATTTGATGTTATTCCAGCCATTGAAAATCCCATTAAACTGAAGGGACAAAACCACATCAAGGGCCATAGATATTAGGGCTAATTTCCTGAAGCCATGTATAAAATACAGCTACAATGGTAGCAAGGCACCTGTTGGAGTCCTCCATTTCGTCCAGTTATAGATGTGTGGGTCCACTTATCTTGTCCAGAAGAGGTATAAAGAGGAGCAAAGGTTTTGAATAACGCTATGCCGCCGACCTGAAAAATGTTTCAACTCAGTGCTTTCCAAACATTTGTGAAAAATCAAAAGCGAACAGCACAAAAATAAAGCTAAAACTATATTAATTTCAAGTAACATGGAAAATAAACAATTATGTTTTCAAAATGCTATTTCAGCATCCAAATATAGAAAATAGAATTATTATGAAAATTTGGAAAGCTGGCAAAATGGCATTAAGCAGAACCAAAGTGCAGATGTATCCTACCCTCGACAATTTATTAGAATACTTCTGATGTCATCTTACCCATACCTTTAGTCCTATCAGCTATGCCACTCGTCAAGTCTGTTATCCAGGAGCTTAGTAAGCTCTGTGCTCCACCCATTATTTCAGAGTTAATTATATGAAGTTTAAACATGCCTGTTCTTCTCACATGGCAACTAGCAGCCGATCCCCAATTTCTCTTATTGGTACTGTGTTGAACATCAATGAACTCCATTTATTTACATTTAGCGAAGGCGATAAGTACAAAACTCAGCGTTTCCAGTTGGTCAAGGATGTAAGTAAAAGTGAACAGTAACAGTCTAGTCTTTTTCCATGGTACAATGGTAAAATATTAATTTAAATATGACGTGTGTCGCGTTGTTGACACGTTTGGTTCACAGTGAAATATCATAACCATAAACGACTGATAAAGATGTATGACAAAGGCGGTTTCATATAATGCTGCCATGGAGGCCATCGTTTCCAGTTTCAGAACTAGTCCTCCATGCACAGTTTGGATGTTTTACCAATACAAATAATTGATGTCTTTGCTGATTAAAACATAAGGCCTCACATTAGATCTAGCCCATTCTACAGCTTTTGGAATGCACTGGAAGGTAGAATTAATAAACGATCACTGGTTTGCTTTTCAATAAGTCGACATCTTAATCCATATCAAAGTATGTTTTTCAAAGCAGGGTGCATTCAAAGCAGCGTGCACAACAATGTTTGTTTCTATTGTGTTTCCTAAGCACAACATAGCTTAAGGCATTTTTCAAAGCAGGTTGCATGTGTATGCCTGTTTACAAAGAATTACATGTTGCTGAACATTGACATATATGTTGTTCATTTACTGTTGAGCCGCAAATATTATGATATCCATGGCAGGGATGAACGAGCAGGAGAAGCTAACGGGGTTTGTTCCGGATATTCATGGACGCATTATTAAATGAATGCATATGATGTTCACTTTCTATACAAAAAAAAGTAGCGGGACACCAGGTTCTACAAACTCTGGTCAAACCTATTTACATTCAAACTAACAAGAAGGAGGGGACTGGAGTGGGAGTGCATATGTGTAGGAAAATGCAAAAGCACAAAAACTCGGCACTGTTCCAAGAGTTCACCTCACACTGATACTACAAGGATTATTATTTGGATGGGGAAGAATTCAATTCACATCCACAATATACATTCGCATAATTTTATTATACAAGAAAAATCCATTATCGGAAGGTTAAAAGGATCAATATAATGAAGAAATATTGCACACAAAAAATATAATTAATATAACTGTGTTATTATTTTAAAAATGTGCATAGCAACCATCGAATACACAAAAGGGAACGACCAATATATATTCCTAAAAATTCACCACAACAATTCATAAGTGATGAACAAACCAAACAAGGTTGCCTTCACCTAAAAAGACCATTGGATCAATACAAAACTAGACTCTCCTAATACAGATGTATCACAAACATTAACATAGAAAAGACAAGAAAAATAACACAATCGAGTAATTAAATTTTATATGAGAAGAAAAAAGCTAAACACAAAAACGTGTAGTAAAGCAAAAAAACTGTTAAATGAATTAACTACCTAACTAGTACCATCTAGCAGGTATACACACAATGAATTGGTCATACTTAATAAGACCATTGCGATCATTATCATGTTCACCCTGTGCCCCGTTTCGTTGTACATAGAGGTGATTCAGTTGGGGTATGGCTGGGTTATTTACAGATGTAACATGAATGAGGCAGTATAAAGAAACAGACTCCACTTTCCCCTACTTCGGCATCGACATTACAAATATTATAAACCTGGGCACCAAGTGAAGATGGTAACTTAAAAGTCACTTTCCCGGCCACCAATGCAATAATGTGCCTCTCTAGGAAACATAGGAACAAGGGGTCAGCGAACATGCATCAAATAGTGAAAGCCAACATAGGAGAACTCTTAACATACAGGGCAGAACTTTGGCAGAAGCTTTGGAAGACATTGCCGTGGCTTCCAACAGACCTTCCATCACTAGCACTGGAACATGACGGTGCTATTATCCTAGTGATGAAAGAGTTAAAAAAAAAGCAACAAGAAAATACGCTCTGAAGTGGGAAACTCCATGAATCCTAAGCAACAGAGCGTGGAGAGAATAATGCGTTCCAGCTCCCCAAGCACCCGCATTAAAATACCTGGAAGTGGAATTAGGAGCAACAGAGGTACCAAGGTCACCATCAGACCAGACCAGGTGAGAAGATTCCTAAATGTCCAAGTACATATTTTAAAAATGGAAGCACAATGACAGAATCTCGAAGTAGATATTGTAGAAGTAGGAGGAAAAACACTCCATAAAGTAGGGAAAGGGTTTTCACAATGACTCATATCCCTTAGTCCTTGGAGAATCTGACTCATAGGCAGGAAATTTCACACAGGAGTCATTGTGAGTCCTGTTGTTGAATTTTCAGCAGGTAACAGCAGCATGTATGCAGTTGATTAGTAGCCAGATTGTGAACATAAAACACGTTTAGCTGAGAATACTGAGAGGTGAAAAAATAAACAATACAAACGTGTAGGTCTCTTTTGAAAGCACAGAATAGTTAACTGCTATTCCGTAATCTGGTTTCTATTGGTTGACGTCATAGCCAGGCTGCTGAACGTATTGGATGGCTGTGTGGTGGTAATATGGAAGACTAAGATTTGAAGAGACTTTCAGCAGTGATCACGTTGTTACACCAGGGGTATTGAGGGAACATGGGTGAGTAGTTGCCACTGGAGGACCTTTCAGAAGATTTCAGTCCAATTTCCTCAGGTGATGCCATAAACATAGTTTGATGCTTCATTTATTTGTCAATTTCTCCATGCTCTTTGTACTGGATTTTCAAGTACTCTATAGTGCTTCGTTTGCAAAATAATTGTATTATAAACAATCATATTAGGAGAAATGTCAAGCACGTTCCTTACATTGAATGATCAATATAGCTATTCTACTTTTGGAGTATGATTATAAGAATGTCCTGCCTACTGAAGTAAAGTCATTACCGGGTTCCTGCAATGGGGACTTACCGGGTTACTCCGACATAGGAGGACCCGGTAATTCCTCCTTGCAGGAACCCATCCCCATTCCCATTTGAGCCCACACAGATTATATCTGGCCCGTTATTTCCTCCCTCTTCCCCTCGCGGACCCAGAAAGCACGCCTGATTTTAGCAGGCGTGCGATCCGGGTCCCACGATGGGAAGTTCGTAATCGGCGCTCCCGAAATGAAGGAGGCCGGTCCCTTACCGGCCCCTTCATTACGGGAGCGCAAGCCTTATAATGAGGCCCTGAGTGTTTTATAGGTTTTAGGTAATTTTAGGAGGTTTTAGGAGGTTACTGTGCTTTCAAGATGTGATATCTATTTATATTGTATGTGTTTTTTGTATGCTCACATGTAAGGTTTAAGTAGCTGCAGGTGTTAATACATGTATTCATTTATTAAGGTATTCATTTTACCATTCACTCATCCATTGTAAGAGGATTCAATTCAACATTACAGCTAAGTCAATGCCTAGTCTGGGATACTGAATGGAAACCCTTATTGATATATCTTTATGTCCGGTTCATGAGTTCTGGATGACTACCCCTATATAACACCCCTCTCTTAGAATCCCCCTGACCCCACTGAGCCAAAAAGTAGTTCTGTTTTGCAAGTTTAAAAGGTTTATTTGAGAAATAAAACAAAATATAGATACCACGCTTTTATAATAAATAAATAATCGATATTGCCCTTATAAATATAATGTTAATCAACAATGGGTAATCTGACACTAGCACACTTCTTTATAATCAATGAGGAGTTAGTATAGGAGGAATAAAGTAGCAAAAATACTTTTATGATTTCAAGGGAAAAGCAATGAGGAATAAAATGCAGTACAGAAATACTTGATATGATTTTAGCAAAAGATAAGATAATCACTTTTTCTCTGGCAATTCACCCCCCTCCCCTATGTAATGTAAGAAATGGAAGGAGATGGAAGTAACACACACAGTTCTCAAGAATGCAATCAAATACAATACGAAATTCAATTCCCACCCCAGCAAGCTTAGAGAAAACCGGTATGAGTTTTAAAACACAGGCCCAAGTGCTTTGAATGTGGTGGCAATGAAGTGAGAAATATGTTGAAAATGCTTTTAATTCCCTTTAGGAGGTTCAGGGTGAGTGAGAGATACTTGGGATGAGCTCAGGCTCACTTTAGCAATGATTCAGGGATGGTTATTAAGAGGCAAACAAATTTTTAGCAGAGGAAAGCAAAAAGCTGCTATCTTTTTACAGGTAAAGAAATCAGGCCAAATCGCAAATCGTGGCAAAATTCGCGAGTGCGTGAATCGTGATTACGGCAAAAGTATAAGTATCCGTTCCTAGCCCAAACGGTTCCAGAGATACGGACGATTAAATAAAGGTATTTTTTCCGGATTTAAAGTAAACTGAAAATGACAAGTGACAGCTTGCAGCTTCAGAATTGACAAGTGACAGTGGTGCAGCTTTACAAAATGACAAGTGACAACTTCTAGGAGGCAGTTCTGGTTAGATTAAAATAGTTTGGATTAGATTATTTTAAACTAAGAGCTTATTTCTGTCACAATCTGACCTAAGTACTCACAATATATTTTGGAAGGACTGGACCTCGTCACAGATCTGATCAATCAGGCTAGCGGCACTTCACAGTGATCTGGTCTCTGGGTCTGCGGTTCTGCACGGTCTGGTCTGGTCTGGTCTGGCACTGGTCTGGTCTGTCCGGATACAGCGGTCTCTGCACAGCTCCTGGATCTCTGCACTGGTCCTGGCAAAAGTTCTTGGCAAGGGATTCAAGCAGCTCGCCCGGCTGTGAGTAGCTTGCAATGATTTGAGGCCTGCTGCAGAGAACTCAGCTTGTGGTTTTAGGCCTCTGATTTAGGTTCTAAAGTATAAGTTCTAGGTTCTGGAGTATGTAGCTGGAGTCAGTCTGGAACTGGTATCTTCTGGATGTTGTGTGGTCTGCCAAAACGCTCCGCAGCAACTGGATTTGAATGTCCTCTCTAGCTTCCAGTGGCTCTTTTTATGTCTTTTGAAAGTGGGTGTGTGTGCAGCATCACTAAGCCAACCCCTCTCTCAACTGATCATTGGTCAAGCTTTTCTCTCTTCCTTGATAGGGGAAAGGAAATGTGAGTAATGGTGATGCTGTTTTATGGCCTGCAGAAAGGACACTCCCCAGTCAAATTGCACACTAATCTATATTTGACCCAAATACATATTCCACAGATACACAGTTGTTTGTCATTGCATACACACATCATGCATTACTGATGGGAGGCACTGTTCCGACCCTGGCGTTTCTAGGAGCTTGGGTAAAGAAATGGCAACTTTTTGCGCTTTTTAGTAGCTTTCCCCATATCCGATTTTTCTTCAAATTTATACAATTGTGTGCAAGGCATGTGGGCATTTAGATAAGGAAGTGTCAGATTTTTAACATACATACATTTAGAGTAACAGCCTCTTTTCCGCTTGTAAACCCCCAGATCATACCACCGGGTCCTAAAACCTCTTAAAATGTGGGCAGAAAAATCACAAGAATTATGGTATCATTTAGATAATTTTGACAAGTCCGCAACATGAGTTATACATCTTTCTTAAAATCATATTCTGGCTAACAGGGGTGTGTCTTCCCAGGTCACATGGTGGAGAAACTAGTCTGTCCACTTTCTTTAAGCTCAGCCTGTCCTCAGAGAGGGATGCCCCTCCCCGTTTCTGCCAAGAGGAAGCCACTTTACGACCCCCCCAATAAACCATCTGCCTGAGTCAAGGAAGGGCTTTGTTCAAAATGAAGCCATTTACGACCCCCCCAATAAACCCTCTGCCTGGGCCCTTTGTTTAGTTTCCTGCAGTCCCCAGGTATTCAATCAGAGAGTGTGTGACCTCCTTTTGGCAGTGGCAACAGAATGCAGCCAGGCCTGGGAACCTGCTTGATCAAATTTCATCTCCTGTGGGGGTAGATGGCAGGCAGAATTGGAATCTCTTTAAGCCAGTTTTTAGCTACATGTCATTATGGGTTCCCAGTTTAAATCAAACTTACAATTTTTACACATGCAGCTAGAATGCTGATTCTAAGTTCAAAACGATGACATTTCAACAGTGACAAACTATGTGACACTCAAAAGTAGGTCACTCATTTATTCTAAACATTTCGATTTTAGTGTCTTTCAGTTCAGTTTAGCACTCAGCCAGTCTTGTTATCAACATTATTTTGGGCTCTTCATCTTCCCAGATTTTGTAGGCACACAAAACTTCATTCTGCCAGATGTCTGCTGGTGTTCAGTGAGATTTTTGGATGTGTTGCAATGTTTGAAAATAGGCATTTTGAGCTTGCATTCAGAGAAGCCAAAGGTAATTTTAAAGCGTTTTTTTTTTTTGCTAACAGGTGCTGCTGTTTTACCTTTGGCACCCATTCCACTCATGGCACCCTGGCCCATCATGCTCGCACTGGTGGGTGGCAAGTTAGGCAACCATTTTGGTGTGCGCACAAACTGCGTGGTTCTCCTGGATTCTGGCGCACATGTGGGCTTTTTGGCCATCTTGGATTTTGTAAGCCCACAGCACCAAATGTTGCAGCATGATAGCTCAAACGTGGGTCAGGACACCCAACAAGGCCCCCCCACGCGACTCCAATTTGAATTTGAGTCGATGGGGAGTTGGATGCATAGAAGGTTTTGACCCACGCACTGGTATGTCCGCATAATCTTCTTCCAATTCTGCAAATGGCTCAGTTCAGCATCTTTTTCCTCCATCCGGTACTGATCGATCGGTTCTCCTCGCCGGTCCTGATGGGAATATTGGGCGGTACCCCGGGCCCCTCAGATCTTTGCTCCCGGTCTCCGGATCGTCCTCCTTGGCCAGTCTCCAGGTTTTCTTTCTCCTAGGATGACAAAGGAAGAGCGGCAATACCTATTCATGGACATCTCTCCCCCACCATTGATATAGTGGGGTGGCATATATATTTTAGAACTCAACAGATATGAACATGCACATTTTTTTAAATTAAGAGACAGGAACACATAAACTTGAGAAACACAGAATTTGATAGGCTATATCTAGGATATTTTAGGGTTGGAATTGAATTACTCTGGAGCGGTACCCTCTGGGATTGCAGAGGACTCCTCCAGTTGCTGCAAAGTGTGCCTGGGATGGCAACACTTCAACTGGTTTATGTGGACCCACTTGTCTTCCCCCTCTGCCAAACTGCCTTTGGGGATGCGGATCTTGTAGGCCACAGGCGAGATCTTGTCTATAATCTCAAAGGGTCCCTTCCATGTAGACAAAAATTTGCGCTGTCTTGCCTGGTTTCTTTGGAAGTTGTATAAATAGACCCGGTCCCCCACCTGATATTCCTTCCTGGAAGTTTTCAGGTCATAGTGGGTCTTCATACTCTCGGCTGATCTTTCTAGATTCCGCTGAGCATAGGCAAAAGCATGTTGAAGGTGTTTCCTTAAATTCTCCGCATACTCATGAGTTGTGGAGGCATTTATAAGTGTCTGCTCTTGGGTCCTGTAGAGCAAATGCTGGGGAAGCACCATCTTGCGTCCCGTCATCAACTCAAATGGTGACATTTTGGTTGCAGATGAAGGGGTAGATCTGATGGCCATTAGGACCAGAGGTAATCGGATATCCCAACTTGGCCCAGAATCTGCCACAAACCTTTTTAAGATGCTCACAATGGTTCGGTTATATCTCTCCACTGCCCCAGAAGAAGCAGGCCGGTAAGCAATATGTAGCTTTCTTTTGACCCCCAGTATCTCCCACATCTTTGTCATTACTTCACTGGTGAAGTGGCTACCTCTGTCTGACTCAATCCTTTGAGGTAGACCAAAACGGGAAAAGACGTGGTTAATCATCAGGGCAGCTGCTGTTTCTGCCTTGCAGTTTGGGGCTGGGAGACATTCCACCCACTTGGTAAACAAGCATGTAACGGTCAACATGTACTTGTTTCCTCAAGACGAGCGAATCACAGGGCCTACAAAGTCGATTTGCAAATCTGACCACGGCAGTGTCATCCCCCTCTTTTGGAGAGGAGCACAGTGTGTGAGGGATGATGGCTGAAATTGTGCACACACAAGACACCCCTTCAAGTATTGGTCGAGGTCCTGCCTCATGTGTGGCCAGTATGCAACCTCTCTTAAGATTTCCAGTGTTGTGTGAAACCCCCTATGACCGGCTGTGGCCGTGTCATGGGCATGACTTAACATCAGGCTTTGGAATGAGGTAGGAACCACCCACTGATCATGGCCAGCTTTGGATTTCCTTATCAGCAAACTGTCTTGGATCCGGAACATTTCAACACTCTTAGGTCCTCTTTCCCAATGTAATCGGTATCCGTCAGGGGAAAGTTCTCAGGGTCCTCAAGGTGTTGGTAAAACTTACCAATAATTGGATCCCCCTTCTGAGCTGTAATCAAATCAGCATCAGGGGTCTCCTTACTCCATTGTGCAGTTGAAAGATCATTGTGAGCATTCGTCTGGGACCTAGTGATAGCAGTGACCTGGATTTCCCTCAACAGGGACTCTATTTCTATTAGAACCCCTTGGATGGCCCCTGTTTTGGCCAGCTGATCAGCTGATCAGTTAAGTCATTTCCAGTTTTGTCTGGTCCCTCTACTTTGGAATGACCCTTGATCTTCTTCCAGTAGATGGTCATCCGATTCGATGTGACCAGATCATCAATATTTTGGATTAACTTCCCATGTTTCAGGGGTTTGTTATTAGCGCATAACATGCCTCTGGTTTTCCAGTTGACCAGGTGCTCCACGAACCCGTTCCGTACATAATCCGAATCTGTGATTATGACCAGTTTGTGGAGTTGATGTTGGACAGCAGTGAGGATGGCCTGATGCACAGCCATCAACTCTGCCACCTGACTACTTCGGGGACCAATTTTGTATCCAGCGGAGGGTTCTGGAAACTCCTTCACCCAGGCATTCCCTACGCTGGCCACCAGTTCTTTCTCCCCATTGTTGTCAACATGGTACGAGCATCCATCCACATAGACAGTGGGCATTCCCTCACACTTGTCTTCTTCAAAGACTTTGTGTGGGGAATTAAGGTATGCCTCTGTGTTGTCCTTGATTTTTAGGCTTTCGTCCTCGAGACAGTTTTCTCTGGCACAATCATGCAAGTCAGTCAGACCTTGCGCAAGGGGACTCTTCTTGTTTTGGCCGTATCTGACCTCCACAGGAAAGCCTTGCATTGACAGAATCCAGGAAGTAATTCGGGAATTACTCAATTTTCCGGCCCGGATTCTGTCACTTTGGAGATATTGCAGAGGCTGGTGTGGAGTCTCCACTATGATGTGTTCCACATGGATAACCGGGAAGTAATTCTTCAATGCCCACACCATTGCCAGGAGTGCCTTCTCACAATCGTTGAATTTTTCCTCCACAGAGGATAAAGTTTTGATCGCATAGGAGATTACTTTATTGACCTTTTCATGCTTTTGGTATAATACTGCCGTCAAGCACGTATTAGAGAACCCTGTCTCCAGGAAGAACTCCTTGTTTCTGACAGGGTAAGCTAGGCAGGGCGCTTGTGAGAGGCTTCTTTTGAGTTGTCTTACTGCCTCGTCTTGTTCTGGACCCCATTCCCACTTGACCCCCCTTCAGGAGATGAATCAGGGTTCTGGTGATCTCTGCATAGCCCTCAATGAACTTTCTGCTGTAATTAGTCAGTCCAAGGAGGCTCCTTAGTTCCCGCAGAGTTGTGGGGTCTTTCAGTTTCTGAAGTGCTTCCACTTTCTTTTCCTGGGAGCAGAGAACCTGAGGAGTAATCTCATGCCCCAAGAAATTAACACGGGTTCTACACCACTGTGCTTTCTGAAAGGAAAGTTTTGCTCCGGCGGCCCTCAACTGGGTCAGAACATAACGGATCTCCGCTATGTGTTCCTCTACAGATGAACTTTTGATGAGGACATCATCTACATAAGCCATGTTACCCCTTGCACACAGGTCGGGCATGGCCTTGTGTAGGAAAATGTTGAATTCATTGCCGTAGTTGAGGTATCCGAAGGGAGTCTGGGTCCATGTGTACTGCTGGCCCCCAAAAGTAAAAGCCAGCTTGTTTTGGTCCTCCCTACTGACAGGCACAGTCCAGTATCCATTGGTCAGGTCTATTGCTGAGAATACCTGTGACCCCTGAATCTGGGCCAGCCCTTAGTCAATGTAGAGCAGAGGCCATCGGGAAGTATGGACCCATTTGTTGAGCTCCCTAAGGTCGGCGCAGAGTCTCCACTGGCCATTTGGCTTCAATATTCCCAGCACCGGATTATTGAAAGTGCTGTGGACTGGACGGATTATTCCCCGGGACTCAAGGTTCTTAATTATTTCAGTAAGGGACTCCATGGATGTGAGAGGCAAGCGATATTGCTTCACAAACACTGGAGTCATTCCAGGGTCCGTGGGAATTGTTGTGCTGTGGATGTCGGTGCGACCACAGTCATATGAGTCTACTGCAAAGAGATCTTGGAAATCCAAGAAAACTTGTTTCAACTTTTGCTTCTGTTCCAGAGTCACACAGGCATCAGCTAGGTTGACTCTCTCTTCCACCATCTGCCTGAAGCCTGGAAAGACTTCTGGTTTGGCTATCTCAGCGGCCTCCTCCAGCTGGGTGGAGAAGTCCCTGGTCAGAGTGCTGATTTGGACTGGAGGCTTCAGGTGGGAAAGGCAGCCCTCATGGACCTGGAAAATCACCTCATCCCTCCTGAAGTCACAAGTCACATCTTCCTTACCATAAGGGCAAGAAGTGTACACCAGGAAGTTCCCACCATGCCGGGTGAAAATCCTGTCTGGTGTTCTATTGTCCTCACTGTCACTGTCAAAACAGTCCTTGGGGATTGGTCCTAACAGTTCATTTCCTAAATCAATGGAGAAATGTCGGTCATCAATCGCCATTCGAATAATGGTGCCTGCGGCTAGAGTAATACTCTTTAAGTCGCTGTTATACACCTCTATTGGAATGGTGTCATGTTCTATGTTGACTAATGGTGTTGGGTTTACCCCTAACCCTTGCTGTTTGAGAGAAGCATTTAGATGGATATAAGCATCAGGGTTTTTAATGTCTGTCCTCTTTTAACTTTCACTCCCAGGGAGAATTGTCGGGTCCTTTCTGGGATGGTGACTTCCTCTTTAATCTGAATTTCAACTCCATAAGGTAGCAATTGAGCTGACCTAAATGCTTTTTCTGGATCATCAAAGCCCATGGGATTATCCGCTAATCGGGACCAAGCTTTGAAGTTTATTAGGTCCAAACTAATGGCAAAGCGATTGAGAATGTCACTGCCTAAGTAAAAGGCGGCAGTGACGTCTCGCACGACCCAACAATTATGGACTATGCTCTTGTTGCCAATGGAGATTTTGAGCATACACCTGCTTGGCAGGAGATGTTTGGAATTAGGTGCTTCCAGGTCCATTTCCCATTTGTCTATCAGTTTGAATGTGGGAATGGCTGGATCTCTTGGGAGTTGGCGGAACATGGCTTCGCTGATGAAGCTCTTACCGTTGTTCACACACACTTGAGCGAGCACAGAGTCCTTCCTATCATTTAACTGAACAGGGATGAACAACTGCTCTCTAATTTGCTGAATATCAGACAGGCTCGGAGCTGATTTCACATCTTTCTGAATTATAGGAGTGGGAGCTTCTGATTGTGGATTAGTAAAGAATTTCAGGGTGTTTCCTTCCAGTGTGGAATACCACCTTAAACTGGAAGGAAGGTTGATTTTCAGAAATAGAGAGAACCCCCATCACCAGTCTGTTGTCCTACTTGTATTACTGTCACGTCTGGAGTTTGGTTGTTCTGGAAGTGAAATTCTACTTGGCCAGATTTTTGTTCAACCATGTGGCAGGTGCCGTTTAAACTAACATGGTTGACACTCTGTTTTAATTTCATTGGTCGGCTAGTCTGGGTCCAGAGGAACTTGTTTACACAATCTATTAGGGGTGACAACCTTCTCAGGAGGTCATTCCCTAGTAAACAAGGGGTGCCCTCTGGAGTCACTACTATGACCGGGTGTTTCACCTCGTGTCGCCCAATTTTGATGTCCAAATCTGCAGTCCCCTCGACAGGAATTTCCTTTCCATCAAAGTTCTGCAGTTGTCCAGGAAGAGAGGTGAGAGGAATACGGTAATTCTCTCCCCTTCCGGCATTTAGTTCCTCAAAGGCCCTTTTGGACAGAAGGGTAGCTTGGGATCCAGTGTCCACCAGTGCCAAAATTGTACCCTGCTCCTGTACTTGTACCGGGGCATAGTATCTTCCCTCCTTCTCCTCAAGGGGGCACAGATAATGCACATTTTCGGACAACTGGTGGGCTAACTTTCTGGTTTTGGACATTGCTAGCGAAGAGATTTGGGCAGAATTCTGTGGAGAGCCTGGGGAATCTGAAAGAAAAAGTTGGCAACTGGAGATCAGAGCCATTGTGGGTTCCCCTGGTTCTGGTTCTGGGCCACCCCCCCCCCCTTTTTGGAGGCAGTCACCAGGATGGGTTTGAACCAAGGGATTTTGGTATTGTCGGTTCTGGGATGAGATGATGGGCGGCGGTAGCTCAGTCTCCACATCGCCCCAGTCTGAATTGGCATCCCTTGGGACCCATTTTTCATTGGGAGGAGTTCCCCCATCTCTGAAGGAGAAGATCCTTTTCCCAGGATCTTCTGAGGATCCCTCTCCCTCAAATTGGAAGACCTGTACCTCCTCCACAAAGTGAGTCTGTTTTTGTCCTTTGTTTCTCCAACCTCCTCTCTGCTCCTTGGGTGGCAGACTTTCAGGGGTAGGAGATTTTGTTTCCGGTTCCTGGTTTTCCAGGGGCTGTTTAGAAGTTGGGAAGGAAGCTTCCTCCAAGGCTTTACACCCCCCTTCCCCTTGTGCCTCCTCCCTGGGAACCGGTGGGTTATCGGGGTGCTGCCCCCGTCATTGTTCTGGAGCACCAGGTCCAGAGTTTGGGGCATTCTGCGGTGGCATGCTCATCTGAGGGTTTTGTTGAGCCCTCAGTATATGACCCAGATCTCGTGCCATATTTTGGACCTGGCGCTCAAGTTGTGAAACGCGCTCAGGCTGATACGGGGCTCTATTTTCTCGCCTGGGCTGATCCTGGGAAGGGTAGCTATCCCTTCTCTGGTAGTACCCCTGGTTGGGAAGATTTTGGTACCCCTCCACCCTTGGCCTGCCCTCTCCCGGATTAGGTTGTCTGGGCTCAGGGAATTGGGGAAAGAAGGATGGATGATTTTGGGGCGGGAAATTGGGTGGATGCCTGGGGAAAAAGTTTTGCCCAGGATTTGGAGAATTTCTGCCCTCCTGTGGGAAGTTGGGAGGGAAGTTCCCTGGGTTAGGTGTTTGGCTGGATCCCCCCACTTGGGCTGGAGGAGTCCACACATAACCCAGGATTGGTCTGTTTCCCCTGTAGCGGGGACTTACATAGTAAGGGGAGCGGGGGACCCCATTTGTGGGACTACCTCCTCGACTCCCTGTCTGTGACTGGCCCGAGGGCCTTCTGGGCTGTGAATTATTTGGTGCAGGCAGGTTTTTAGGCCCCCCCATCTTCAAATCTAAAACGGGGGCAACCTTTACCTCTGCCACCTTGGCAGCAGCCGGGGTGCTGTTGGTTTTGGGGTTTTTCGGTGCGTTATTTTTATTTTCGATAGGTTTCTGCACCTCATAAATCCGGGTAGCCTGTTCAATGACCCAGTCTAAAGATCTTTTCTCATGAAAATCTCTCACGAGCTGGGTCATTATGTATTTGGGTAAGGCATGTAAAAACCTATTGATAAATTCTCTGCTATCCGTGTGCACCCTTCTGGTGGTCTGCGCAAAAGCACGTTTTAATTCTTGCACAAACTCTTGTGGGGCCTGATCCTCCCCACATTGCAAATTGTAGGCTGCCTTGCGAGCCTCTTGAGGATTTCTGTGAACAGAAAAATGTTTCAAGATGGCCGCCTTATAGGTGGACCATCTTAAATGATTTTGATCCTCCAGCCCCGCAAAGAAACTGGAGTATTCTGGGGAGAATGTCCATTTGACGTACTGGATGAAGCTACTGTTGTCCTTCAAATGGAAAGTCTCCATCATTTGCTCGTAGAGCTCCAAGTGTTCCCAAACGGAATACTCGGCGTTCTTATGATAAGGAGTGACAACACTCCTGATTGCCTTTATTTGCTTCAATGGGTCCTTAAGCAAGGCCCTTTTTGCCTTATTGGCCTTTTTGGTTCGGGTAACCCTGGTCCATTCATCCTCTGACTCAGAAGCACTGCTCCCAGAGGTGCCCGTCTGATCTTCCAGGTTTTCCCGGATTCTGCGAGCCTGGGAATGGCTGGCAGAATGTGGGGACCTGGTCTCCTGTGCCCTGCGCCGTTCAGAGGAGTCTTCAGATTCCTCCTTGCTGCCAGGATTTGATGGGTACCCCCCCACTGACCTAACTGGGCAGAAGTTTTCAGGATGCCCTTAATGGGCCTACTCTCCTGGGGTTCCCCACTAAATTGCACTGTGCTTGGGTGCCCATACCCGGATGCCCGCCCCTCCATTCCTGGGAGGTACTGGCCTATGAGCCCCATACTTCTGGTTGGATAGTAATCTGCCATCCCTGTGGCCCGGTGCTCATGTGCACCAGGGTACATGGGGTTGGCAGAGTCCAGGGACTGAGAGATATGAAGGCCTCTGGTACTAGGGCTCCTGAGGTTATGCTCAGGAGTCTCCCTCTCCCAGCGAACCTGGTCTCTATCCGCCCCTGCTCCCTGTTGCAATGCAAGAGCCTGCGCTTTCAGTTCCTCAGTTAAGGCCTTACTAGACTCTATCAGTCTCTCCTGCAACGCTACCTGTTGCTGGAGCCTATCATTGTGCTGACAGAGAGCCTCATTTTCTCTCTGTGCCTCCTGATTGGTCCTGGAGTACTGGGCCAGTCTCTGCTGCAGGAGGGTTACCTCCTGAACTGTGTCCCTATTGGCCTGCTCCTTTCTTGCCAGAGCATCCTCCACCCTCCTGGTGTGCTCTAACAAGTTCTGGTGTTCTTTTTGGAGGTCACCCAGTCCCTGGAGGGCCAGGTGATTTTCTTCCATTTTCCTTTTTAAGTGGCAGACTTCCTGGCCTAAGGTATCCCTTTCCTGACTAAGAGTCTGCATCTGTGCTGCCAGGTCGTCCCTTTGCCTTTGGAAGGCACCAGCTTTCTGGTGTTCTTCATCAAACTCTGCCTGGGTATCCATGCCTTTCAAAATCAATGTATTGCTTTCCTCTTTCTCTCTGTCTAGTTGGATTTGCAGGGTGGCTACCTGCTCTGTGCATGCCCTGTTGAAATTGATCTGTTGCTCCAGATTTTTCTGGCTCTGCAGTAAGGAGTCCAAACTGTCTTGGTGCTCCTTATGCAAAGCCAGAATTCTGGTATCATGGTCAGCCTTTTCCTGTTGCAGGATATCCATATCCTTCTTTATTTTAATGATGTACTGTCTACTCTCATTTTCAGACTCCTGGCGTCTGTGCAGCCTCTGCTCAGAAGAGTCCAGATCAGATTGGGCCTTCTGTAATGCCAGCAGTTGCCTACTCGCAAGTTCTTGGCCTTCAGCACATTTGTCCTGCATGGCTCCCATATGTAAATATAAATATGCCGCTACCCTGGCAATCTTGTTGTGCTCATCCTTGGCCTTAGGGGACATATATAGTTCACTCAGGGCCACATGTAGGGGACCCTGATCTCCCCATATATCTGACCCTGTTTCAGTGACCTGTTGTGCGATTGCCTGCAACCAGACCGTTTGGTCCTGATGAGTCCACTAACCTCTCACAAATAGCTTATGTAAGAAGTGCTCTCTGGCTATTTTGATGTCTACCAGTGTCGTCATTCTGGAATTTGAGTTCCTTCCTGACTTACAGAAGTTTGTATTTTATTTCTGCAAAACAGACCGTTTCCTTAGAGTGTTCCTTTGAGGAGTGCTTTACAGCGTAACACAGCGTGGTGATCCGACCGGATGTATGTATCTTGTCAGTTAGCACACTGTATTAATCTGCCCAAGTGATAGGTCTAATCCGGAATCCCTGGCTACGAGCCCTCAATTTGTAAGAGGATTCAATTCAACACTACAGCTAAGTCAATACCTAGTCTGGGATACTGAATGGAAACCCTTATTGATATATCTTTATGTCCAGTTCATGAGTTCTGGATGACTACCCCTATATAACACCCCTCTCTTAGAATCCCCCTGACCCCACTGAGCCAAGAAGTAGTTCTGTTTTGCAAGTTTAAAAGGTTATTCAACAATGGGTAATCTGACACTAACACACTTCTTTATAATCAATGAGGAGTTAGTATAGGATGGATAAAGTAGCAAAAATACTTTTATGATTTCAAGGGAAAAGCAATGAGGAATAAAATGCAGTACAGAAATACTTGATATGATTTTAGCAAAAGATAAGATAATCACGTTTTCTCTGGCAATTCACCCCCCTCCCCTATGCAATGTAAGAAATGGAGGGAGATGGAAGTAACACACACAGTTCTCAAGAATGCAATCAAATACAATACGAAATTCAATTCCCACCCCAGCAAGCTTAGAGAAAACCGGTATGAGTTTTAAAACACAGGCCCAAGTGCTTTGAATGTGGTGGCAATGAAGTGAGAAATTTGCTGAAAATGCTTTTAATTCCCTTTAGGAGGTTCAGGGTGAGTGAGAGATACTTGGGATGAGCTCAGGCTCACTTTAGCAATGATTCAGGGATGGTTATTAAGAGGCAAACAAATTTTTAGCAGAGGAAAGCAAAAAGCTGCTATCTTTTTACAGGTAAAGAAATCAGGCCAAATTGCAAATCGCGGCAAAATTCGCGAGTGAGTGAATCGTGATTACGGCAAAAGTATAAGGAGTAGCAAGTCGGTTCCAGTGATACGGACGATTAAATAAAGGTAGTTTTTCGGATTTAAAGTAAACTCAAAATGACAGGTGACAGCTTGCAGCTTCAGAATTGACAAGTGACAGTGGTGCAGCTTTACAAAATGACAAGTGACAACTTCTAGGAGGCAGTTCTGGTTAGATTAAAATAGTTTGGATTAGATTATTTTAAACTAAGAGCTTATTTCTGTCACAATCTGACCTAAGTACTCACAATATATTTTGGAAGGACTGGACCTCGTCACGGATCTGATCAATCAGGCTAGCGGCACTTCACAGCGATCTGGTCTCTGGGTCTGCGGTTCTGCACGGTCTGGTCTGGCACTGGTCTGGTCTGTCCGGATACAGCGGTCTCTGCACGGCTCCTGGATCTCTGCACTGGTCCTGGCAAAAGTTCTTGGCAAGGGATTCAAGCAGCTCGCCCGGCTGTGAGTAGCTTGCAATGATTTGAGGCCTGCTGCAGAGAACTCAGCTTGTGGTTTTAGGCCTCTGATTTAGGTTCTAAAGTATAAGTTCTAGGTTCTGGAGTATGTAGCTGGAGTCAGTCTGGAACTGGTATCTTCTGGATGCTGTGTGGTCCGGCAAAACGCTCCGCAGCAACTGGATTTGAATGTCCTCTCTAGCTTCCAGTGGCTCTTTTTATGTCTTTTGAAAGTGGGTGTGTGCGCAGTATCACTAAGCCAACCCCTCTCTCAACTGATCATTGGTCAAGCTTTTCTCTCTTCCTTGATAGGGGAAAGGAAATGTGAGTCATGGTGATGCTGTTTTATGGCCTGCAGAAACGACACTCCCCTGTCAAATTGCACACAAATCTATATTTGACCCAAATACATATTCCACAGATACACAGTTGTTTGTCATTGCATGCACACATCATGCATTACTGATGGGAGGCACTGTTCCGACCCTGGCGTTTCTAGGAGCTTGGGTAAAGAAATGGCAACTTTTTGCGCTTTTTAGTAGCTTTCCCCATATCGGATTTTTCTCCAAATTTATAGAATTGTGTGCAAGGCATGTGGGCATTTAGATAAGGAAGTGTCAGATTTTTAACATGCATACATTTAGAGTAACAGCCTCTTTTCCGCTCGTAAACCCCCAGATCACACCACCAGGTCCTAAAACCTCTTAAAATGTGGGCAGAAAAATCACAAGAATGATGGTATCATTTAGATAATTTTGACAAGTCTGCACCATGAGTTATACATCTTTCTTAAAATCATATTCTGGCCAACAGGGGTGTGTCTTCCCAGGTCACATGGTGGAGAAACCAGTCTATCCACTTTCTTTAAGCTCAGCCTGTCCTCAGAGGGGGCTGCCCCTCCCCGTTTCTGCCAAGAGGAAGCCACTTTACGACCCCCCCAATAAACCATCTGCCTGAGTCAAGGAAGGGCTTTGTTCAAAAGGAAGCCATTTATGACCCCCCCAATAAACCCTCTGCCTGGGCCCTTTGTTTAGTTTCCTGCAGTCCCCAGGTAATTCAATCAGAGAGTGTGTGACCTCCTTTTGGCAGGGGCAACAGAATGCAGCCAGGCCTGGGAACCTGCTTGATCAAGTTTCAACTCCTGTGGGGGTAGATGGCAGGCAGAATTGGAATCTCTTTAAGCCAGTTTTTAGCTACACGTCATTTTGGGTTCCCAGTTTAAATCAAACGTACAATTTTTACACATGCAGCTAGAATGCTGATTCTAAGTTCAAAACTATGACATTTCAACAGTGACAAACTATGTGACACTCAAAGGTAGGTCACTCATTTATTCTAAACATTTCGATTTTAGTGTCTTTCAGTTCAGTTTAGCACTCAGCCAGTCTTGTTATCAACATTATTTTGGGCTCTTCATCTTCCCAGATTTTGTAGGCACACAAAACTTCATTCTGCCAGATGTCTGCTGGTGTTCAGTGAGATTTTGGGATGTGTTGCAATGTTTGAAAATAGGCATTTTGAGCTGGCATTCAGAGAAACCAAAGGTAATTTTAAAGCGTTTTTTTTTTGCTAACAGGCGCTGCTGTTTTACCTTTGGCACCCATTCCACTCATGGCACCCTGGCCCATCATGCTCGCACTGGTGGGTGGCAAGTTAGGCAACCATTTTGGTGTGTGCACAAACTGCGTGGTTCTCCTGGATTCTGGCGCACATGTGGGCTTTTTGGCCATCTTGGATTTTCTAAGCCCACAGCACCAAATTTTGCAGCATGATAGCTCAAACTTGGGTCAGGACACCCAACACCATCCATCCATTCATTCATGATATGCTCTTACCTGTGTCACTGCTGTAAGTACTGGCCAGTGTAGGGTTACATAAGGGGAAGTTGTATGGGGCTTTGCTCATATATTGCCAAACACTAATTAATATTGTTTTTTCAGCGTTCATTCGATTTGAAAGTGGTAGTGGTTTGGGTTCTGAGCAGCAGACCTATTGTTGGGACTATTCCTTTAGGCCTGGGAGCCTCCTAATTGAAAGGAATGTGGATGGTGTGGGCTTCTCTGATCTGACCCCACCTCCCCAACTGTCGGTGGTTGAGCCCCCACCTGCCTGTCTCCCCCAGAGGCTACACCATTCTGCTGTCTATTGGTTCCTTCAGGCAGAGAGTGGTGACCCTTGCCATCCAGCTCCTCCTCTTGCACTCCTTGGCTTCTCATGAACTCTGGGCTACATCTGCCTCTCAGTGAAGGGGGTGCACTTCCCCCTGCCTGCATGCTCCACCAGAGTGGTGCTCGGGAGAGTGGGCTGGAAACAGGGGGATGTTTATGAAGTGTGGTGCTTCAGGAATGTTGTGAAAAACTGCTGTTTAAAATGGCAGCAGGATGAGGCAGGGTCAAATGGAGAGTCACATGCTAGGAAATAGGTCCCTAATTAGCTTAGAGCAACACGCATTGTCATTTAATCATAAATGCTTCAACGAACATGCCAATACCATTTAGCTTGTGCTGGGTAAAAAATGAACCGAAGAGAGAAAAAAGCAAGGAAAAAATCTAATTGTAAATGCCGATCCAAAGAATCCCAGCTACAGGGGGCTTCCAGCCCACCAGCTCTGCACCTGCGTGTTTCCATCTGATCCCAGCAAATCACTAGATGACATTTCATGTCAGGAGTGAAGAGGGAAAATGGAGACCAAATCCATGCCCCCGCACCCCAAGCGCCCCAGCGCACCCATGAGTGACAAATATGCTGAAACACACCCACTTCACCAACAGTGCAACTTCTATGCTACATTAGAATCAATGCTGCAATATCAGAATCTACAAACACAAAAATCCCTGTTTAAAGGCTTGCAAATGCCTATATGAATTAACATGGTCTAAATGCACAGTGTAAAGCTATGTTTCAGGAAAATTACAGCTAAGTTCATTTCACTCACTGAACACTGAACACTGGCTGCGGGAGCCTTATCAACATTCCTCGCAAAACAAGTCCGACTTGCCAAGGCCGCAAATTCAAGATAAAACTACTTTCTGCAGACAGACATTTTTTAATTATCCACAAATGCGAGTAAATCACGGCAACCCAGTGTGCTTTTTTTCTTTCTGGGAAAGAAAGACATTTTCTCAAGGACACGCACAACATTGAAACATAACTTGTAACAAGCCAGAACCAGGTGCGAACTGCTTGTCCAGCTAAAAAGTTATGGGAACAAAGTCACATTGCAACATGATTAGAATTAGGTAATGGGGGCTGGCACAGCTAAATCAACCCACTGACGCAGGAGGTAAATATCCAATTATCAGGCTCTCTATAAGTGCTACATATGTAACCCACCACTCTGCAGCCAATAACAGGAGGAGATAGGTTTCTGGGAGCTGATCCAATTCTGTGAGGTCAGCCTGCAGTGTGATTATAAAACTTACTTGCAAGACAGCCCCGGGGGAGACGGCGCCTGAACTCGCGATACACGATGCTTTTCTTTGGCTTTTTTTTCTCTTCTGTGCCTAGAAATAAAGCAGTTTGAAACATGTTGCTGCCTGCTTGGAACTCTGTTGCATTTCTGGGGGCCATATGGGAGGTGTTGGGGCCTCCCATAGCTGGTGAGGCTATGGCTGCTGGCCCCCCACTGCCCTGGGGGTGGGGGGGGATCCAGCTTCTCCCCGACAAGTTGGTGCCCTCTGTGAGGCTCATTGCTCATTGTAACATGAGTGATTGAGCTCTGCCTGCGCAAGCCCTGTGATGGACTGAGCTCCCTGCCGCCGACTCAAGGAAGCTGTGAGACCCTCGCCTGCACCTGAAGACCACCGGAAAAACGCGTAACCGGCTAAAGGCTTCGGGGGCCACTTGGAAATACCCCGCTTGAGGGCAGGTGAGAGCCCTGCAGGAGAAGGGGTCCGGTGAAGCGCATTGAGGGAGTGTCCAGCAGTGGTGCAATTGCCAGTGCAGCATAGGAAAATGTAAGTAAACCAGCAACATGGGCTCTGAGGGGGGGAAATGTTTAAAGTAGAAATGTTAAAGTGTTTTTTTTTTAAATTTTTTTTTTTTTTTAGGGAGGGATTGTAAATTGGGTGGTGGGTGATTGTACATTGTCACAAAATTCAGCGCATTGGTATTGATCGGCACGTGAATTGTAGTTGGGACTGGGGTGGTGGCAGTGGTCCCTTCTTGTGTTTTTGAGCATATTGGGTGGGGTAGTGACTCCCTACACATAGAACAGGAGTGCCGCGCTGATTGGTCTAGAACAGGATTGCCGCGCTGATTGGTCTGGATGGTGATTTCATGTACGGGTCTGGATTTCCTATGAATTGACGTTATAGATCAATGAGTAGATGAGGTTCCCTGCTAATTGAGCGTTTAGTTCAGTGAGTGGAAGATAGTTGGCTGGTTAAGGTCCCCTGGTGAGGAGCGTATCATGCACTAGGCGACGCGGTGTGTGCAGTCCAATTATAAGAGTTTATTGTGGTTTACCTTGTTCCAGTTGAGACAGGAAGACAGCTGTGGGGATTGTGGGGTTTTATTTTGGGATTTTTGTGGGGTTGGGAGAAATGGGTTATTGTTCTGTGTATGCACATTTGTCTTTTCATTTGCATTGTGTTTTTAGTTTGGTGACGTCACCTTCAGATTGATGTATAAGGACACAAAGTTTTGATGGTGAGGAGATAGTGGTGTGGTTTTGGATTTGGAGAATAGGTGACCCAGAGGCGGTGTGTGGAAGACACATGCGCAAGATTGTGGGGGTGTGCCGGAGAAGGCAATGGTTTGGTGAAGATGGATTGCACGTGGAGTGCACTGGCTAAGGTGCGGAGCAAAGAAGGCTCACAGAAGTTGAAAAAATGTTCAATTATTTTCTAACTTTTGCTCCCTGAACAGCGGACTACCGAAATTTTCGAATTGAATAGAGGTAAAATGTATCACACAATACAGAAATGACTCCCCTTCACTTGTTGTGTAGCACACAGCTTCCATGATGAAATAAGTCAGTAAAACATAGTGTGCAAAGATTCAAAAGTACTGAAGGTAAATTAAAAAGACCATGGCTGCTCATAGGCGGCTTCTCCAGAAGCGTGCAGCAATCGCTAAGGACACACATACACAGCACTTACACGGGAATAGCTTTAAAAGCACATGTGCAGCAATCGCTAAGGACACACATACACAGCACTTACACGGGAATAGCTTTAAAAGCACATGGCTACAGTTGAACTGTGTGCACGAAGGAAAAGGAAAATGCGAGGGGTCAGCTGATGTTGAACAAACACGAGCAGAGGGAAGAGGGGACTCACCCTTCTGAACCTCCGGGAGTGTAATATTTGATGACACAGGGGCAGAGAAAGGCAGATGAGGACAAGTAGGCACAAAATAAATCATTCAAGCATGCGATGGGAGGGGCAGTTAAAAACAGCTTCAACACACACGCACAAGAATCACAATAGCAGTGTCAACAATCACCACAATATGCACTGCCCATGTGGGGAGGATACATGGGGCAGGATGGGATCATTTCAGCAGACACCACAAGCACCAATGCAGGTACTGTTACCACTACATGTACAGACACAACAAATGACAGCACCACTACCCCAGGACTGACTAGAATAACAACACAGGGGCACTGCACAGCAGCCAGCACCCATACAGAACACTGACACAAAAGCAATGGTACCGGTTACATGACTGGGTGGGGTCTTCCTGATGGGGAACAAATCTTTCAAAGGACATAGATTGACATTATACCGCCAATAGGACAGCCCAAGACAAACTTGATTTGACTGACTCTGCCACACCCACTCATGCTCCGCTTCACCGTCAGAGCGGGCGAGACGCGCGCCGACACACACACTCACGCACACGCAATAATGCAGAGGTCAATTGCATAGGGGTGGTGATAGGTATAAAAACATTTTCTTTTCTGGGTGACAGTGGGGCGACTAGGCCATGCATTAGGGAAGAGACATTTGTGACATCATGAGCAATGTGGATATGACCACCTTATTAACAGAGAAATCCATAACTTGTTAAACACCAGACATACACATGTTGAAAGTAAGGAAGATTGTTTAAGGATAATGGGGGTGCACGATACAGAGGGGGGTGCATAATGATAGCGCATCACAAGAGAGTACATTTAGCTACATTTTGAGCACACATCTTTCAGTGAGGAGACTGGGCTCATGAATACACGATTAACACAGAACAATCAAATGAGACACACAAGATGGAAGAAAGTGCACTTGAGGGGGGAGGCCTACATTTCATTGACAGTTCACCACAGGAGGAGAGAAATAGGGGTAAAGGGTGGATGATCCATGTTCCCAACAGAATTAATTTGGCGACACAATAACAGTGCAAGTGGTACTGCCACTAGCGCTTTTGAAAATAACACTGGCACAAATGCATTAGCCAACACACATAGGGAAAGAGGTCATTGCTGCACGAACTGGAGCATAATGGTTGTATTAAAATTTGAGAGCAGATATTGGGGGGAGAAATATATATTGTTTAAATGTAACCGTAATTAGAAATATATATTGTTTAAATGTAACAGTAATTACAGTAGTGGAGTAATAAAATACTAGACTAAACGAGTAATTAACAGAGTAGGTAAGCTTTAAAAAGTGGACATGGGGTGGGATAGAGAGAATGGGAGCAAATTGGTAGCGGATTTCATTAGTACCAGCTTAAAGTGCCTGCAGTTCACTGCGAGGCACGCCCTGAGAAGTGTGAGAGGAGCCATAGAAAAAAAATAAATAAATAAATAAATTAAAAAAAAAGATTTTAAAACCCTGCGATTATTTTAACTAAGTAACATGGTGCACTTAATTTAGAAACACAGCCACCCTATATGACAAATTTACCACCCTGATGTTTCCCTATTTAGCTTGTCAGTGCCTGATGCCCCACGGGACAAAGGCACGCACTATAAATAACTTATAACTAAAGCACAGTAAATACAAAGATCCAAAGGCCCATTTGTACACTAGCACCCAATTTGCATATATATGATCCAAGTGTGTAATGAGTATCTTCACAAAAATTAAGTGCCTACCCATTTTCTGGGTACATTGCGAATTGTGTAATAATTTACAGTCAGACCGCCATTGAACGCCACCAGGTGGTGACAGGATGGTGCATAGGTGTACCATTGGCTCCTCCCACTAGGACACTGAATAGTGTGAGAGTAGTGCAGAGAGGTTAGGTCAAGAAAATGAAGAATATGTAAATTCTCAGGTCTCAAGCGCTTCCATTTCATTTCTCGCCAGATACAAAGGACCCAGGGCAGGCCTGAAGACAACGGACAACCAACACCCAATGGCTATGGACTACAGTGGGACATTTTCCCCTCCTGACAGACTTTGTCAGAAGTGTAAGGCGTCAAGCCCTACAAAGCGGTGGCCACCCTGGCAACGAGGGAGCAACGATCAACAGGGCCAACGCAAGAGATTTTCATGAACTGCAAAATAGCACGAACTCTCCCGAGTTAGGGAAACATGGCCATCCCATGGTCCAGCGCACACTAGCAACTAGAATAGGGACCGACACACGCATTTCCAAAGTTTAATTGAGTTTCATATTACATTTTGTGCACCTACAGCTGTAACACTGTTTTGTTTCTTCTCTTTTCCCCGCACATGCAGGTTGTTGCGTATGTATGCTGTTAGAAATGTGTAGGAAATTTCCTTAATGTTATCTTCCATTAGAAACTGTGAGGTCCACTGAGTAAAACATTGTGAAGCATTCCCCACTCAATTGCCCACCCTATCAAGAACCTCAGACCCCTTAGAGCATGTTTCCCTGAAGTATATTTCCTTGCTTCCATTGAATGAACAGCCCAAGATTTTCCCTACCCATATTGAGAAATTTAGAAAACACGAAATGTCCAGGGGAAGGTTTGATTTTGCCCTTAGTGATTGTTTAGTTCGCGGAGCTTGATGTTACTAACATGTACTAACGTATTAACGCTTTTCTTGCGATTTTCAGGCGGGCAACTTTATCATCTCATCAGCTGCAAGGACCCAGCAGCGTAAGTGGTTATGGGCAAGCAAATAAGGACTTTTACCTTCACGATGGGACTATTAATGATGAACAAAATTATGGGGGTGGTACTTTGAAAATTATTTGTAATAATGAGCATTACCGCTGTATCCCCCTGCTAACATTCCCTTACCTAAGCAGGAAGAGTTACGGCGTCAGTGGGTAAGGAAAAGCTGCTGCTAAAGTAAAGAGAGTTAAGGGCAGACACAAGGGGAGTAAAACATACGCATAACACACATATCAGAAGTGACCAACAACATGCACACATGTACTATTGACCACATGCATCCAAAGGTCAAGAGAAACTACCACTGAATTGGGGAGGAGAGTGTTGATTGGTGCGCATCAGCATGCCCTTGTTGGTGATGACCAAGGAAGATGTGAAGAGTGACACATTCACCAAGGTGGAAAACAACGGAAGAAGAGAAACAGACAGAGAAGTAAAAAGAGGGGGGAATTACTTCTCGAGCGAGAAAGAAGAATGAGTGGGTGCAGTACAAGCATACCAAAGAATGATCAGCAAAAAATGCATCTGAAAAGAGAAAGCAAAGAACTAGCTAGTGCTTGCATGGTGATGGATGACATCATGACTGCCTGGTTGCTTGAAGGTGATAACGGAAGGACGAGTACCGAGCACAGCACCCTTGTGCAAGATAGAGATACATTGCAAAAGAAGAACAGAAGAAGTTATCGGAATGCAAACAAGAGACATGGTGAAAGGAAGAGCCGGACTAAGATAGCGGTGCGCAACATGGTTCCAGCAGTAATAAAGGTGGCCACTCCCTGTGATCAGAGGAAGTACGAAGGGGAGTGAGTGTGGTGGAACACAGAAGGGGAACACTGCTATATGTACTGTTGATCAACAACAATGCAGAAAATTATGGACACTTCAAGGAATTGGCAAAGATATGCAGACCGGAAGGAGGTGAATGTTGCTTGGTGGTGTGGTCGACAAAGTCGACCAGAGGGGGGACTGAAGAGGGAAAATGGAGACCAAATCCATGCCCCCGCACCCCAAGCGCCCCAGCGCACCCATGAGTGACAAATATGCTGAAACACACCCACTTCACCAACAGTGCAACTTCTATGCTACATTAGAATCAATGCTGCAATATCAGAATCTACAAACACAAAAATCCCTGTTTAAAGGCTTGCAAATGCCTATATGAATTAACATGGTCTAAATGCACAGTGTAAAGCTATGTTTCAGGAAAATTACAGCTAAGTTCATTTCACTCACTGAACACTGAACACTGGCTGCGGGAGCCTTATCAACATTCCTCGCAAAACAAGTCCGACTTGCCAAGGCCGCAAATTCAAGATAAAACTACTTTCTGCAGACAGACATTTTTTAATTATCCACAAATGCGAGTAAATCACGGCAACCCAGTGTGCTTTTTTTCTTTCTGGGAAAGAAAGACATTTTCTCAAGGACACGCACAACATTGAAACATAACTTGTAACAAGCCAGAACCAGGTGCGAACTGCTTGTCCAGCTAAAAAGTTATGGGAACAAAGTCACATTGCAACATGATTAGAATTAGGTAATGGGGGCTGGCACAGCTAAATCAACCCACTGACGCAGGAGGTAAATATCCAATTATCAGGCTCTCTATAAGTGCTACATATGTAACCCACCACTCTGCAGCCAATAACAGGAGGAGATAGGTTTCTGGGAGCTGATCCAATTCTGTGAGGTCAGCCTGCAGTGTGATTATAAAACTTACTTGCAAGACAGCCCCGGGGGAGACGGCGCCTGAACTCGCGATACACGATGCTTTTCTTTGGCTTTTTTTTCTCTTCTGTGCCTAGAAATAAAGCAGTTTGAAACATGTTGCTGCCTGCTTGGAACTCTGTTGCATTTCTGGGGGCCATATGGGAGGTGTTGGGGCCTCCCATAGCTGGTGAGGCTATGGCTGCTGGCCCCCCACTGCCCTGGGGGTGGGGGGGGATCCAGCTTCTCCCCGACAGGAGTCTGACAGTTATACACTTCTGTCAACAAGCAGACTGTCAATTGGTAGATGCACGAGAAATTACCGTACGTAATTGGTCGAGATGTTCATGGGAAACATATAGAGAATAAAATAAAAATACGATATAAAAGAGACATTTCAGAATGTTCCTAACTTATAAGAACGATCTGACTGCATGGCTGACGTGGTACTAAAATGACTCTTCATAATTATTTAAGCCTTGCACGTTTGGGTCAATGGCAACCTACATCGTTTGACATTAAACACATTTATCCAAGCCTAATCATTGTCAAATCAGATTGAATATGCAATTTGGTGCACTAGAAAGTGACTTTCGCTTTCATTAGCATTGGTAAGTTGGCTGCTGCGGCTTTTCAAGAACACTACTGAAGCCATGTCGTCATCACCTTAAAATATTTATTTTGAGGCGTTGACGAGCCGTCGTAAAAAACTTGTGCTTTGATTGACAGCCGATTGCATTAAATTGAGCATCGAATTATACATATTGCAGCCCGTAGGCTTTCATATTTAAGCCTACCAAGTATGATAACAAATTACTTAATGTGCCATCAAGAAATTTGCAAGCACATGGCAGTATCTGTTTCCAAGGGGGAAATTCTGTGCATAAGTTCTAAATTGCACTTTTGGACCAACATTTTAAATTTGAACAGAACGCAAATATCCTATTTTCTGGAGTATTTCAATGTTATTGTGATACATATTTGGAGGGAAGCCCTGGCCTGAGCATCCCTTCAGCACTTCGAGCACTCCTGTTAGCTGGATGAGGCTAGTGTGGCTTGCAACTTTATTCTGGCATATCTCTGTGCGTGCTGTCAACTCCTTGGGCACTCCACTCCTTGTGCTTCCACAGCCTTGTCGGCCCCTTCGGCATTTAGCAATCTGCGTGGAACGGGATGATTTTCGATAGCTGCCCATCGCCTGGATTCCCTGACGGCACTGGTGCACGAGAGAAACCATTGTTATACCCGACAATGTAGGCAGCAATGGCCGTGCACGTGTGGTGTGAAGAAGAATTTTTTGGATTAATACTGAGGATGGTCTGCCTTATCTGATCTTGCAAAAGCAGTACTTAAGCAGGAGGAGAGAAAAGCATTGGTAGACAATAGCGGCTGGCGAGTTTTATTTTTAGTTGGCAGAGCTTAAATGTTTCCCACGAATGTGCAGGAGCGACAAGGCGTACCAAAGGAGCTCGAAAAAAACAAGTTGAGCTCGAGGAGGTGGGGGTTCACACTCTTGAAAACAGTTGCATTAAATTGGTACATTTAAGAATGTACAGGATACTTTATGTGCAGTTTGCAATTGGTTTCGTAGGGTAACTCATGAAAAAATCCAACTGATACCAAGTCAGCAAAGGTGCAAAGGAGGAGCATGTTCAAATCCATTTTCACAATATATATCAGTATAAATAACATGTTCATGCTGCCTGAACGCATATATGCCAGTATTTCCATATAAGAGCATACTCATGTTTGTTTTGCACATAATGCCACTAATGATACTATAAGAAAAATATGGTTATGCTGGCTCTGCCAATATATGCCAATATCCCTACATAACAACGTACTACTATTGGCTTTTCCAGTAAATATGCCATGCCACAGTAAGAAGACATGTCCAGACTGGCTGCCCCGATGAGGGCAGTATGGCCAAATAGGGAAACTCATCATGTTGGCTTTACCTTTAATGCCCACTAAACATGTCAAGACACATAATGAAAGCATGTCCAGACTGGCTACAACAATGTAGGCCAGCATAGACAATGAACAACACTCATCATGCTGTTTTTATCCTTGATGCCAGTAAAGAATGCCATGCGACAGTAGACAAATAAATCCATTTTGGCTGTAACAAGGTAGTCCAGTCTAGCTACATAATACCACTTTTTTGTTGATATAATTTAATAGAACATTTCACAATGTTTTCCTATTAATCATACAACATACTAACAAAACAAATATTTAAACCAGTACAATAATCACTATTGCTATTTTCATAAATGAATTGGCACCGTGTTTAATAAAACCTATTAATATAACACGATTCAAGTGCATACGTTTTTATGAGGAGTCATACTAAAGAATTGACGTAGGAGGTCTGGAAGCCCTCAATAAAATGGAGCCAAGATTGTTCACATTCAACAAAACATGTGCTACGAACAAATTTAGCAAATAATGAAACACTCAGTCCATTAAATTAGAACAGTAGGTTAATAAGTGTTTTTGTGTTTCATTTTTCACAGAATGCTTACATGATCTACATGTACGTTTCTCATTCTCAACACCCGTAATGGGGCCCAAAAGCTCCAATGATCCCAAGTGGTTCAAACAGAATCTTATACAAATATAGCAGAGCCCATTATTTGGGAATTTAATGAGATACTTAGGTAGAGTATAAGCAGATCTAGGTATCTTTGAGTACTCAAATAAGAGATTTTATTTTCCTAGTCTATTATGGTGTTGGCACCATCCTGAGCTTCTAACATCTTTTTGATCTTTTTTAGATTTTACAATAGAGCCTGGTTATTACTGTCAAGATCCATCAATACCTATGTGCATTGTTTAGCGAACGATGATAGTGATCTTGTTTTTTTTTTAGGTTTGTTCTATTTAGATCCAAATACATAGAATGTTCTGGTGGATAAAAAAATGTTTAGTTCCAATTGATTATGGATACCTATGATTGTTCTGAATAGCTGCTTGTGGCCCTTTATTTTGTAATCTGAGGTTCTTGTTCCACAAAGTTCCTTCTTTTTAATTTTTTATCTAATGTGTCTTAGCCAAACATTTGACTTTTCACATAATACAAAATACAAACAACATCAAGAAATATAAACAAGAAAAGTAAAACAGTATTAATACAAATTGAAAATTCACCCCTCCCACCCAGTCCTCTGGGAAATTCATTCCACAAACCTAACATTTTTAGCAGTCTTATCAGTTGTATTGTCAAACATTTTTCAGGCCCTGAGGACAACCAGTACCAAAAGTCCATAGTCTGCAGCCATCTGTCGCAACTACAAATTACAGAATGAGCAGACATCCTTGCCACTGTTTCTCTCACCCTACTGGATATTACATCTCCTGTGTGGAGTAGATTAAGCATAAATCTTAACAGGATATCTTCACTTTTACCATCGGGAAATCTGAGCAGGTAATCGGGTAGCACCCTTCTTGATTTATCTACATAGGACAGACTCCTTTGCACTGATAAGAAACACATGGAATCAACTGTTTTTATTCACTCAAACTCATTTAGAGCTCTCTTTACCTTTTATGGGGAGAGTACTAACTCCGAAAATGTTGTCCCAAGATTTATTAGGATGTTACTGACAATTTTCCTCAGATCTTGGTGAGGGGGTTGGAGTAGTTTTGATAGTCCTTAATGAGGTCTACAAACAATGATCCTTCCCTCGGTGACTTGATAAGCCTATTCAAATGTAGAAGTCTCCACTCCCAAGTAGCCTTCAGAGACAAGAGACCCAATTCATAGCGAAATGCCACTATAGGGATGGACATGGGTAGGCTCAAGCCCTTTTTCCAGATTCTTCCCTCTAAGCACTCCCAATACAAATTGCATGCCTGGGATTCAATATCTATTCCGTATAACAGTATGGTAAAAACTTTCCCCTTCTAGAATTGTATTCATGGGATTATAGAGAAGCAGCAATAATTGGCCTTGCAATATTTCATTTGGGCAGCTAGCTGATCAATTTTGGTTTTCAGCCGATCCTCCACCAAGTCAACATTCTGATGCACTGCTAGCCTAAAACTTATTAGTTATACATTAGTTATATATCAGTTTACAAAACCTATAGGGAACAGGGATAGGTTAGTGGGTTAGCTGACATATATATTCCACAAAGTTTAAACAGTTAATTGAGTTACAAGTATCTAATGGCTCCACCTAGAACCACCCATCTATTTCTATAGGTTAAACTACATCACCTTCACGACAAGGAGTTGGTTGGCATACTACTTGATGGGCGGCATGACTCAAAGGATTTTGATAGGTTGGCACATTGCTAACCAACCTTAGGAACTGGACAGGTCATCAGGATATGAGCCAGACATTGAGAAGGGGGAAGGAGACCCATGGCGCTTCAATGAAAAGTTACCATCCCTCATTCTCAGGCCATGAGAGCGAGCAATCCCTTTGTATTTTGCGTTGTGTGGCATTTTGTGTCTTTGTGTGCATTTAGGGAGTGCATCAGGTGTTCTATCTGTGTTTGCATCTAATGAACGGCTGGTGTCCTCCAATTATGTGTCACTTGCTATAAGACTGTGTCTGGAATAGATTTACCTTGGATTTGGTAAGATTTCATCTAATATTAATGCGTTTGTTGTGTTTTTTATTGTCACTGGAGACACTCTTGGGTTATGCTACATAGAGTCTTTTGGCTTACTGTTTGACTGCACCTGACCATCAAAAGTTGTCTGTGTCCTTCTGAAAATTTTAATTAATCTGGAAGTATACTGTTTGCATCTTGTGAATTGCTATCTCGTGCTTTCGTTCAGTCATTCCGATCCCCCCTAATTTCACTCTAACCTTGACACTACTTGCCAGCTACTGTCTGAGCTCTGCACGGATATGCATTTCTGTGGCTTAATCCTTTTGAGCTCTTTTGATGCATTGAGGCATGTGCTTGAACCAGGGTTCTCGACTCAGCTCAACTCAATATGTGGTAGCAATACTTGAGATGGATGGGGATGCTGAGGATACTCAAACATCAGTAATCAAACTAACTCAGGAATTTGGCAAATCAAAGCTGTTTTATTTGCAATTGTCTAAAACAGGGAGTTGCAACGATCATCAACAATTTGTTCGATCTTCACGCTCTCTCTCAACAAATCTTATAAAAAAGCATCATATATAGTAAAACTTGTCCTTGCTGATATCAGGCTTTGATACAGTGAGAAAAGGGGAATATGACTACTATTAGATACTTGTAGCCGTTACAAATTTGGAGCATATCCACATAGTCAATATGCAAATGCTGAAATGGTCTAGTGGAACAGGCTATCACCATTCTCAAAGTATGACCATCAGTGAACTTTTGACATGCAAGACAATTTATAACAAAATTTGTGAGGCACTTGCACCTCGAAACACTTTACCCCTGATTCATGGATTATTTGCGCCAAAAAAAAACAGGAATTGTGCGCCATTCTGCCCACAAATCCCTGTTTAACTAATGGGGATTTGCGGCCAGAATGGCGCACAAATCCTGTTTTTTTGGGCGCAAATAATCCATGAATCAGGCCCTTTGTGTATAACCATATTATTAATAGCCAATAAAAAAAAACAAACAATAAAAAGATGCGCTTGTTTAAATTAGGGATAAACTACTCTTCTAAAATCAGTACTGCAAGATATTCCCTTGTTATGTGTGCTGGGTATTGCAACTGTTTCAGTGCTACTGTAAGCAGCCCTAGGGGCATAAAAGGCTTCCTTTGCTGTCCTGCCACCATACTGCTTCTGTGTCGGACAATGGGTACCCCTTTTTTTTCCACAATTCCTGCTCCTCTAGTGGGGCCCCCCTGTGCAACTCAATAATGTGCGCTATTGGTAGCATGTTAAATCCTTCATCCATCACCATGTTGCTACACTTATGTATTTTTTTGAGGCAGTTGAAATATCAGGTAATTTTGCGGAACAATGCTGTTCTTTTTGCTGCTAAATCAGTGGCCTCATTGCCACCGGAAATCAAATCTGCACTTCACCACAGTGATAGCCGAAAGAAGCTCAAGTGCATCTATAAGCCTTTGTAATAATGGTGCATGCTGTACTGGTCTGCCGTCTTTGTGCAGGAAGCCCCTCCTTTCCAACATGACAGTCCAACGTGACAGTCCTGTGTGTACTGTAGAGGTCACTTAGGCAAGTCGAATACACCATTACCGCCTCATCTTGATGTGCTTCAAGCATCAAAATCAAAGCTGCCAACTCTGCTGCTTGTGCTACAAAAATGCACTGGCAATCTTGCACTTGTTACTATTCCAAAGCTGTCATTCTCTCCTGCCTTCACCACTGTTGTTTCAATGTGCTTTTCTCCAGAGTTCTGATCTATCATCAATGACCCATGAATGAAGAAAATGATATTCCCTCTTAGGGCATTTTCTAACATGAAGTACATAATCATAGTAATCAGTTTATGTAGTACAAGCATGGACATAATCCCCCTCGTTCACTGTTTCTGCTATGAATCTGGCTGGGTTCACTACTCGACACCTAACAATCTTGATTGATAGATTTGTTTTTTTCACCTCATAGGTGAAAGTGCTCTGTGTTGTCAATGTACTTTAGGGCATTTCAAGATTAGCAAAAAGAGCATGTTCAACATATAATGTAACTGAACAGCCTATAGTTATTCTGAAAGGTGCTGCAGCCAATGCTTGCTCACATGGCGAATGGCCTCTCATTACTGGGTCTAAGATACCACTGTAGAATGCTAATGGTTTGTATTCCATAGAACTTTTCTGTGTGAGGCCAGCTGTCATCACTACTCCATTCAAAAGGAAGGCAGAAAAAAGCCTTCCTTGTACTAAGGAATCTCTAACACTTGAGCTTTGCTAATTGCTAGTTTCAACTCATCGAAGACTTCTATCATCTTGCCTGTCCAGGCTATGTCACTTTTTTTTCTTGTGTGCTTCTTTCAGTCCTTCCAACAGTGGCCTGACATATGTGCTATAATCAGAGACCCATGTCTTGCAATAATTGCAAAGGCCCAGAAATTGCTTTAATTATTTCACTGTCTCCTACCTACATTTTTTCACAATTAATTCTGCTCTTTCTGGTGTCACTTGCCTCCCTTTTTTTGATATTAGCTGACCTATTTATAGGACCTCGCCCTGACAATATTGTAGTTTCTCTTTGTCCACTGTGTACCCTTTTTCTGCCAATACTGTTAACAATTTCACTGAGTTTTTCCTGCACTCTTCCTCCATGGTTTTGCAGACTAATATGTCATCCACATATTGGATGACCACACTGTCAAGTTGTTCATTTCCTAAATCCATTTAAAGCAACCTGTTGAAGACCAAGGGCAATCCAGAGTACTGTCATGATGCCTGCTCCCGGGGAGCCGGTTCAAGCCCTGCGTCCCCGAAAGCGGACATCCAGTCCCCAAGGAAGAACCCAGCAACCCCATATAGGGGCCCTTTGGACAGTGTCCTGGTCATAAAAGACATCAGTCCTCGCGCCATAGGCGCCAGGCTCATTATGGAAGTGCTTGGGTGCACTTACCTGATGCAGACCATGCTGCAGGATCCCGGCCTCCTTGAGGCCTGAAAGGAACTACTTTACCTGTGGGACTAATTTACCATCCGGGCGTGGTCGGGGAAGGATACATACCTGATTGGAGGAAGGATACATACCTGGAACTTCTTCCAAGGCTATTTAAACCCCACCCGACTAGCCACACGTGCTTCGCGTTGTTCTGAATCTAGCAGCTGGACGCTCACCGTGTCTGCTCCTGCATCCTGACTTCTGCCACGCCTGCCAGCATCCTGGATCACCTGCAAAGGAAGAGAAGAAGAGAACAGAAGAAGGAAAAGTCCTTAGCTGCTAAAACCGCATTCCGGAGACATCTCGCCGACAATCCTGAAAAGGAAGACTTTTATTTAAAAGCTCATCGCGTCGATCGCTGCAGCGCCGCATTCCACTCACCTTTACAGGGCGCCTCCATGTTCAGCAGCGATGATCCGGATTTGCAGTCACGCCCCAGCACCTAGGGAGAAAAAGACCAGAACAAAAGGTGAGAGAGAGAAGGGAATAAGGAAAGCTAAATCTCCATGTTAAGACTTACCTGTTGATTCATTCCCTCTTCATTTCGGGTCCGCGCCGCATCCTGGCATTTCCGGACCCCGGCCCCTAAGGGGAAAAAGAGCGTTAATGAGCGAATGAAAAGACATTACCAAAGAAACACTCATTAAAGACTTACCTGATTTCTACAAGGATTTCACCTCTCATCTCGGGTCGGTGCCTGTTCCCCAGCATTCTGTACCCTGGCCCCTATGGGGAAAAAGACACTAGCATTAGTACATTAATGCATGGACACAAGGGGAACCTCTTATCAAAAACTTACCTGGAAGCCAAGCAAGTTTGGTTCTCACCAATCCGAAAATCCAGTGAAGTAACTGGATACCAACGCGCCCCTGCATCAGAAGCAGGATGGAGAGCTCGTCCTTCCAGACCCTAAGGTGAGACGCTACGAGGAATCACAGAAGGGTTTCGAGGAGGGTGAGAGGGGAAAGTGGGAGGCTGATTGCATTACCCCGCAGACAGTTAATCCCCTATTTTCGCCTACAGAAGGATACTTCTGCGAGCCAGACAAGCCAGATTTGGGGGCCCGGTCCAGTCCGTCTTCCGAACCCTGCGCATCACCTTAGAAGAGGTCACAGCAGCGCGAACCAGGCCAGCGCCTCCGTGGGAGTCAGGTGAGCGTTACAGAACGCAAAGCCTTCCTACAGATTTCCACCCAGACGCTATGGAAAGTTCTGAGACTGATCAGCCCAATTACTGGGGGAATTACGGGGTGAAGTACATGCCGCTCGTCAAGAGATTAATGCCCTCGGGAGGGAATTAATAATATCAAAGGAAAGAACTGATGACCTGGCCAGACAGCTTTTTCAAGGTCAAGCTGGGCAAACTCCTCTACCCGGTTCCGGAGGGAACCCCGCACCTGTGGTTTCCAGTAACCCTGTGCAGATTAATCTACCTGGAAACATGCTGCTGGCCCCACCCGAACGCTTTGCAGGGGACCCCAAACGATTCGACGTATTCAAGAATCAGTGTCGTTTGCACTTCCTATGCAGACCAGGGGCCTTCCCTAATGATCAGACCAAGGTAGCCTTTGTATTGTCATATCTCAGCGGCTGCGCTGCCGATTGGTCAGTTCCACTGGTTACTCAAGATGACCCGATTCTCCGTGATTTTCAAAGGTTTCAAGCAAGCATGGAAAGGTTATTTGCTCAACACTCTCAGGGGCAGGCTTTGGATGACGAACTTCTATCCCTGCGACAGGGCAATCAGGACCTCCTATCCTATATTGCAACCTTTAATAGACTAATTGTGGAAACGGGATGGCCAGAAGATAAAAGAGTCACATTGTTTTATCGAGGCCTACGCGGAGAACTTAAAGATGTCTTGGCCCAAGTTGTAAATCCGCCCAAGAATGCACAGAGTATATAGACTTAGTGGTCCAATTGGATCACAGACTTCAAAACAGAAAAGCAGATCGGTCCAGGTTTGAGACCCGGGTGTTGGTCAAGACCCATGCTAATCCCAAGGGATTTGATGTCTCTGAGCCTATGCAAATTGGAGGGGTTAAAGGACCCTTAACTCAAAAGGAACGTGAAAGGAGGCAGCAGTTAACATTATGTCTTTATTGTGGGAATTCTGGACACTTTCTACGAGATTGCCCGGCAAAACCGCCCCGAAAGGCGGTAGCAGCCGCTGATAAAAACCATGAAGACTCTGTTTCGGGAAACGACTCCGCCCGACAAGTGTAGGGGTCCGCTTGCCGAGCTTGAAAACTAACTCTTTAACCTTGCATTTCATTGTGCCAATGGTTCTCGTAGATCCAGAACAGCCTAAGCGGTTGCATGCAATAAAGGCATACATCGATAGTGGGGCTATTGGAAACTATGTGGATCGTGAATTGGTCTCTAGGATTAACCTCCCTCTCCGTCCTAAAACCAGCAAAGATGTCATCACCACAGTCGATGGAACTGAAATTGTCTCTGGACCGGTAACACATTCCACTACTGCGGTGACTCTTATTGGTCCCGACGGCCATCGGGAGGGTGTTGTGTTTGATGTAATCAAGGCTCCACAGTTTCAGGTTTTTCTTGGAATCCCTTGGTTAGAGACACATAATCCTCGAATTGATTGGCGAGCTAAGAGAATAACCTTCCCGGATTGTACACAAACCTACTACCCAGAAAACCTGAAGATTAATCTAGCATCTGTAACCTCTGCCTCCATGCAACTACCTCCGGAATACCAAGACTTTCAGGACGTCTTCCAAAAGGAACAGGCCAACACGTTACCTCCTCACAGATCGTACGATTGCCAAATCGATCTGGTGCCCGGTGCACAACCCCCTTGTAGCAGGATTTATGCCCTTACCGAACCTGAGAATCTGCATTTGAGACAATATTTGGATCAATACCTAGCTAATGGTTTTATTCGCCCGTCAAAGTCCCCGGCATCCTCGGCTTTGTTCTTCGTGCCCAAAAAAGAAGGCGACCTTAGAACTTGTATCGATTACCGCGCATTGAACCAGATAACGGATAAAAAACGCTATCCTCTGCCTCTGATCCCTGAACTCCTTGACCAGGTGAAGGACGCTTGCATATACACCAAGTTAGATCTCCGGGGGGCTTATCATCTGGTACGAGTTAAAGAAGGCGACGAATGGAAAACTGCCTTCCGTACTAAATACGGATTATTCGAGTACCAGGTGATGCCTTTCGGATTGTGTAACGCGCCGGCTGCCTTCCAATACTTCATGAATGATGTCCTTCGGGAACTCATCGATGTTTGTGTTGTCGTATATATCGATGACATTCTGGTGTACTCCTCTTCAGAATCTGATCACAGAAAACACGTCAGGGCAGTACTTGAAAAACTGCGCCAACACAAACTATTTGCTAAATTGGAGAAATGTGTTTTCCATACCACAGAAGTCAAGTTTCGGACTCCTGACACCCAAAGGAGTCCGAATGGTCTCAAGAAAAGTGGATGCCATCCTCAAATGGCCATCACCTAGCTCTGTAAAAGGGGTTCACAGCATGCTCGGCTTTGCCAATTTCTATCGAAGGTTTATCCCGGAATGTTCACGCGTGGTACAACCCATTACTGCACTCTTGAGGAAAAATAAACGTTTTGAATGGTCTGAAGAAGCCGAGCAGGCCTTTCAGGATTTAAAAGCTAAGTTTACCTCTGCACCTATATTGAAACACCCGCGTCCAGATCTCCCTTATGTCGTCGAGACTGATGCATCCAGCCTAGCCATGGGAGCTGTCCTGTCCCAAAGAGATCCCGAAACCAACCAACTGCATCCCGTAGCATTTTGGTCCAGAAAATTCTCGGCACCCGAGGTTAATTATGCAATCACGGACAAAGAACTGTTAGCCATTAAGTCCGCTTTTAAAGCCTGGTGGCATTATCTGCTTGGCGCTCGACATACCATCACAGTGATCACTGATCACCGGAATTTACAGTATTTGAAAACCGCCAAGGCTCAGTCATCACGGCAGCTCCGATGGGCTTTGTTTTTCGCTGAATTTGATTTTGTGATTACCTATCGACCTGGCTGCAAGAATGGCAAAGCAGACGCCTTATCCCGAATTGGAATGGGAGAATCTGATACAAACTCAGAACCAGTACCAATAATTCCCGAACAGAGGATTCTAGGCATGACTTTGTTACAGACGCTTGAAGACATTCAAGCCAGAGTGAAACAACTCCTGGACCCTACAACCTTACAGGATTGGATACAAAAGGGATCAGACTTTACCACAGATAATGGTTTACCTTATTTCCAAGGACGCTTATTGCTGCCACATAAGGAATTACACGAACTAGTTATTTCCGGTTATCATGATGCATTAATAGAGGGACACCCCGGTATTGCCAAGACAGAGGAAAAGGTGAAACGACAATTTTGGTGGCCCTCTTGGCGAAAAGATGTTAAATCTTTTGTGATGTCCTGTGGTGTTTGCGCCCAAAATAAAAGTCAAAAGAAAAGACCAGCCGGTCTCCTTCAACCTCTAGACATACCGCCAGCACCCTGGCACACCCTATCAATGGATTTTATTACAGACCTGCCTCCTTGTTCGGGGTACAATACTATTCTGGTAATTGTGGATTTGTTTTCCAAAATGGCCCACTTTATTCCTTTGAAAGGTTTACCTTCAGCTTCTGTCCTAGCCAAAGAATTCCTCGAAAATATTGTTCGGCTACATGGATTCCCATCTATACTAATTTCTGACCGGGGAAGCCAATTCATTTCCCACTTCTGGCGCAAATGTTGTCAAATGGCGCAGATCGACGTAAGATTATCGACCAGTCACCACCCTCAGACCGATGGTCAGACCGAGAGGACAAATCAGACCCTTGAGCAATACTTACGGTATATGTTACAGCAATCTGAAAGCAACTGGAAAGACATTCTTTGGATAGCCGAATACCCATATAATAATTCGGTACACTCTGGAACTGGCCACAGTCCTTTTTATACTTTGTTTGGGCATCACCCTCGACCCTCAAACCTTGACTCACCTCAGAACCTCGGAATGCCTGCAGTAGAAAATCTGCATTCTACAATTACCCAAGCCTTCAAAGAGGCAACTACGCATTTACAACAAGCCAAGAGAAAATACAAGGAGAATGCTGATCTACATCGGAGTGAAGCACCTCCGTATCAGATTGGGGATCAAGTGTGGTTAGCTACCAGACATTTACCACTTAAAGGGCCTCAAACTTTTAACCCAAAATATCTGGGACCTTATTCTATTACAGCAATAATTAACCCAGTGGCTGTTAAACTTGATTTACCAGCTAGTATGCAAATTCACCCTTTTTTTCATGTGTCATTTCTGAAACCAGTGGTACCCGGAACCCGACTACTCAAACCTCCAGAACCTATTCTAATAGATGGGGAGCCCGAATTCGAAGTGAAGAACATTTTAGACTCAAAAATGTTTAGGTCAAAACTGTTCTACCTAATTGATTGGAAGGGGTACGGACCTTAGGAGAGATCGCGGGAACCCAGCGACCATGTGCATGCACCTCGATTAGTCAGGAAATTCCACCGACTCTTCCCAGACAAACCAAAACCCCCAGAGGGAACAACCTTGGGAGGGCCCTTGGGGGGGAGTGCTGTCATGATGCCCGCTCCCGGGGTGCCGGTTCAAGCCCTGCGTCCCCGAAAGCGGACATCCAGTCCCCAAGGAAGGACCCAGCAACCCCATATAAGGGCCTTTTGGACAGTGTCCTGGCGCCTATGGCGCCAGGCTCATAAAAGACATCAGTACTGGCACCATAGGTGCCAGGCTCATTATGGAAGTGCTTGGGTGCACTTACCTGATGCAGACCATGCTGCAGGATCCCGGCCTCCTTGAGGCCTGAAAGGAACTACTTTACATGTGGGACTAATTTACCATCCGGGCGTGGTCGGGGAAGGATACATACCTGATTGGAGGAAGGATACATACCTGGAACTTCTTCCAAGGCTATTTAAATCCCACCCGAACAGCCACATGTGCTTCGCGTTGTTCTGCATCTAGCAGCTGGACGCTCACCGTGTCTGCTCCTGCATCCTGACTTCTGCCACGCCTGCCAGCATCCTGGATCACCTGCAAAGGAAGAGAAGAAGAGAACAGAAGAAGGAAAAGTCCTTACCTGCTAAAGCCGCATTCCGGAGACATCTTGCCGACAATCCTGAAAAGGAAGACTTTTATTTAAAAGCTCATCGCGTCGATCGCTGCAGCGCCGCATTCCACTCACCTTTACAGGGCGCCTGCATGTTCAGCAGTGATCATCCGGATTCGCAGTCACGCCCCAGCACCTAGGGAGAAAAAGACCAGAACAAAAGGTGAGAGAGAGAAGGGAATAAGGAAAGCTAAATCTCCATGTTAAGACTTACCTGTTGATTCATTCCCTCTTCATTTCGGGTCCGCGCCGCATCCTGGCATTTCCGGACCCCGGCCCCTAAGGGGAAAAAGAGACATCAGCGTTAATGAGCGAATGAAAAGAAATTACCAAAGAAACGCTCATTAAAGACTTACCTGATTTCTACAAGGATTTCACCTCTCATCTCGGGTCGGTGCCTGTTCCCCGGCATTCCGTACCCCGGCCCCATGGGGAAAAAGACACTAGCATTAGTACATTAATGCATGGACACAAGGGGAACCTCTTATCAAAAACTTACCTGGAAGCCAAGCAAGTTTGGTTCTCACCAATCCAAAAATCCAGTGAAGTAACTGGATACCAACGCGCCCCTGCATCAGAAGCAGAATGGAGAGCTCATCCTTCCAGACCCTAAGGTGAGACGCTACGAGGAATCACAGAAGGGTTTCGAGGAGGGTGAGAGGGGAAAGTGGGAGGCTGATTGCATTACCCCGCAGACAGTTAATCCCCTATTTTCGCCTACAGAAGGATACTTCTGCGAGCCAGACAAGCCAGATTTGGGGGCCCGGTCCAGTCCGTCTTCCGAACCCTGCGCATCACCTTAGAAGAGGTCACAGCAGCGCGAACCAGGCCAGCACCTCCGTGGGAGTCAGGTGAGCGTTACAAGTACCCCTGGGGTAGACGGGATTGTTGCAGTCGAATTATGTGATAAGTGAACATGGTCAAATACTGTGACTCTTGATGCAAGAGAATTGAAAAGAAGGCATTCTTTAAATCAATCACTGTAAAATATTTAGCTGTAGACAGAATGTTACATGATATAATGGCTGGATTTGACACAATGAAAATTATGCCTGAACAATATTTTTCAGGGGGCGTAGGTCCTGTATAAATCTCCATGACCCCCTGTCGCTTTCTTAACCGCTATGTTGCATGATGATTCTGAAGGTACTAATATTCCCTGTCGCACTAAGGCAGCAAAGGTTTCATAGATACCCTTGCCAGATTACATTGACATGGAATACTGTTTTACTCATGGTGAAATGGCTCTCTTCTTCAGTTTAATTTTGACTGCTCGTACTCCTTTTAATAGACCAACATCATATGGACTTCTTGTCCGTTGCAAGCTTGGTACATGTGCAAAATTGTCTTGAAGAAAGGATGGTACTTTACTCCCTAGTGACATTGTTTGAGGAATCTCCCTGTCCTCAATTTATAATTGGTATAAGAGAATGATGCCAAACATCACCTTGTCATCCGAGTCCTCATCTGTAAACAAGTCTTCATCTGTCAGGTCAGTCAGTCGGTGTACTGAGTCGAGCGCTATTATTGTGCGCCAATTCACCAGTTTATCATTTACTCCATGTAAAGTCACTCTGTCCTCTCTTACTAATGCTGCTTCCAGATCAATTGTAGTTATCTGCCCTTCTGACATGTCTGTGAATACTTCTGGTCTAAATTTAAACTCTGTGGGTAACCTCAATACTATGTCTCATATTCATGGAAGCCATACCATTAGCACATGTGCTCCATAAAGGAATACTTCTGGATTTAGTGGCACCCGTTTTAGTGCTTTCTGACCATAAAATGCTGTTATTAATTATTTTGCATTTACATAATGAATCCCTGTGGTAGAACATATTATCCCTGTATAGAGCCCGCCCTGTAACCTCTGTCATACTGGAAGAACAGCAAGAGAACACAGTACATGATACCTGGTATTGTCCCAATACCACATTGAATGTACGAGAGACATTATGCTCTCAGACAATTGTATCAAATGTACCCTCAATCTGATGTGGTAGACATGGGTCTGCAGACACCACTTGACTGGACACCACTGGACACCACTGGACATAGGAGAACTGTAAGTAAAGTCAGACAGAAGAGATGTGACTTCATGAAGAGTGAAGATACATAGATGCAATGACTCGGATATATGGATGCGCAAAGAATGAAGATATAACTGAAGTAATGAAGTAAACATATATGCAAATATGAAGAAAACCATGTACATGTAGAAGATAAGTGGCACGAGCTGTAGTAGATGCATATACGCAGAAATACAAGGTAGATAAGACAACGTAGAAATTTTATAAAGTAGAAAATATAACGTGAGTCAAGCAGCCTTGTTGAGAAAATGGATGTCGGCAACACAGGGTATTTGCTTGGCTCAGGATAAAGGGTGTCATAGCAAGAAGCAACTGCAGGGAACGAAAGGAGTCGAAGAGGATAAGCCATGTATGTAAGATATATTTCTCTCTGATTAAGTAAAGGAGTAAATAATTGTGAATGCCAAGGATTGAACAATCAAAGATGCAGAAATTGCATGCAGAAGATAGCAAACAAGTCTCTGGAGGCCAAAAGGAGTAAGAGCACCTAATATAATTGATTTAAATAGCAAAAATAGAAGTACAGAATGGACAAAAGCATGGTCTCTTCATACGTGGTGTAGGACTGGAAAACAAGGTCTTTTTTTTATAAAGCTCTAGATGAAGATAGCAATGTACCTTCACTCCCTGTAATGTTCTGACGAAGAGAATAGTCAGAAAGGTTAACTACAAAGAGGAAGTTTTTGCTTAAGGCCTAAATGATGCGATATGGTATGCTAATTAGCTATGAAAGGTAGTTGTCTGATGTTGTTCCCCTGGACATGGTTTTCATTGTGTATGTGCTGCTAATGAGATGAATGTTCAAGGTTGGAAGAGAGTGCCAATCAATCATGGGGGCCTATGTGACTATACATAGTTGCCAAAGCCTATCCACTGCTGTTGTTCTGCTATTATCAGTATTTTACAGAGTTAGAGGATGTTTAAGGTGTGCCTACCAGATAAGTGGCAGCCAATGATGATACTAACACTTATATATACTATAGGCATATATTTTCCCTTAACCAATCCATCCGCCCAATAGGTTTTTACTAATTGCCATGTAGGATGACATCATAGCTGATGTACATTGAGGTATAAAGCCTTTTGCGTAATGGAAATGTACTGAGAATGTGTGAGCTACAATTTGTTTGTTCGCCAGTTTTCCCTACTTTATTGAATTGAGAATAAAGTAGTATTTTGCCATATTCTTTGAGTCTGTTTGGTTATTTGGCCCTACGATCATTTGTTTGGTAAGCCCATTTGGCACTTGGAATGCTCCAGGTGCTACTGCACATCCTATTTTAAGTACGGTAGATTGTCATGTTTAGTTTACTCATCAGGTCTCTCACCAATATGTTAACTGGTGTCTTACAAGAATATAGCAATGGCACAGAGATGCCGTGTTCTCCTATGGTAATAGGTAATTTGACTGTGAAAGGAACCATAGTCCTCACCCCAGAAAACCCTTGTGCGTCCATGGAAATGCCTGATATTGGACATTTCCCCTCTCTAGAACAAGATCGAGTTGCCCCCGTATCTAAAAGAAGGAAAAGGTTTTGTCCCCAATCATCACCCAGACCCTTGGTTCCTCATGTGGGTCTGATGTAATGAATAGATGGAACACATTAGGTTTTTCTGTGGGCTGTCCTATTGCGGATACATATTCAGTCCTGTACCAGTGAAAGGATTGCCTCTCACTAATGTCACAACCACTTTGCTAAGTATAGGTTTCTGCAGAAATATGTTTGCCTCACACAGTGCCTGCATGTTCTGTTGTGCTGGTGCCTGTGCCTGCATTGGTGCTTGCTGTGTCTGTGGTTGCATTGCCTGTTGCATCTGCTGTATTTGTGGCACTGGTGTCTGATACTGCGTGCGATCATGGACATAATATTCTGGTGATTCTGTGCTATACGGTGGAGGTTATACTGGCACCCCCTTGTGTCTACTGGTTGCCAATTCTGTTGCATTTCTCCCCTACTTTTGAATATACATGAAATGTGCCACATTTTTTCACATGTCCAACACTATTGTGGAAGTCCTTCTAATCGTGGTTGCCCTCCATTAACCCTCCTCCTTGCGGAGTTTGGAATCCAAACCCTCTGCCTCTGGCTGTAAACCCTCGTCCTGAGGATAATAATTATACTCTCCTCTTCCTGTACAAGACCTAACTCAGCCACACCCTTTGTCTTTGCCATCACGTCTTTCATGCTAACTCTATTCCATCCTGGTAGATTTTTCAGTCTATTTACATAGGTGTCTGTCCTTCTAAACTATTTGAGCGTACCTTTGGGCATCTCAGATATTCAATGGGCTCTGCATTTATCTCTGGTTCCTCTATCTCTGCCCACACTACCTCTTTTCCTATCTCTGTAGTTGTGGATGGGGCTTGTGCTGCTTCCTCCTCATTGTATTCGCCCCCTTTGTCTTCAAACATTGTATACTCACTGTCTTCGTCCTCTTCATCCTCTCTATCTTCATCTTGTATTCCAGGGGTTTTGCCCTATATTGTTCACACATTTCTTCTTCCAATACATCCCTTCCTTCACTTTGCAGGGACCCTCCTCTATTCCCCCTTATAGTGGTGCCATCTCTCCTACTCCTGTACAACTTGCCAATCATCCTTTGTATAGTGCCTTCCTCTTCTCTGCCCGGAAGCATATGTGTCTTAATGATATCATCAATTTCCTTTCAGCTCCTCTCCCTACTTATTTCCTCATATCATCTTTCTTTCTCCCTCTCTTCCTCTTTTTTCATTCTCCTTCCCTTTCTGAATCCGTTCATTTATCTATTTTTCTTTCTACTTCATGTCTCTTCTCCCTTTCTCTTTCTGCCTCTTGTTTGTTTTCCTTATCCCTTTCTTCTTTGCTCCATTATTTCTCTGACTTCCCTTACTTTCTCTCTAGAATCAATGATGCCCTTTCTATCCAGTTATAGCATTAGTTGCCCTCCTATCCATTCATTTGGTACAATTGCTATTTCATTCCTGTCATCATCCCTGTCACCTTGCCTGCCTCTCTCTCCCTGAACCTCTTCCTTGGCTTCTGTTATCTGTGCTTGCAAGCTGTGGCACTCTTCATATTTACATGGGTGGACACTGATAATTGTTTGCTTATTTTCTTTCCACTTATAATGCCTTCTCTACTGTATGCAAGAGCGCATATGTGGGATTAGTATACCATGCTGATGCTTTTAATGCGTGTACTGTATATAATCGTTGTGCAGTTGAGGACAGATCACTGCTCTGGGTTCTGGGGAGGAGGAGGAGCTGCAGGCATCATACAGCCCTCGTCATGCTGGTTAAGCATCCTTTCTTCCATATTTGGCTCCAGCACATCTTCCACAATAATTTTCCATAGTTTGAGTATACCTAACCTATTCCTTAACTTTTAACCCTAATTAGCAGCATGTAAATAGGTGAGCATGTGTTGCAGTAACGTTTTTGAGTGAGTGCCTTCTTGTGACCAGGGAATAAACATCTTTCCCACCATGTTGTTAACCCATTCTGTATTTTACTTGACAATTTTGTCCTTATATCGGGGCAATGACTTACATTTTATTTATTTTTTGGACATTTGTAAGGCACCTATACACAAGTGTTTCAAAGTGCCACAAAGTGAATGATTAGGGTTGTCTCCCATGATAATGACTCAAAAGCACAACTTACAAATGACCACCAAACTTTACTTCAATTCTTGCTTACCTTTTTTTCTTCCTTTACACACCCCTCCCTGCAATATTTCCCCACATATTAGCACAACCTTTGTTTCTCTCTGAACCCATTCCTGTTGCATCTCAACCCTTCAGAGTGGTACCACAAATGACACTCATGCTCCAAGCAGCCCCACCTCACTGCTCCCACACTGGAGCCCACTACTTGCACTACACAAACACATTAAGTCCTCCACAATTTCAAGAAAAAAACACTTACCAAAGCCTAGGTTATCTCACAACATAAGGTTGGCACTGGAAATCATTACCAGTAAAATAGAGCTGTCTTCTCAACTCTCTGTCTGTGAGTTATCCGTCTCTTTTTATTACTGCTCCATAACAAGGCTTACCACTTGATCTTTCCCAGCCCTTTTCAAAAGATATCTCTTTTTCTGAATCTCTTATTTCTTCACAAACCCATAATATACAAAAAAATGCCTATGTCATACTTACATCCACGGATCTGCTGAAGGCCTTCGGCGTTGAGTCTCCCCTATCAGCCCTCTATGCCCTACGGGGTGGTCTGCGGGGAGCGGACAGGACTTCTCTTCAAAAACCGGTCCTGTCGACCTCTCTCTGTTTCACACAATCCTGCTCTCCACAGGTCACCTCTGTAGTCACCTGGACACAGAGGGGACCCCCCGACCGTCCGACAACGCCTATCCGAGAGTCTTCTGCTACCATATTTTAAGGTGGACCCATCACTTATGTCATAAGATAATATCAGTTCACAAAACGGGTATAGATGGGTTTGGCTACATATATATTCCATAAGGTTTAAACAGTTCATCTTCCCTGCACTCAGGATTCTCCACTGGTTGACCATCAGCCGATGGTCCTCTTTCAAAGCCATGTGCATTACACATCTTGCCATCCTTAGGCAAGGCCCTGAATTCCTCCAATACAAACTCACATGCTACCTCCCCACCCGAGTCCTCAGATCAGGCTGAGCACACCTCCCATTTCAAGTTCTGCAAACTGAGAGGAGCCTGATTTTCTGTCCTTGCACCCACCATCTCTCTCTCCCCCTCTCCCACACTTTCAAACCCATAGAGGATCACCTGGCATTCAGGAAGACCCTCGAAACATGGATGTTCACTCCTGCATCCTCAACCCACTCCTGTGTCCCACAAACCAGCATTCAGACCCCTTACCCATGCCCTCCCTGTCAAGCCTGGCTGCCATTCCGTTACCTTGCCTCATCTTTCATTTGTCTCCTAAACTCTGCTGCTCATACTTTCCCGCTGATACAAGCACCACCCCCACCGCACTCCCCAGCAACGGAGACAGGGCTCGGCATTCAGGGGAGTCAAGAGGGCATCAAGTACCTTTCATTTGATACAAATTCTGAGAGTGGCAGGATATTGCACTCAAATAGGTTCTGAGGGTGGGCAACGTATCACTCTTAAACACACCTTTATGTCAAGCAATTGGATCAATTTGGAGGAGGATAAGTAGTTGCATTGAATCATTAGTGGAGCTTCACACTGCAGGTAAATCTAACACATATGAGGCTAGGCATTGATGCTGCAACTGGACAGCTAAGGGGGGAATTTGATCACACTTGAATCACTCTGATATCAACACAGAGGGTGGGTATGTATTGCACTGAAATCCTATATGAGATTAAGCACTGCCCTTGGTACTCAGATGGAACCCAGGGGGTTGGCAATGTTGAATGTATTACTAACACTATTGCAACCTAGCCAAAGGCACATCCTCACTGCCACACACGTCTGCTTTCAAATACAACTCAAACACTGTTGCACAACATCCCTACCATATGAATCCAGCAACCTTTCACAACAACAATTCGAACTGTAGCTAGTGACATAACTACCTATCCTCTTACACACACCCTCCTGCTTAGCTTCTGTTATACCACCTCAACCAGTCCACATGCTTTTCAGACATGGGTGAATAGCAGGGTCTTGGACACACTTCCATATCTTTGATGGTGAAAATGCACACAAAGCATAATAGCACCTCTCACTTTTCCCACATTTGGGACTTTGGTCCCTCCAAGGGCGTTCAACCAACAGTGTGTTGGGACCATAATTATGGTGAAAGGTGCTATACAAATGACAGAATTAATTCATTAATTAATTTGAGATGATGAATACTTCAATTGGTATTGACTCGCTACTATCTCAAAGCAGGGCTATTACCACCTGGCAGCCCAACAGTTTTAATTATTAAACACATGTGTGTTGTGTTGCGCTGAGACAGTCAATCCTAAATAATCGAACACATAATTCTTTCAGATATATTTGTATTAATTGTTTATGTGTTGCCAACTACTGCTCTAAAATGGGCATTTAAAGTCAGGACACTGTTTGATTTGAGCGATCGTGGTACCTCTTATGTAAAATGTGCAGACAGAAGATAGCTTTTTTTCTCCATTTCTAGAGACAAAACGCACAAATCCCCACAAATTACACATTCCTGGCTAAGTGTAAATATCTCAAGTGCCTGCATACCATGCCTCTGTTTAGCTGGTGCTGTATAGCACTGGGCATACATAGGGGCCTCCGGTTGTGTACTCTTTCCTAAGTGAATATGTTGATGAGATGAAAGTATGAAGACAAAACTGAAAACCACATCGGTTTGTGGATAAAATATAGGGATGCCTAGACTTCATATTCAGAACAAAAATCTGATTCTTCCTAAAACTTCACTCAAAGAAAGGGGCGCCGAACAAGCTAAAATATACGACCAAGTGTGTAATAATTCAGATGGGGTAATTTTCTTATTATACATCTTTTCACTTCACATTTTATTTGGAAGAGGGAGAAGAGAAAGCATCATTTGTTCAAGTATCACAATAAACGACCAATTTGAAATTGTAATGTGACTGTGCATTTTAAAATGCCTGCAATTACAAACTACATGCTAAGCCACATACATCGAAACATATATATTGCATTAACTTCAAACTGATATAATTTACAAATATTTAAGACAGAACTTTTACCAAGAGACGATATTGCTAATTACATAATTTGCAAATCTCTTGTAGAACAATCTTCATGTTTCTGTCTTCATGAATTTATAGCACCATGTTTATCCATCATAACTTGACACACGATCTGCATTGCATTGCCTACTAGTAAATAGCAGACTTAACTTTCACAATTTTTGAGGGAGCAGGGCAAGCTTTTCTTGACCAATCTTTTTGCAGGTGTACAGCAGGGATTCCGGCAAGGAAGGCATTTTCACCATCAATGTGTGCAATAGCGAGGGCCTGTTGCATTGTTCAGAAGTCCTATGGTTTGAGGAAGGGCTTACTTTTAAAGAGCAGTGTGAGCAGATACCAAGCTCTGAGCCCTTCTGTTAATAAGTGTCTGGAAGAAGATTGTACTGCTTAGATTACGACAAAGGATTAGGTGGAGGGGACAAGTGTGCCCCTCCAAGTGCATGCCATTCAGCCACCCTTGGATGATTCCCTTTTTGGAATTGTGACTGAGGAAAACATATTCTATTTTGCTTGGGTCAAGCATTCTGCATGTGCTTTTTTGCGACATTTGAATATTGGCAAGGCATTTTGATGTAGTGGGTAAGGTCACTCGAAGGTACAGCCAAATATCTTTTACATGTTGGTGAAGATAGTTGTTTGGATCATCGAAGAGTGAACCTAGGGTTTCCATGACCAGGTTGAAAAATTACTAGAGAGAGTATTTTGCCCGCTGGAACACAGCAGTAGTCGGATCTGCAAGTGTTCATCTGAACAGCTTGGTATCTTTCTCATAGGTAAGCGAATAACCAATTGAAAACCTTGCCTAAGAAGTCCATTATCTGCACATGATGGTACATCAAATTGTGGGGTCAACTGTATCAAAGGTGGCAGAAATGTCCCCTTTGTCCATAATGTGGAGATTATTGCCAATCACCTGCATATAACCTATTTATGTGCTGTATTTGTGATGGGATCCATACTAGTAATCCTGGAGCAGGCCGTGACAGCTTATTTGCTCTTGGAGTTCATTGTTTACTGCCTCATCAATGCTTGCACTGATTAATGGAAGGCTGGTGTTTGACCAGTTGCCGGTGAGGTTGTCTGGCTCAGTTTGGTAATTTGTAGGAGCTAGTGTAATAGTCCTGCTTTTATGCAGCTTAGGACGATGGCCTGACTGAATGAGGTGTTGACAATTTCAGGTGAGTGGTGAGGGTGGGTCCTGTCCTTTTTAAAATATGGCCTGAGGTGGAACATCATTGCTGTAAGTGGTTGGCTTTAGTTAGGTGGGGTATTTTAATTGTAATTGTAATTGTAATTGGTTATTTCAGTGAGAGTCTTGGGAGTAGGACGTTGACATTCTAGGATTGGGATATATGCGGTGGAATTGTTAACAATGGTGCAAATGATTTCAAATGATCAATGGTTTCTCTAGTTGTTTATTCCGTTGTTTGACAGATATTTTGCATTTTTCTGGACCATATTTGGTTGATTCAACAGACTAGATATATACATATATATGTATATGTTTGTATAGGGTAGAGGAGTAGAGGGGTGGGTGGAGGAGTTGGGATGAAGGATAGTTAGAGTGGAAAAGGGGTGATAGAGCCTCAAATAATAAAAGAAAACCAGTTCCATTCAGGACCACTACATTGTGTTGACCAAACATCAGACTATCAAAACACAGTCTTCCAAAGAACATAGAACCATCTAATATGTTCAATTATAGTGGTACAAATATACCAGGGACTTTGGTATTTCAGGGTTCAGTAGCCGGTTGGGACAGCTTAACTGAAGTTGGGACAGCTTGACTGAAGCAAAAGGCTGTTCCTCCTGTTAGAGGCTCCCAAATTGTTGAGGGGTATAACAGTGCTTTGGCTTTGATGATGAGTGCCTGACATGTGGTATGTAATGCCTTAAGTGTGAGGGGGCCATCAGGCTAGCAGGATTTGTCCCAACATTACTCATGCATGAGAGTTATAATGGTGTATTTGTTGTCCGATAGCTACTGTAAGTGTCATGGATCAGAAGGTTTCACTTTCATATGATGCAGTTTTAAGAAGGCATTTGTATCTCCCACCTCCTTTAGGTTTGGTTGAGGGGTTTCGTGTAGATGTCAATATCAGGGATGGCTGGGTCAGAGAGGTTGATCAAACTGTTTTCCAGTGCTTCCATTGGAATGTTCTTACAGGAGAGTAGGGCAGCCATGGTGGGCTTACACAGTCTCTTGGGTAGGGAGTGTGTGTGTTAAGAAGTACGGATGGTGGGGTGGTCTGTATAGTTGAGAAAAATGTAATTGAGGCAATTTCTGAGGGGTGAAGATGAGAGAATGCGGTTAGGGATGTGGTGTGGGTGGGGGCATGCACATGTTAAGTTATATGCATGATGTCTGCCAAGATAAGGAGTATGTCTCTGGTGCTCTTAGGTTGAGGTCCTTGAGGAAGGTGTTGGTTGAGAGAGTGACAATATCTTAAAATAAAGGTCAGTGATTTCATCCATGAATGGACCACACTTGTGAGATGGTTGGTAGACCAGGTAAAAAGTGGCTGTCTCCTTGTGTGTTAGTGTGAATTGACCAATTTGTGTGATTTAAGCTAATCCATGGATTTTACTGCTATCTGACTGTGTACAATGCATGACTTGTCGGCTTTATGTATAACTTCCATGCCCCATACCATCTTACCTCTCTTGTCATAATGTTATATACACTAGTCAAGTGGAAGGAGGATTTGAAAAATGGGAGGACATGGGGAGAGCTCTGTTTCAGTGATGGAGTATTGTCAAGTTTGTGTGTAGTTATAGAAATGGCAACGTCATCTGCATGCAGGATGGCTGATAAGAATTAAGGAATGCAAGGGAAATGTGGTAGGTAGGAGAGCATTGAAGAGAAGATTAGATATGGTTGGAGGAATGTTTAGGATTGGCAATGTTATGCATGTTTGACACATCAGACGTTTAGGAGCATAGGGATCATCAAAGGTTGCAAGGGAAATATTGTGATGACTTACTAGAGTCTAAAGTGAAAGGGGTTTGAATTCTGGAGTTGAAGTTGGTGCAGAGGTCTAATATGCCGTGGAAGGAGATGGTACCTTGTGTTGCATTATATTGAGACCACCCTCAACCAAGGCAGCTCCTTACCACTCCCAATCAAGGAGACCTGCAATACTCGCTTATGTTTTATTTTAGCGCTGACTTTACTGAAGATTCATATAGAGTGACACAAATCCCCCACCATCCCTGTGCTCACTGCCAGCCAAGAACCAGGCCATGTAATAGGAAATATATTTGTATTATTTTAAATGATAAACTATGGAGATCACACTAAAACAACACATGTCCCCTTCGTGGCTCACAATTAAACTTCTGGTTACACAAATAAATCACACAAATTGGTTGGGAAAAACACAAATCACTATACTTTACTGTATCCCAATTTCATTTCCAGAAATAATCAACCCTGGTCAATGAACAAAATCAATTTACATTGATAGTGCTGTGCAATTTCGATGTTCCTGCACGTTTAAAAGGCTGGCAGTTTGGTTTATGGATTGCTACAAATGCAGATAGCAATTATGATTTCACCCACACTTTTGGTTTAAAATAACACTGCGTGATTTAGCGGTTTGTTTCCAGAACCCCATCACTTACATTTTTGTGTTAGTGAAGCTAGACAGTAAACATTGAGATGAATTAAGAATTTTGGATTTGCATTCCCCCTTCACATAAAGGACTGTGTTAGGGAAGCTGGACCCATACGATTACCCACATTTATTACAGTCTATAGTTTTCAGCACACACTGGGAATGAGCTTTGTTAGTTTTAAATTTTAACAAAAACCATCTTGTGGTGTGTTGCCAAGGGGAATTAATTAAATTAATATTTTAGCTAAATAGGCTAAGGATTTATACAGTTTTGACCAAAACACCCCCACTCACTATAAAGGAGAAAGAATTAAGGCAAGCATACCCCCCACCCCATTGATTTCAATTGGCTCAATTCTATTTACATTGAAAACTTCTGTTTAGAATTCTGGAATGTCTGCTGCCTTTCAGGTCCCTCTGGGAGGAATTGGCAGGGGTCTGGTAACTCCACTGTCAAGGATGGTCCACAGCTCTCACCATGAGGCCCATTCATCTTTTTAGACCTCCCCAGCAATAGACAGCTCCACCCAGATGCAATTTCGATTTTCCTTTAGCGTTTCCTTGTGGATGTTAGATGGTAATTTTCAGCAGCTCTCTCTCTTCTCCCAAAGTGCATCCACTTTATATGTCTGTGATGACACCATCAAGATTTCAATTTTGGCAGTGCCATGCAATAATATCCACGACCAGGATTAGACAGTCGCCCTTCTCTCTCCTCCCAAATCCACCCTCACTCTAAGGATTGGTTTAGGAATCTGGAACAGACATAGGGTAACTTAATTCGAAACCCCCTTTTGTTCCCATGTCAACTTTTTGGCAAAAATTAGTTATGTGGCAAAACTTTTTTCTAGTAACTGCCATAATGTATATATTTTGTGATTCAGATAATCATGGGGAATTAAATAAAACAACAGCCTGGTCTGCTCCATTTTGCATGAGCATTTGGCAATTTTCTGCCATTTTTACAAAAGCATAATCGTTAGGAACATGCAATTTACTCCCCACAGCCTTCATTTTAACATCCAGCCGTTTCACAACTCTCAAATTCGGAACATGTTCAGAGCAGCCAGGAACACTTTTTAGCTGGTCATTACAATTCCCTAAATCACAGGTGGATACATTTTATTTCAACAAAATTGCTTGGAAATTATCTACAAAAATGACACAAAAATGATGTCAGTATGACTTATGGTGGCTGAGAAAAACGTACAATGGTAATAGTCCTTTTAAATTAATAACAAAACTTGGTTATGCAAATTGTAGCTCTCTGGACTTCAGGCCGTTTGCTACTCTTGGCGAGCCTGTTATCAGAGTTTATTTTTTATTAGTCACTTTGTTGTTTGAAGTGTAGTTTGCAGATCATAAATACCTGGGATGCACTGGCCGACACAGAGATCCCCCACTGCAGACATCTGCCATCCTCTCCTCTTATCTGAAGGGGACCATCATTCCTATCTATAAAGCTTCAATTTTCATGTATGTTTAGCCTTGATTGCAGCCCCTGCTTTCACGCCTCCTCCCTACATTCCTGTCATGCACCGGAAATGTCATCTGGCCTGATGAGCTTTCAGAGACTCCCAGTCTGGGCGAAGTTTGTTTTCAGCACCCTTAGTGGCCACACTTCATGGAAACAAATTGGGCTTTTCTATTCAAATGTGTTCTGGTATTTTGTATCTTGTGAACACACACTATGGGCCTCATTACGAGTTTATTGGTAGCCATGCCCTTATTAAGGGCACGGCTACCGCCAAACTCGCTACTGGCCCGGCACCCGCGAATGGGCCATTACAAGCCCATTACGAGATAAATGGGCCGGTAATTGCCCATTCGCGGGTGCGGTATGGCCGGCCTCCCAATCCCCATTCTGTCCCATAGGGCTGAATGGGGGTGGGGAGCATGGTTGCACCGGCACTGTTAATAATGGTGCCGGTGCAATCACAAGTTCTGCTCGTGGGTGCCGGTCTGCACGCCTGGTCAGACCATGCTTGCAGTCCGCCAATGGCAAGCAGAACTCGCAATGTGGCGGGGAGGTAACAACAGCGCTGGTAGCACTATCGGCGCTGTTTTTGCCTTTCCGCCACATTCTTCTTTTCCCTGACATATTTATGTTGGCAGGGGAACATTTTTCTCATGTCTTGCTATAGACTGCAAACATACATTCAAAACCATGTTGGTGTCAATGTTTTCATGTTATTGTTATTGTCATTGTTATTTAGAATTTATATAGAGCGCTATATATCATTGGTATGATCTCAACGCATGTGTGGGTTGAACACCCTTTGGGACTGTAGTCTAGGTCAGTCGAGACAGTAGGGTAGTAAAGTCTGCTTGGGTGCAGCTGATACGATTACCTGATGGTAGCTGCATCCTAACATTTGGTGCAGTGGTATTGCGAGATCATTCGAATGTGTACAGTCTGGTGGTGGGTCTCAGAGACTGCATTCTAACAGCATTATGCCTGTGTAGGATGCTTAAGCGTGCAGCTAGGTTGATTTTATCGTGGGGTATAGCTGTGTTTTAGCAAGATGTTGAGGTGTTCATGGAGTTTTGTGCGTATGTGAGTAGCTATAAATTGATCAAGGGGTATAGCTGCACTCTGTGTTGGTGTAGAGTAGAGGGTGAGCATAGTGATAGGAGAGGTGAGTGTCCGGAGTGGATGTTTTGTTCTTATAAACCCACTGATCCGGATTACATTCTCGTGTTTCGCGGTAGTTGCACTCAGAGGTAGATGGCATAGGAGGCTTCTAGGCCTGTGTAGTATACTCAGGAAGTGGGTAGACAACAATTACAAATCTTAGTGCCTGTAGGACGTTACGGATGCCATCTATGTTATCCATTTTTTAATTCTGTCTTGGTGACTAATTGGTCGCTTTCTTATGTTACTTTGCTCGGTATCTCCCAAAACATTTGTCCACAGGCTGTAATTACTTTACAATGTGATCTCATTGAAGTCGTGGTCAAGGGTGTTGTTGGGTTTCAGTGGCCCTAGAATGATGAGGATCAGGTTTACGGAAAGAGCCAGGATTTTAGAGTTTTGTGGAAGGCCATGTAGACTTGGTTGTGTCGAATATGTGGGGGGGGTGAGTTCCACAGAGTTGGAGCCAGGTTGAGAAGGCAGATCCTCCAATCCTGGCTGAGTTGGAGGTTGGAATCACTAGTAAGAGTGCAGTGCTTGATTTTAGTGTGCGTGAAGGGAGTTAGGGTTTAATCTTCTCTTGTAGGTACAATGGGCCGGACTTGTGTACTGCTTGGTGGGTTTCTCAGGGTTTTCAAAGTAGCCCTTTGTCCCACAGGGAGCCAGTGAAGGGTGCAGAGTGCAGGGGAGATGTGATCTCTGTGTCCCAGGGCAAGAAGGAGTTTGGTGGCAGCATGTTGGGCTCATTGGAGTTTATTAATTTGGTATGCTGGTGTTCTCAGGTATAAGGAGTTGGCATAGTCCAGTCTCGACATAACAATGGACATAATGGTGGCAAGTCAGTTGGGATAAATGAGGTAGGGGAAAATGAGTCTTATGAGTATTGAGGTAGTAGTGACCGAATTTTGATACATTATTGATCTGACAGGAGAGGGTTAGGCCCGGGTCCATAGTGCAGCTAAGGGTTTTGACTATATTGGAGGTGAGGTGTACCAAGGGAGGGGGCCATGGGAGTGGTTGCAGGAGAAGGGCAATATTGCCGCACACCATGATCTCAGTTTTATCTGGGTTCAGAAGGAGGTGGTTTCTTGTCATTCATCAGTCAATATCACTGAGGCAAACTTCAAGGTAGGGATGTGGGATGGTGCTTGTCTTGGGAATTCTTAGGATCAGGGTATCGTCAGCATAGTTCTAGCAGGAGAGTTTGTAGGCATGGATGATTCCTGGTAGGGTGGTCAGATAAGGGTTGAAAAGGAGCGCAGAGAGGCAGGTGCCTTGGGGTACTCCAGTGTTCACAGCATGAGCAGTTGAGACAAAAGGGGGAAGGAAAGCAATGTGTTTCCTGTTGCTGAGGAAGGAGGCTATCCATTTGAGTGCCGAGCCTCGTATTCCTATGGATTGGAGATGGTCAAGGATGATAGAATGGTTAACAGTGTCAAAGGCTGCTGACAGATCAAGGAGAATCAGAGATGCGCAACCCTCTGAGTCTGCTGCAACCTTGAGATCATCCCAGATTGAGATTAGAGGGGTTTCTGTTTCATGGCACGGCCTGAAGCCTGATTGAGCGGGGTCGAGTAGTTTGTTGGATTCTATGAAGCGGATGAGCTGAGAGTATGCAGCACGGTCAATGAGTATCGCGAGAAATCTAGTGTTGGGGATTCGGCTGTAATTCTTAGGGTCAAGGGGGTCAAGGGACACCTTTTTTTAAAGTGGTTTGACATGCACGTGAGGGAGTCATTTAGTATGGACCTTGCATGTTCTCCTGCCCAGGTAGAGGAGAATATTTCCTTCAGACGAGATTGGGACAGGGGTTAAGGGGAGATCCAGAGGGTCTTCTGTCGGGTAGTAGATCTATGAACTTGTCTCTCAAGACGGGGTGGAAGGAGTCGAAGGCTGGCATTACAGTCGTTGGGACAATGGGATCATGAGGGGTAGGTGTGAGGCAGAGGGTGAGGGTGGAGAGTTTGGTATTAAGGGTTGCCATCCTGTCAAGTGCTGTGTTTGAGAACTGCAGTGAGAGGGAGTCACTGAGCATTTGTGTGGGTGTGGTTTGGGCACAGGTGCAAGTGGGTTTCATAAATTTGTCAATGATCTTGCAGAGTTTTTTGCTGCTGCTGCAATAGTTCCAAATTTGCTTATTGCAATAGGCCTTTTTGGCATTTTGGATTTCAGATTTGTAATTACGGTGGTGGTGAGCGAACATAGATCTGCTGAGAGTAGTTTAAGATGTTCGTCATTTGCATTCAAGAGAGTTATTTTTTCTTTTGAAAGTCTTCAGGTGTGGCGTGAACCATTTTGGGCCGGTGCTTTGCATGAGGCTGCAAGGCTTCAGGGGGTGAGAGCAATTAGTGATTCTTTAAGCCAGGAGTCAAAGGATTCAATGACTAAGGGTCTATCAGAGGTCAGCATCGCTAGGGGACAGAGTAGCAGGGCTTTGGCCAGGTCGGGGAGTACCTTGACTTTTCTTCCAGCATTTGTGATCAAAATTGAGGGGAGAGTGAGCCGTGGAAGGAGAGGTTGGTGTGTGGATACAAAAAGCAATGGCAGAATGGTCTGTCCAGATAAGCAGTTTTGGACTGGATATAGACACAAGGTCATAGGAGCTGAAGATTGCATCAAGGGTGTGACCATCTGAGTAAGTTGGACGAGTGGTATATCGGGAGAGGGTGAGTGCCTCAAGACTGTAGACCAGTGGTTGGGTCATGGGGATGTTGGGCATATCAAACCAGATATTGCAATCTCCCTGTAGTGTGAGTGTTGGGTGATTTACCTGAATGGTAGCTATTGAGTCACAGAGATTGGTGGAAAACTGTCTGTCATATCCAAGGGTTCTGAATATGAGTAGGAAGCTGTCAGTGAATGTTGATGGTAGCAAGGGTTTTACTAGAAGGGATTCACATGTAGCATTGCATGTGTGGGGTTCAACGAGTGAGATGGAGGAATGAGGTTTGTAGAGGATTGCCACCCCGCCACCTCTGGAAGGTCTGTTGTGGGAGATGAGCGAGTAGCCAGGGGGAAAGGCCTCATGCATGACTGGTGCAAAATCGTCACAGAACCAGCTTTCAGTGATAAAAATGAGGTGAGGATTGTCAGAGGATAGAAGGTCAAAGATGTTGTGTCTGTTTCTCACAACACAGCGGGCATTGAAAAGGAGGCATGTGATTTAATGAGGGGAGTTTGTTATCTTGACGCTCGTCACTGGCAGTGCTCGGTGGACATGGGGGCCCTGTGGGATGGGGAGTGTGGTAGGATCAGTCTGGGTGGTTGAGACTGACTGAAGGGGCTAGAGGGGGATCTGCATGCAAGTACTCTTTGAGGGTTGGGTGAGTGCGTTAGGTCGATGGGAAGCAGAAAGAGTAGGGGGCAGTGGTAGGTATGCGAGAGACATGGTGGGGAGGATCGGGTAGGTGGTGAGTGGTGCACATGTGGTGTGAGGGGTTAGGCGAGTTGTTTGTGGTTCGAGTCTGGAGGGCACTAGGGGTTTAGGTGTACTGGGTGGGAAGTCGAGAACAAGGGGGTGGAGACAGAGAGAGAGGGGAGGGGAGGGTCTGATGGTAGGGGTGAGTAAGAGTGGGAGGTTAGACCCATGGAGAAGTGGTGCGGTATGGAGAGCCAAGGGCGAGGACTGGTCACCGTTTCTGCTTTTTGTGGGTTTGGTTGCCCTCTGGCGTGAGAGAGGGTAGGAGGGTCAGAGGGAAAAGAGGATGAAGCAACTGTTTTAGAAAGGGCAAGACTACTTTCATGAAGGGAAGGGTATAAATGGGGAGGGTGGGGGTCGAGTAGGAGCTGAGGGGGATAGGGTGGTGTGGGAGGTAGGGTGAGAGGGTATCACATATCAAGATGGGGTGGATGCTGGGTTTTCGAGGGAGAGGTGTTGAGGGTGAGGAAGTGTGGGACTGAAGTGGGGGCGTGATTGGGGCGCATGTTGATAGAGGGATGATGATGTTGGTGCGACGTGGAGCTCTACACGAGTGGTTGTGTGCTAGTGTGGGTGTCAGAGGGGGTTTGGCAGTGGCAGGGAGGGGTGATGTGGAGGTTGGTCTGGGGAGGAGTTTCTGAGTGAGCGCAGAAATGCTGTGGTTGTGGTGGGGGACTTATGATGTTTGGAGCACCAGAGAGCTCCTCAGGCTTGTGAGTTTGAGATTGCGCTGGGTGTATGGACAGGGAGTCATTTTCAATAGATGCCAGGGGGTAGAGGGAGTATGAGAGGGCAGAGTGGGTTGAGGTGTGGTGTGGGATGAAAGCTTGAGGTGTGGGGTGTTTGGCACACCAGAGTGCTCCTTTGATCTTAGAGTTAGAGGTGGAATGGTGATTGGGGTGTGGGCAAGGGCGGTCAGAGTGTATCGGTGTTCAAGGACAAGGGTCGTAGGTGGCAACCCAATGTGGGATGTAGGGGGGTTCTTGAAATTAGGTGCTAGTACGGAGGTTATACGCCAGGAAGAGTGAGTTATGGGAGGGTGGGTATGGTGCAGAAGGGGGGTGGATGAGGGGTCGGAGAGGTGGTCTTTGTTGATGTGGTATATCCATCCGGGAGGGGAGGTCAGTCATGGTTGTGGGATGAAGTAATCTAGCAGCAGAGCAATGTGGGGGGACAGAGAGTGGCTGCTCATCCAGAGGGTGAGTGAGTCTGGGGAGAGGGTCGCGGTAAGGAATGCGCAATCGGGGGAGGGGGGTCTTAAAAAGAAAATCAGTGGGTGCAAATAGGGCCCAGGAGGAAAGAGACCTTTGAATATCTTCTGCCACTCGTGAATTAAAATGCTGCTGTTTCCTTTTGTAATGATAAGCCTTTTTCACATGACCCTTCCTTATGTTACTTGCAGAACCGTCACCGTCTGCCTTAATAGGCCTGTTTTCAATGTGAAGGTGTTGTTAGAAATGCTGGCATGTCATGTTTCTTTATTGGGCCCCTCGGTTCTGTTAGTTTGGGGCCTTTGATTACACCCCACACTTGGTCACATGACCTTTTTAACAAGCTGATTAACTCCAAAAGAAAAAAAATCAGGGAGGCAGTTTATGAATGTGAAGAGAAGGGCAGCGCTACAAAAACACCACAGATATTATGAGTGAATAGCAAGTAGATGGGGTAGAATTCAGTTGACCTAGTTCCACTTGCACCAGCTGACCAAGTGCAAAAGAAAAGAAGCAAGAATGCAGCTTAAAGATAGAAAAAAGGGGACGTTCATGAAAAGAAGCATCAAAAGTGCTTCAAAGATTAGCGTTGATTAACAGGTGGGTGCGTGAGAGGTCAAACTTTGTCGAAATTGGCAAGTTCCTCTATCCATATTTTATTTTCCCTGGTGATATATTCTATAATGTGTTAGCCTAGCTTGGGTAAGTGACTGCACAGTGATCGTTTCATTGTCTACATTAGCTTCAGAAACTATATGAATAATAATGACTGAATGCCAAATCACAATGGTGTTATGCAAGTTTTTAGCCGTGGTGGATCATTTTGCATTGACAAATGTCTTGATTGACCAGTTCAAAAACGCCATTTGTGCTGACTCAAACATGCAAAAGTAACATTTCTGATAGTGTAAACATTGGTGTATTGCTGCCTGGCAATGGCACAACTTTGCCCACGATGGATGCAAAGCACGTTTTCTAGCCCCATATGCTGATTCTGCTAAGAAAGTTTGGAGATGCCTAAGCAACATTTGATATTATTTAGCATTGTCAAATTTAAGTTCCCGTATTAGCCATAGAAAGTGAATACACACCGAAGACTTCAGTATTTGTATTAGTAAATGGGTTGTCTGTCCACATAAAAGAATTGAGTATATTTTAAATTTTCATTTAGATGATTACTGTAGAATTGGGTATTTGGAGCAAACGCTTCATTTCATCACACTCATTATCCTATATGGTGGGCGGTGCAGTCACTCAGGATCCAATGATTGCAGGCTGAAACCTCTGATCTCAGCCCACGATCCCTGAAACCCGCAGGCTGCTTCCATCACCCTGCAGCGCCATCTTCGCCCACCCTCCATTTTCCTTTTTTTTCTTTTTCTTCTTACTAGACCCAACTCACCTCCCCAACCCCACTTACATGACTGTTGCAGTGGCACCACCCACTGCTGCTGCAGCAGCTTTCCTGGGTCTTGGTTTTAGGGCTGCCATGGTAATGGAAGAGGGGCTCCCTATGGGGCACCGCCTTCTACAACAACGGCGGCCATCTTGGCAAAGTATTATCATTAATCGAACGCGACACACAGAGAGTCCAGTTCAATGATTGAAAATGCTTTTTTTTCAGCACCCCAAGGTTACTGCTTTGGTAACTCGGGCGCTAATGTCATTAGCAACCCGTTCCATGGGCTTCTCTGGGTGATGTGAGAAACCTGAAGGTGTCTCACTCACTAGTCTATGGGGATCAGTCATCTAGGTGGCCAGGACACAGCCATCACTATTGGATCCAGCTCCTGGGGGTGGACCAGTGTGGGAGGATCACCTGGATGAGGGGTATTTTGGGGATATTGATATTAATATTTTATTTCTATCGCGCTCGTACACAAGTGTTGCAAAGCGCGACAAGGCAAGGGAGGGGAACAGGGGAGAACAAAACAGCGATCTTACTAGGTCCAGTGACATTGAGAACATGCAAGTGCATTGGAGAGGGGAAGGGGAAGGGGAAAAGTGCATGGAAGCGGGGAGAAGTGGAGAGTGCAGAGCAAAGGAGAAACAGATAAATAATAATAATAAATAAATACATAAATAATAAAGGCAACAGTGGTAGTGCAGCCAGCAATTTGCAAGTGCTGGGTTTAAGTTAGCAGACAGGGTAGGTCTGATAAGTGCAGGAAGAAAAAAGGGAGGACTGTATGGGTACAGATACAGACCCCAGTGCAAGGGGTGGCCCAGAGGCAGTGCGAGAGGGTGGCAGGATGAGCAGGTACCTGGGCCCAAACGACAGAGTGTGGCCTGGTGCACTATGCCAAGAGAGAACACATCAGCAGGGGAGAGGGAGAGCGAAGGCAAAAGCAAAGAGGAAGGGAAGTGGGACACCGAAGGGTGAGGCGCAGTATCCCCTTCCTTGTGACCCCTTTTCCCCATCCTGCCCAGTAGGATATTTAGAAACTCTACCCTGCCCTTTTTCCAACATGAACACTTTCTCACACTGTGAGTGACAACTGACTATTCTCACAGCTGTTTACATTTCCCAACACAAGGGTCAGGCAGAGTCAGGCAATTGCCAACTACTACACACACCTGACTGCCCTTTCTCTCCTCCATAGGGATAAAAGGCAGAGCACACTCTGAGCAAGGCTGAACACACAAGGAAGTAGCTATTTCAGGACAGCAGTTCAAATGGAGGCGAAAGGTGGCGAGACCTGAAAGGATGTCAAGGAGGGAGTTGCCCTTGCCCTTTTCAACCCAGATCCGCAAAGCCTCTGACAAAAGGAACATAAAACTGGGAATCACAGCTGGCAAGTCGTGTGACGGATGTCAGTGGTACATGTAACCCTCCCACACTGATAGCCAGTGCAGGGAGACGCAGTTGTCATTGTGGTACCGTCCTTGACTCCAGCAGTAAAAGAAACGCCAACGAGTTCAGCACAGCAGGTCAGTCGGAAGAACCTTATAGTGGGCCAGACTGTATTAGGCTCAAAGTTGCAGTGGCAACATTAAGAAGATTAAGATACAGGGGTCTTTTGTGAACAAACTTAGTACCAGAGATAGAGTTGTCCGGCACCATTTGGGCACTCGTTCGGAGGTGTCTGACTGGTTCCCCTCTCCTGAACAAAGAGACTGTGTTGAACTAGAAGAGTATTGAAACTCCAAGTACCAAGAGGCCATAGCGAAGGCCGATGTGAGGTGTCAAGGTGATCATATAAGGGTCAGGCCAAATCTATTGTACAATCGAAAGTCCTTGACAAGTGGCAGAAGATTTTACAATTGTGAAATTGTGAACCTGACTGAGGGAATTGTGAAACAGGCATTTGAACCCAGCGAAGGTGGGACACTGTGCGAACTGTGATTTTGTGAATAAACACGCACTTGCCATAGACTAACAGAGTCACCCAGCGAGACGTGATCGCCCTTTGGAAGTCTTTGTTTAAAGTTGGCAAGTGCTGTGGAAGGTTTGAGCCTAGATGAGGGTGACCTAGCTAAACCGAGGTGGTTGTTTGAAAAGACATTGCGACTTTTGAATATTACAAATAAGGAGATTGTATTTGTATTTGTATTTGTTAATGTATTTATATAGTGCACCGGGCCCTGGGGCATCAGGGTGCTGAGCAAGAATTCGGTTTCATACATGACAGATGACATTTTGTTAAATAGATTGACAGTTTGCATATACAGATCAGGTATGGGAATGAGGAGACAAAAGCAATACAAGTTATATTACAGTTCCAGTTAAGGAGTGTAACAAGTGGCCAGGGTACGCTGAAGGGATTTCTATACATTATATACATTGTCAGCAACCAAGAGGATATCTATACATTTTGAACATTCTGGATAGAGCTAGTCAGGGCTAGGCTGATAGTGTCGGGTTTGAGGGGAGAGTTTGATCATGTGCAATAAGCCATTGTTTGATGTTGGCTTTGAAGGACGGGAAGTAGGGCACATCTCTAAGGTTGTCTGGGAGTGAGTTCCATAGTTGAGCTGCCTTGACTGGGAAACTAATTCCACCAGTCAATTTGAGTTTGAAGTTAGGTATTTTAATCTGTTGGATTGGGCCGATCTGATGGGTCTCATGGCTGTGTGTTTGGTGAATCTGTCTGTCAGGTAGATGGGGGCCTTGTTGGAGAGGCATTTATGTGTGATATTAAGTGCTTTGAGGTTAATTCTATCGTTTATGGAGAGCCATTTGATGGTGTCTCTTTCAAGGGAGATGTGGTGAGATTTGGGTAAGCCTAAGGCTGATCTTAAGGCGTTATTTTGGAGTATTTGTAATTTGTTGGTATTACGTTTGTTCGAGCCTAAGTATAATGATTTGCAGTAGTCCAGCCGGGATAGAATAAGCGCTCGAGCTATTGTTGTGCAATTCTCAACCGATAGGTAAGGTTTGCATGCGTAAATCAATTTGCAGGTGTAACTAGTGGCTGATGCAGTGGCGTTGACTTGTTTATTGAGGTTAAGAGCTGAGTCTAGGTAGAATCCTAATGTTTTTACCTCACTAGCGACCTTGATTTTGATACCATCAATGGTGATGTGGCTGTAGAGGGCAGAGAGTTTATTTAGTTTGTTGGCTGATCCGATGATTAAAAGCTCTGTTTTTTCATCATTAAGGCAAAGGCCTTGTTTCGCCATCCAGGCCTGTACAATAAGGTAGATTTTATTGATTAGCTCCACGTCTTTGACATAGTCTCCTTGGATGGGATGAGCTTGAAAGGCGGTAGTGAACCTGACTGAAGGACGTCAAGAGAAATGTTGTGAAGAAGCTAAGTGAACAACATTGTGACAACAAGTATGAATCCGACTGAGGGATGTCCACAGTGAGTGGTTGGTCTGAGCCCGATTGATGGAGGCTAACGAGTGTGAGAAGGATCAGAGTCTGGCTAAGGGTGATCCAAGGGTGAAGGGTTATCACCCGAAGTGAAGGTTAACAGAAGTAACTTTTTGTTTTGTTGTTTTGGCATATCAAGTCCTCTGAAGCAAGAGATTTTGCATGAGAAGAGACTTGGGCACATCAGACCCTGATATAGAGGAAAAAGGAGCTGGAGCTCGTGTCAGAGAAGCCCAGGATTGTGCTGGGCTCAAGAGTCCCACCTTGTCCTGTACTAAAAACGTGGGGAAGGGAGATCCCGCCCATATCATCCTGACTTATTAATTTGTGAACACTTCTTTCTTTTCTTGTGAACACTATCCAACACCATTTTGTAGCATAGCGGTAAGGATTGCCAATAGTTTTTCTTTAGTATAGGCCCTTTTTTATTTGACTAGACTCCACTAGGACTGTATTATTATTATTTGATGGTCGTAGCTTACTCCCATCTTGGATTTACGTTTAGATTAGGCATTATCACACCCATTTTACAGTTTAATAAACATCCTTGAACTGTGATCACTTGTGTCTGTCTTACTTTGATATCATGCCTTTCTTACAGTGGTAATGTCCCAGTGCCCTCATTAACTGGCCTTACTTTGCTCAGGCCGTTATCTCAGGCTGCTGGGCCGTTACTCCCCGGTGTAGCTCACTGAACGTGTTACAAATGCCACATTATATTAAAAACAAATATCAGGTTTCCTTTCTTTTATCTTCAAGATGTGTGTTTGTCACAAGCTTTGATGTGTAAAACTACACATAGAAAAACAAGGTAAATCATGCAACGTATAGTTCATCAAGAGGCTAGGTATAGTCTACTTTATTTCTTTAATTATTTTGCATTCATTTAAGCGCATAAAGCCCTGCGACACCTAGGCGCTAGTTACCATAAGTGCTTGTTACAATTCCTAGATGCAAGAACATGCAATAGGATTACAGCATAATGGTGGTTGGTGAAAGCCAACACTGACATGCCTCACCTCATGTTGTGGGGGCTACATCAGGCATGCAGGACATGACATTATAGGACACAATAGGAGGTGGTATATGTTAGGCAGAATCGCATGCAGTACCCTCTGGGACGACTACACACAATTAGGACTACAAGTGTTAGCCAAACCAAATGTTAGGGAGAATTCTACGGAATGGCTAATTTCCCTTAACTATTGAGTCCCTCAGCAGCTTTGCTGGATTTCTAGGATTTATATTTTTGACCAGGTAAGAGTGTGAGCCTTTTTTCCCACTCTTACATGTGTTTTGGCTGTGTGTTGTACCTTTTTGTTTTCATGGCTATGCAGTCTCACCAACTCCATAGGCATCATCTTTTTACTTTGTGTCACATAGCACCTTCAGTGCAGTGACACAGGGTTGTGTTTTTAGACATCCCACTATAAAACTCCATTTTCGGGGCCTGACTACTGTCCCCCAGAACATGTAAAGTTGCCATTGACTTTACTAGTATTTTTAAATGTACAGACCCAGTACAAACTATCTTCCATAGAGTACTGCAAGGGTTAATAGTTATCCCTTTTTGTCTGTTTCTCATTGAACATTATTTTGTTCCCCTTTCCCTAAGATTTGGCTGGTGGCAGTGGGATCTACCATTTCTTTCTATTGCGAACTATGAAAATAGCCTTGGTATAGTTAGAGGCTATGGTCGTAGCCTCAAACTCTAAACCCGCTGGAACTCTTTTATTTTTATTCGGTTCCGGCTGGGTTTATTCAGCATTTATTTTTGTAAAGGTCCTTCTTGTGTTTTACTCTGTGCACCAAACCAGGTTTTGTTCCTTTGTTCGCCATCCTTTGGCGGGCTTCTGCCCAGAAGCCCTCTTTAGGCGCCTGAGTGTCTGGGTGGGCTGAATGTGAGGGAGGGGTTTTAGGCCCCCTGCAAAGTGTCTGCTTGGAGACCCAAGTCGCACTATGATTTGATTGGCTAGGTGATTGTCCGGCCAGGACAGCCACCCTGCTGTGTGATGGACAGTGAGGCTGTGTGAATGGGGGATTTGATGCATAAAAAGCCAGTCTCTGGGACTGGAAGGCAGAGTCGCCACTGGATCGAGAGAGCCAAAGAGAAGCTGAAGGAAGACGACTGCTGCAACTACTGGACATCCCGGTGAAGCCCTGCTGCAGGTCCGAATTGCCTGAACTTTGTCGACAGACGAGATCCGCAAGGAGTTTCTCCCCTTGAGCCTGGTGGGACCAACCAGCTCAAAAAGCCCCTGGACCTCCGTCTTCAGCCTGGTCGAATTTGCTGTACCACAGGAAACCAGAAAGACAGATTGAAAGAGTGCCTTCTTGCTTTTAAGGAACAAACCTTTATTCATCGCTTTGCTCTGCTGCTGGCTTCTTCCCTGGACAGCGCAGGACACACCAGTCTTCCTCCTTCTTGTCAGTCTGACAGTCGCTTCAGAAACTGTGAGCCTGTCACAGGTTTCCCCCCTTCTCACCTGTCTATGTTGTTTACTGGAGTTCTTTGAAGGAGTCTTCTTGCGCACCGTTCGGGTCTTGTACAACCCAGTTCGAACATCTTCGGGTTCCAGCGTGCGTTCAGCGTTCTGATTCCAGGGACGATCAGAATGTCCAGGAAATCCTGGAAGTGAAGAAGCATGTACTCAGAGACGGGTACACAGAGGTCCGGGATTCAGGATGTAATAAGAGGAAGGGAATGAATGAGGAAGGGAATTTAGGGGCCAAGAACCAGGAGTCAATAAGTCTGCAAGGGTGAACTATGGCAGCTCACGTCTAGCCACTGTAAGTGGTAGTGTTGAGACGCGCGGGGCCTGCGGGGCGTGGCTTATTTATAGAACGTGCTACATCTTACGGCCATGTTGCAAGTACTGCAGAGTGCAAGCCTCAATGTGTCAGGGACCAGAAAGTCCAAAAGGGACACGTCCTACGGTTCATGACAGCATGCCTCCTCCGAAGACCTGTCTGTCCGGGTTTGCCCGGGTGTATGAGATGATACCTTCTGAGTAATCTAGGGGCATTGAGGGTTGAGGTTGGTTCCCAAGTACGTTTACTAGGAGGGTACCCTTTCCACTCGACCAAGTATTGTAGCTGGCTACGTTTGTACCTGGAATCACATATTCTGGATATTTTGCATTCCAGCTGGACATTGATAATTACAGGGTTAGGCCTGAGGGCAGTCTGGGATGACTGGATGTATGGTTTTTACTAGGGACGTGTGAAAGACTGGATGGATCCTCTTCCAAGAGCCTGGTAGTTTAAGTTGTTAGGCCACTGGGTTTATGATTTCTTTTATGGAAAAGAGGCCATAGTACTGCAGAACCAACTTATTCGGTCGTAAATGTCGAGGCAGTAGTTTTGAGGACAGCCAGACTTTATCACCCACTGCATAGGAGGGTCCTACTCTTCTTTTAGAGTCTGCATAATGTTTGGTGTGAGTTTGCGCCCTTTCTAAGTGTTCTTTGTCTTCCTTGTGTACATTGATGAGAGTTTCGATCCAGGAGTTGACTGTAGGTACTGGTGTGGGATGTGGAAAAATGGAAGGTAGAACCGAAGGGTGAAACCCTTGGCTGCAGAAAAAGGGGCTGGTCTTTATAGCCAAGTGATCCGAATTGTTGTAGGCGAATTCAGCCACAGGTATTAAGAGTGACCAATCGTCCTCTACCTTACTATTAAAGCAATGAAGATATTGTTCCAGGGTTTGGTTCACACGTTCAGTGGATGTTACCCTGAGGAGAGGACGCATTGGATTCCTAGTATTCGGCATAAATGTTTCCAAAACTGAGAAATGTATCGAGGTCCTCTATCTGATATGATCTTCGAAGGGAGTCCGTGAAGTCGGAATATATGTTCCAGGAAAATTCCAGCAAGTTCTAATGAGGATGGTAGTTTATATAATGCTGTAAAATGAGCCATATGAGTGAATAAATCAATGGTAACCATGATAGTCTGTAGCGATGAATTCCCATGGTCTTGTTGGTGGCGTAGGTTGATGTAGGTGTCACGCCCCTTCGGAGACGCTGGGCTTTGTGGCATCGATGGACCATAGGACGGCGGGTGTCAGCCATTTCTACTACCAAGATGGCCGCCGTAACTGGAGTTGCGGGTCTAGCCTCAGCACACCTTGATTTCCCGGAAGTACTGCCTCCCTACCCGAGTGTGGGTATATCAGTCCCGGAGATCAGCACGGAGTTGCGTTGCTACTCCCCATTAACAACGCTACGTAAGTTCGTTCCTAGGTCTTAGATTGTGACTTGCGAAATACTGTCTTCAGCATTCTAAACTTCCTGTTTCCAATTCTAGTGTCTCTCAAACTACCTCTTTGTCTTCCGACTTCGCAGACTCCCCCTCCTCATCAACCAAGTTTGCCTTCCGGTCTCATTCCGGACCGTGGTAAGCTTCATCCAAATCCCGTATATCCAATAACCTCCAATCCCGTTTTTTCTAACATTCACAACTTACTATTATCCTCGCCTTCGTACAGTGAAAGGCACATCACGCACCAGCATTCCGAACACACTGGCAAGACTCCGCACCATCAAAACAGATCTTAGCTCCGCCTCGATTGCCTCTCAGAGGTTTTCTGAAGACTCTGACTGCCACCATCTTCCCCCCATTGTTCCGGTTTAAGGGTAAACCACCTTCCTCTTTACCTTACATTCTATACCTCAGTTTCACTCTGATACTTACCAGTCTCTTTCTTCTTCTCAAAGACGAACGCCCTCCTGACTTCGCCGGAATCCCCGACTGCAACGGAGGACAACACACCGCTACCTTCGGTACAGGGTTTTCTTCCCCAGAGGGTTTCCCTGGGACTTCTTCTTCTACCTGGTTTATCCGGGAGGGGGAAGAGGTACTTGGGAGGCTTTCATTATCTTCTCTCCATTTGGAACAAGAAGAGCTTTCCACTACCGAAAGGGGGTCTGTCAGAGGAAGAGGTAACGGTGAGTCCTTGGGATAACCTGCCAATTGTTTTATTGGATAATGCATATAATTTGTAACATTTATTGATATTTGACAGTTAGCAACGCCTAAAAAAGAGTAAAGATAAGAACATCTGAGCAGGTTGTCTCAGGGATTCAGGGTTACTAAGAAACATGGACGCCTCACAACAACAGCAATTAGTCACTGCAGTACAGGCTCTGACAGCTGAAGTGCAGTCTTTAAAACAAGAGAATGCTTACCTCCGACAACAGGCAGGTAGAGTCCCTAGCTGGTCCGAAGTGCCTCCTGGCCCTATCCCAGGAGGTTTATACGATGGTAATCCTCATAAACTCAAGGCTTTTATCGAGGCTTGTACCGTTCAGTTCTCTTTCAAGACAGCCTTTTTTCAAAGCGACCGTGATAAGGTAGGACACATGATTGCAAACTTGACAGGTTCCGCTTTAGCATGGGCCACGCCTCTAGTTACTACCAATAATGTCTTATTAGATTCTTACCCTGCCTTTTTGAATAGTCTTCGAGCCATGTTCAGCCGTCAGGAAATCACGATTTCAGCCCAAGAGCAGTTGTTAGATTACAAACAAGGATCTCAAGATCTATTGTCTTATATCACCAATTTCAAGCAGTTAGCAGCTGGTACGTCATGGGCGGACGATGCTCTAATCACAATATTCCGCAGAGGATTAAACGAAGAGCTAAAGGATGAGATCTCCCGAGTACCCAGACCTCCAAATTTGGCAGAGATGATCACCATAGTTATGCAGATGGATTACCGACTGCAAGAAAGAGTGAGGGAACGTCGTCATGGCCGCTCCGTGAGACCACCTATGACATACCCTCCTAGTTTAGGAAGATCACAAACAGATGAACCTATGCAGATAGGGACTACCAGAGGTCGCCTTACTCCAGAGGAGCGTTATAGACGTCGAGTCAAGGGCCTGTGTATGTATTGTGGTTCCAAAGAACACGCAGTTCGAGATTGTCCTCTCATCCCAGCCAAAAGTCAGGGAAACGCCATCTCCCAACCGCCAGGGGAACCGCGGCTAGGGAGTCAGTAAACGGTTCCTCATCTTATATGATACCATCCCAAGTTACGGAGATCCCCGATCTTACTATGTTGGCCTTACATGTCCAGATCAAATGGGGAGATACAGACCCCATTCCGGTCACGGCCTTAATAGATTGTGGGGCCGCAGGGAACTTTGTTGATACCCTCTGGAAGACCACTCACAATATACCATGTTCAGTTAAGACCTTGGCAATCCCAGTTGAGTCCGTGGATGGTAGTCCGTTAACATCAGGTCCCATAAAGGAACAAACTATACCTTTGCGGATGAATATCTCCTCCCATCAAGAATCCATTATCTTTGATGTAATCCGTACAGCCCACTATCCAGTTATTCTAGGACTACCCTGGCTTCGTGCTCATAATCCATATATCAATTGGAAGGCGGGCACTGTTTTTCTGGGATCTGAACATTGTTTGACGCACTGTCTTTCGGACGGAGCGGTTGGGTTTCGTCCCACTATCTCCATGTCGGAAAATCCGGGTTCCATCTCTGTATTGAACCATATCCAGGAATTGCCCTTTGAATACAGACAGTATCAGACAGTGTTCTCCGAATCTCAATATGCTGAACTACCCCCACATCGGAGAGATGACTGTGCCCTGGAACTAGTTCCAGATGCACCGATTCCTTTCGGTCGCATGTATGTCCTATCAGGACGGGAAAGGGAGGTTCTTAAAGAATATCTTCAAAATAATCTTTGCAATGGACTTATTCAAGAATCCACCTCACCAGCTGGGGCTTCTTTGTTCTTCATCCCAAAGAAAGACTCTACGGAACTCAGACCGTGTATAGATTACCGAGGCTTAAATAAGATCACCATCCCGGATCGCTATCCTATGCCTCTCATCCCAGATATACTAGAAGCCGTTAAAGGAGCTACCATCTTTACAAAACTGGACCTCCGCGGGGCTTATCATCTCATTCGTATACGAGCTGGCGATGAATGGAAGACAGCTTTCCGTACTCCTTTGGGACACTATGAATATAAAGTAATGCCTTTCGGCCTATCCAACGCCCCCGCAGTCTTCCAACGCTTTATGGACCACCTCTTTTCAGACATTCTTCTTCACACAGTTATTGTCTATTTAGATGATATACTGGTTTTTTCTTCATCACCATCAGAACACTGTCAGCACGTGAAAGAAGTATTACGGAGACTATTAAACAACCACCTTTATTGCAAACTAGAGAAATGTGAGTTTCACAGAAACCAGGTTGCCTACCTAGGGTACATAATCTCTGCAAATGGGGTATCCATGGACCCTAAAAAAGTTTCAGCTATTACAGATTGGCCTATACCATTCTGCATTAAGGATCTGCAGAGATTTCTGGGGTTTTCCAATTTCTACAGACGTTTCATCCCACACTATTCGCAAGAGATACTTCCGCTGACGACACTTCTTAAAAAGAATGTAAAATTCCTTTGGTCCGGGGAGGCACAAATTGCCTTTGAGAACCTGAAGAAACATTTTCTCACAGGACCCATACTGATTACTCCAGATCAAACCAAGAAGTTCATTGTGGAATCGGATGCGTCTCATCAGGCCCTTGGGGCCGTTCTGCTACAAGAAAATGGTCAAGGAATAGAATGTCCTATAGCCTATCTTTCTAAGACACTGTCTCCCTCCGAAATAAATTATTCAGTGCTAGAAAAAGAACTATTAGCCATAAAAAAGGCATTCGAAGAGTGGAGACATCTTCTCCTGGGGGCAAGACACCCAGTTGAGGTTAGGACTGATCACAGTAATTTACGCGTCCTACAGTATGCTCAGACCCGAAATAGCAGGCAGGCACGTTGGGCACACTTCTTTTCACCGTATGAGATTGTTTTCACCTTCATTCCCGGGAGAGTCAATCTCAAGGCTGATGCATTGTCCAGAAAGGATTATACCTCTTCTACGCCTTTTCGATCGGAACCTCTGTTTCCCAAAGCCACATTCGTGCAGGTAGTTACCACGTTTTTACAGAACGTGGCTAACTCCACTTTGCAATTTATCCACTTGAATCCACAGTTTCTTGCGACCTGGAAACTCAACATGGTCCAAGGATGTGCTTATAAGGACAAGAAGCTCTTCCTCCCTTCGAGTGAACTACAAAAGACAGTTCTAAATCTTTGTCACGACTCATACCTAGCGGGTCACAGAGGTGTGGCTAATACTAAAGAGTTGATCCAACGTAACTTCTGGTGGCCGGAAATGACTCAAGACATCATAGACTACGTGTCCGCTTGTGTCATCTGTTTGCAGTCAAAATGCCCTCGAAACGCCCCTTCAGGACTCCTCTCAGTAATGCCGATCCCTGACCGTCCTTGGCAAATGATTTCCACTGATTTCATAGTCGATTTGCCACCATCAGACGGTTGCACAGTAATCATGGTCACAATCGATTACTTCACAAAATTGGCACATTTCGTTCCACTTCCGCGGATTCCCACCGCAGCTCAGATGGTAAGAGTTTTTCTTTCACTGATTTTTTCCCTTCACGGATTACCTGAGACCATTGTTTCTGATCGAGGTTCACAATATACATCTCGGTATTGGCAGCAAGTCTGCAAGAGTTTGCATATCTCCCGGGCATTGAGTTCAGGTTTCCATCCGCAGACAAATGGTCAGACGGAACGCCTAAATCAGACCCTTGAGGAATATTTGCGTTGTTACATCTCCTCCTCTCAAGATAACTGGTGTTCCTTGTTGCCTTTGGCTGAATTCGCATATAATAACTCTCGACATTCAGCCTTGGGGTTCAGCCCTTTCTTTTGCTCCTACGGATACCATCCTCAGTGTTTTCCCAGCGGTCCGGTCTCCACTTCAAAATTTCCCGATGTGGATATTCTCATTGATGCCATCCAGATGGTACATCGAACAGCCAAGACCTCTCTTCGGGAGGCCCAGATCCGGGTCAAACGCTCTGCTGACAGACATCGCACTCCAGCTCCGCGGTTGGTACCAGGAGACTTGGTTTGGTTGGCATCTCGATTTCTACCTCGTCATCTGGTACCGTCCAAATTGTCCCCGAAATATTTCGGCCCTTTTCGCGTTTTGAAGCGTATAGGGTCATCAGCTTTCAAGCTCAATCTCCCTTCATCCTGGTCCAGGATTCATCCTGTTTTTCATGTCTCGCAGTTGAAGAAAGACGTGGCGGATCGTTTCGCCCGTGCACGGAAAGGAGTACCCCCTCCTGTCATCACCCCGACAGGTCCCGAGTATGAAGTTGCGGGAATTTGTGATTCACGCCTTTTCCGGGGTCGTCTACAGTTCTTGATTGACTGGAAGGGTTATTCTCCGGCAGATCGCTCTTGGGAACCGGCATCGGCTGTTCATGCTCCTACTTTGGTCCGCCGATTCTTTTTGTCCCATCCGTCCAAATCGGGAGGCCCGGGACCTTTGAGGGGGCATACTGTCACACCCCTTCGGAGACGCTGGGCTTTGTGGCATCGATGGACCATAGGACGGCGGGTGTCAGCCATTTCTACTACCAAGATGGCCGCCGTAACTGGAGTTGCGGGTCTAGCCTCAGCACACCTTGATTTCCCGGAAGTACTGCCTCCCTACCCGAGTGTGGGTATATCAGTCCCGGAGATCAGTACGGAGTTGCGTTGCTACTCCCCATTAACAACGCTACGTAAGTTCGTTCCTAGGTCTTAGATTGTGACTTGCGAAATACTGTCTTCAGCATTCTAAACTTCCTGTTTCCAATTCTAGTGTCTCTCAAACTACCTCTTTGTCTTCCGACTTCGCGGACTCCCCCTCCTCATCAACCAAGTTTGCCTTCCGGTCTCATTCCGGACCGTGGTAAGCTTCATCCAAATCCCGTATATCCAATAACCTCCAATCCCGTTTTTTCTAACATTCACAACTTACTATTATCCTCGCCTTCGTACAGTGAAAGGCACATCACGCACCAGCATTCCGAACACACTGGCAAGACTCCGCACCATCAAAACAGATCTTAGCTCCGCCTCGATTGCCTCTCAGAGGTTTTCTGAAGACTCTGACTGCCACCATCTTCCCCCCATTGTTCCGGTTTAAGGGTAAACCACCTTCCTCTTTACCTTACATTCTATACCTCAGTTTCACTCTGATACTTACCAGTCTCTTTCTTCTTCTCAAAGACGAACGCCCTCCTGACTTCGCCGGAATCCCCGACTGCAACGGAGGACAACACACCGCTACCTTCGGTACAGGGTTTTCTTCCCCAGAGGGTTTCCCTGGGACTTCTTCTTCTACCTGGTTTATCCGGGAGGGGGAAGAGGTACTTGGGAGGCTTTCATTATCTTCTCTCCATTTGGAACAAGAAGAGCTTTCCACTACCGAAAGGGGGTCTGTCAGAGGAAGAGGTAACGGTGAGTCCTTGGGATAACCTGCCAATTGTTTTATTGGATAATGCATATAATTTGTCACATTTATTGATATTTGACAGTAGGAGACCCGCCGGTCTCTTGTTATCATGTTTGTTTTGACTGCAGACTGCACAGGCTTGAATGTACAGTTGAACATCAGTTTTCATTCTTGGCCACCGGAATTGTCTTTGTATCAGACGGAGGGTGTTGGTTATACCATGATGCCTTGAGTGAAGGGTATTGTGACAGAGGTTTATAATCCGTTGTTGTAGTTTCTGCGTGGGACTAGGCCATTATCCTTGAACAGATACCCGTCCTTAGTTCTTAGATTCCATCGATTTTTTCCTGTAAATTCTTTCCAGAGTTCAGAGGTCTGGGTTTGCATCCGAACGTCTTCCAGGAGGCTGATTGCTTGGGCTACAAAAATCGTGTGGGGAAACATCTTTGGGAAGGACCGATCTTCAAGAGTTCGTAGCCAGGACGTCGGGATAAGGCATCAGCAATTATGTTCTGTGTTCCAGGGACATGATGAATCTGGAACTGATATTGGGCAAAGAAGAAGGCCCAATGGGCTTGATGGCTACTTCTACATTCCAGAGACTGTAAAACTTGAAGATTCAGATGGTCCATGCGGACCTGAACAGGATGTTTTGCTCCCAGGAGTAAATGACACCACTTTGTGAAGGCTTGACGGATGGCTAACAGTTCCTTTTCCAAAACGGAATAATGAGTTTCGCTGGGAGTTAGAGTTCTTGAAAGATAAGCAATGGGATGTTCTAGATTGTCCTCGAATTCCTGTTTTAGAACTGCTCCAATGGCGTAGTTAGAGGCATCCGTTTCCACTAGGAAAGGTCAATTGATGTCAGGTTGAGCCAGGATGGGGGCTTGTGTAAGCACTGTCTTTAACCGTTGGAATGCTTTATCTTGGGTTGCCGTCCAGAGAAAGGGAGTATCTTTTTTCAACAATGTAATGATCGGTTGAACTATCTCTGAAAAGGAAGGTAGGAATTTCCGGTAAAAGTTGTCAAGTCCCAGGAAGGATTGGATCTGTTTCACGGTAGTTGGAACAGGCCAGGATAATATGGCTTTTACCTTTGAGGGGTCCATTCCAATTCCTTCTGGACTGAGGACAAATCCCAGATAGTGAACAGTAGAGACATGGAAAAGGCATTTCTCGGGTTTAGCCAGGAGCTTGTGTTCACCTAGCCGCTGTAACACTGCCTTAACATGCTCCTCATGTTTAAGATGGTCCTTAGACAATATTAGGATATCGTCCAGGTACACTATGACGAAGAGGAACAGCATATCAGAAAACACCCGATCGATGAAACGTTGGAAGACCGCTGGGGCATTAGCGAGTCCGAAGGGCATGACCAGGTATTCAAAGTGACCAAAGGGTGTTCTAAAGGCTGTTTTCCATTCGTCACCTTTCCTAATACGGATCAGATGGTAGGCACCTCTGAGATCCAATTTCGTGAAGACTACAGCTCCTCTTACAGCTTCCAGGATATCTGAGATCAAGGGCAATGGATAGCGGTCTTTCAGGGTGCACTGATTTAACCCACGATAATCAAGACAAGGCCTAAGCTCTTTAGTATCTTTCTTAGGAACAAAAAACAGTGAAGCTCCTGCTGGTGATTTGGATGGTGTTATGGTGCCATTTTCAAGGTTGGTATCCAAGTATTCATGGAGGGCCCTTTTCTCAGGTTCGGATAAAATGAACATTCTTCCAAAGGGAATCACAGCTGAGGGTTCAGTATCGATAGCACAGTCTTCAGATCTGTGAGGGGGTAGGGCCTGAACTATGGCAGTTGAGAACACATCAGTGTAATCCTGATAGGCCCTAGGAACCTGGATGATATTTGAGACCGTGAGTGGGCCTTGCTGGTCTACCAGTGTACCTCCAGAAGATGTCGGCGAGGAATCCAGGAATAGACAATGAGACATACAAGGCTCGGAACCCAGAAACAAGGATCCTGCTACCCAGTTGACGTATGGGTTGTGCTTTTGTAACCATGGCATACCCAGTACCATTGGGTAATTAGCAGACTTTATGATGTCAAATTTAATCGCTTCTCGATGATGGTTTATCGAGAGCTGCATCTCCTTGGTTTGTAGGGTTATGGGTCCTGAAGAGAGAGGTCTTCCATCAATTGCCTCTACAGGTTGCGTGATGCCTCGAGTTTCATGTGGAATGTGGAGGGTAGTGACCCAATCTTGATCTATAAATATCCCCATGGCTCCACAATCTACCACTGCCAAAATGGGATAGGTTTCATTCTTGGATGGCGATAGAAAGGCCTATAAAATCACTAGTTTTGTCCAGGAGAGTTCAAGGATGGAATAGATGTGGAGCAAACATCTTTCTCCCGAAGCTTTGCTCCTTCTAGGATCGGGAGCTGGCGTTTCCCAAACGCCGTGGAGGAGCTAAAGGACATTCTCTCACTAGATGTTTATCTGAGGCACAATACATACATAGCCCAGTGTGAATCCGTCGCATCCTTTCTTGCGGGGATATGGGTCCACGGAAAGCCCCCAGTTTCATGGGTTCAGGGTCATTAGCGGGGGCAGGAGTGGGTTCAGCCTTTGAGGAAGTTTCTATGGAGGTCTTTTGGAAAGGCGTTCTAGTCTTCTTCTTCTCAGCCTTCCTTACCTGGAAGGAAGTCTATCTGTAGAGAGAGGTCCATAAGAGCCTGGAATGAACCTGGACGAGCTACTCTGGCTAGTTCATCCTTAATTTCTTCATTTAGTCCTCTTCGAAAAAGAGTAAAACAGGCCTCTGAGGACCAATCCGCTTCTTTAGCCAGCTGCGTAAAGCGTGTTACATACGTAAGCATGTCTTGAGAACCTTGGTGGAAATCCAGTAGGCGTTCCTGGCCACTATAGACCTGTTCTGGGCGGTCAAACATGGTCTTTGGAGCCTGTACAAATCCATCATAGTCATCCAGGAGGGCATCTCCAGAATTAACTAAGGGCGTAGCCCAAGTTAACGCATTCCCGGAAAGATGTAAAATCATAAAGCCCACCTTTGCCCTGGGGGTAGAGAAGTAGTAGGGCTTAAAGGTAATATGGACTAAACACGAGTCAAGGATTCCGCGAAGGGTTTTTGAAGAACCGTTGTATTTATCTACTACACTGCCCAATAACACGCTTTCCTTGGTCGCGGAATCGCGGGACAGGACTAATTGTTTTAATGCGGCATTCTCAGCTTTAAGATTCTGCACTTCCGTTGTTAACTCCTGCATGCCGTGCATGAGATCTTGAACTGCCGCCTCCATGTCCGTACCAATTTCAGTTTGTTGGCATCTCAATCTGTCACAGGTTTCCCCCCTTCTCACATGTCTATGTTGTTTACTGGAGTTCTTTGAAGGAGTCTTCTTGCGCACCGTTCGGGTCTTGTAAAACCCGGTTCGAACGTCTTTGGGTTCCAGCGTGCATTCAGCGTTCTGATTCCAGGGACGCTCAGAATGTCCAGGAAATCCTGGAAGTGAAGAAGCGTGTACTCGGAGATGGGTACACGGAGGTCCGGGATTCAGGATGTAATAAGAGGAAGGGAATGAATGAGGAAGGGAATTTAGGGGCCAAGAACCAGGAGTCAATAAGTCGGCAAGGGCGAACTATGGCGGCACACGTCTAGCCACTGTAAGCAGTAGCATTGAGACGCGCGGGGCCGCGGGGGTGTGACTTATTTATAGAACGTGCTATGTCTGACACAGAAGCTGGTAAACTACGTTCCGTGTTTGACGGCCATGTTGGAAGTACTGCAGAGTGCAAGCCCCGATGTGTCAGGGACCAGGAAGTCCAAAAGGGACACGTCCGACGGTTCATGACAGAGCCTGCAGGGACTGCCAGGAACTACTGCCGCAGCTACAGCATTATTCATCATCTACGGTACTGTTCAAATCCGGTGGTTGGTCCGTCCGACCGAGGTGAAAGTGTTTAAAATCTATCGCATCTCCGAAGGCTTGTCTTTCTCTACTATTTTGAATATTTTTTCATCCGACCAACTTCGTTTTGAACTCTTGGCAAAGACTTAACCGCAAACTACATTGAACTGTGTGATCCTCTGAAAAGACCCTGAACCAGTAACATTGGCCCAGGCCTATTGATTTGAATCCTAGTAGTAAGTTTAAGTAATTTCAATCCGGCACACACCCAAGTCAAAGCCCAGCATGAAGTGCACAACTGAAATCCTTATTTATTTTTGTCTATAATTTCAATATTCTGAACCATATACCACTCATATCACACCCTTCTGCTGAGGTGTCCCGGTCACACTGAACCAGGAATCAGGCTGGTTTGCAAAGGTAAATATTTATTTATGTATTTAAAATGTAATCACAATATGTTTTAATAGAAAAACAACAATCGCCAATGGGGTGACAGAACACTGAATAATATCTTTAATACACTAGGAATAAGTAATAAGCAAAACAAATGTAGCACAGAAAATAATACTTATGTGTTGGTTCAGATCAGATAGCACTATGGATAGAGGTTCCCCCTGCAACACCCCTCAACCCCCTAATAGGCAATGTAAAGAGATGGGAGAAGAGAGCAGGTATTCAGGAATAGCACAAATCAAACAGAATATCAGTCCCAATTCCCCCTTTAAACACAAGAGAAAAACGGAATTGACTTTTCAGCTGTCAGAATGGCTTTGAAATTATCTTTAGAATTGACTGAGCAAAACACCAAATGTGGTCAAACATACTTCAATTGTTCTAAATTCTTATGGGAGCCGCTTTAAACAGTTGCGCACAAGCACAAGCAATGATTTAGTCCAAAGAAACATTTGAAATCTTAAAGTCCAAGTTGGAAGCAGTTTAGAGCTATTTCACACGTGTAAACCTTTCAGATTTTTAAAATCGCGGCAAACCTTTCCTTGCGCGATTGTCGCTATAACGGGAGAATCACACTGATTCTTTGGATATCTAGGGATGTTAGGTACAAGCAGGAGTTGAAATTTTATTTCTATCATAAAAACTGAGGGAGTTATAGATGTTTTAGTAAAGGTTGTTTTTGTAAAATAGGCGTGAGAATGGAAAACAGAAATGCACTTTTGAAAATGACAAATGGGTTTGCTTACACTAGAGGATGACTATGAAAAAGCAAATATCACATAGGGATCTTACATCCGTGTGATCAGTGTGACCCGCCTGCTAAGGAAACTAGCCTTCTTCTGATGAGAAAAAAGGCAGCACAAGGATAGTTCTAACAATACTGGTTCTGAATGAAAGATAGGATGGTTTTGAGATAGGGATAAGAAAATTCAAAGATACTCCTAACAAAACTGGTTCTGAATGAAAGATAGGATGGGTTTGAGATAGGGATAAGACAACGCGCAGATACTCCTAACAATACTGGTTCTGAATGAAAGATAGGATGGGTTTGAGATAGGGATAAGGCAAAGTAAATATACTATGGGCCACAGTTCTTCCTATTAATGCTCACAGGATCAGTTATTAAATTGGACCATCAACTCTGGTCATTGGATTGGGTCTGGTCTAGGAACATCAGGCACGGTACTGAATCAGAAAGGCCAGTTGCCGGGTTTGCACAGGATCTGCCCTCCTAGTCTGTGGGTATTTTAATCCATCAGATAGCGAGTTCCCCAGGCAAGCCTAGTGGTGGCAAGCCAGAGAATTTCATGATACGGGTTCAAAAGGCCTTCTCACACCACACATCGCTTTACTGGGTGGAGTGAATACATTTGAGGATTTGGCCCTTCCTGGAAATCAATAGTTCTCTATTGCTGGCAAGAGATTTGGCCTCTGGATCTGGAAGATTATTAAAGCCAGATGTAGAATGCTGGATCAGAGTGCTTCGCTGGAATTAGGAAAGTCAGTCCCTATGTGTTGTCAGCTGTCTCTATTTATGCTTTAATATGACATCACAAAGGGGGTGTATGGGCCGGCTTAACTGTGAGCTGGAATTGGACAAAACTTCATCTCCGCCTTGCAATTTGAGTGATTGGATCCAGGCCGGATGATGTCAGATTTTTTGGTTTACTTTACAATCTTTAGAAACCTCCCTTTAGCCACTGATCTCAAAATCGGATTTGATACTAAATGTACATTTCTACATTAGTCACCTTTATACAAACCACACACAAAGATGCCATATTTTCTGTAGCAGCTATTCCTCAAAACCCTGCAGCGGTGGGATCTTGTCTCAACTTTCTACAGAATTTTGCCCTTTTTGTATGAACACAATTTCCAAATTTTATGCAAATGTCCACCAATGTGTGTGTTTAACATAGGGATGTGCTTGTAAATTTTCACAATTCTAACGTTAATACATTTTGCATGAAACCACATATATTGCCATTCCTGTCCAGAACATGTCACACAGTTCTACCGCCACTTCACACGTGCAGCCAAAAAATAAATTGACAACTCTGTCCTTTTTATATTTTTCACCATTTTGGATGACAAGTTATGAGTCTTTTAAGCATTGTTCTTCGTTCATGTTCAGCAACACATGGTCTGTCCCTTTTTGTCTCCTTGCAGTTCAGGGGCATCCTCCTCCTTGTTTGTTCCTTCCAGAAGCCATTTAGGACCCCCTTCATACCTCCAGTTTACTGCGCTGAAGCTCTGTCATTGTTCCTTCGCTTTCCATAGACAACAGTCTGTTCTAACTCACAATTAACACCTCCCAGTGAGTTTCTGCTGAGAGAGGGCCCTCCTCCTATGAGAAAAACCTGCTTTTCCAGTTCTTGCAGCCCTGGCAGGCTAATTAACTTCTTAAATCCAGCAAAAACCACATTTGTTGCATCAAACATAATACATTTCTTTCTTAGCCATAAAATCTGTGGGATCATAAACACAACTAAAATCTGTATTCCTCTTTGGCAACAATCCTTTTTATGTTTGCTAATCCAGCAGACTTTTTAGTTTTAGGTCACTTTAAAGTTTCATCAATACTCCTCTGACAGCTGTCATTCAGGTGGCCCAGGGTATTGCACCCATATTTGGACATAGGCTGTCAGTTTTCAGACAATCCAGTTTTTCTGAAGAATGTTTTGCTCTTCACATTAGGACTTTTATGTTTACAATACTGCATTAGATACATGAATTTTAGCACCAGGCCAGATTTTGAATTTTGAGAAGTGTTGTGTTATATGCATTTTGGAGCTTTTAGCAACAAATCAAATGTCATGTGTAGGCACATTTTGGGGTGTCACTTGCAAAGTGCTGCTTCTCTCTCTCCACTCTGTTTCCTGGTCATGGAGCCCACTGGCATTCTGCAGGGTGTGCTCTATCCCACCGCACATGCAGCATGGTTGTGCAACCCTCTTTTTGTGTGCTGAAGCACATGGTTTGTGTATGTTTTTGTAAGCTTTTGTGGGTTTTTGGCACACACAAGGGTTTTGCCACCATTGTTGCTGTTTCTTTCACCATAACTGGCAGGGTATTGCTGCATAGCATAGCGGAGTGGATCAATACATCCCACATATGCCTTTTCTAGATTGTCCTGCATATCACTTGTTGGTGTTGTTGATTTTTGATAACCTTGTTCTTTCCCTCCCTTTTTTAAATTGCTGGAGTGCCATTTTGCTCACACTTCATTTTGAGCTTAACTTGTCCAGAATTGATTGGGTGTGTTGTAGTGTATTAAGATTGTGATTTTCGGTTGCTCTATATTAGTGAACTGTTTCATAACTGATGGTGTAAATAAATGTATATTCTTTTACTCAGAAACCTTGAGTCAGTGTTTGTTTGAATCATAGTAATCGCTGTCCTTTGTGTAACTTCTTGTACTGCTCACTTTACTCTTGATATAAATCTCAGCCATCGCTACCACTTTACAGTGTAGTACAGGCTTATACCAAAGGTGAAATTGTACTGACACTTGTAGTCTTAATTGTGTGTGGTGTTCCCAAAGGGTACTGTTTATAATTCTGCCTAACACCAACCTTTGGTATAAGTCTGTACCACACAGTTTTTGGTAGCGAGCTGAGCAGCCAGGCTTATCTCAAGAGTGAATGTGAGCAGTGCAAGTAGTTACACAGAGGACTTTCAATCACAGTGGTTTAGTAGAAACTTATACTCAAGGTTTCTTGGTAAAACACTTATTTTTTTAAATAAATATTTTGGTTTGTCTTTCAAACCTTTCATTTTGTCTGATTATCATAGTTCTCTTTCTTTCGTTCACTGGTTTTATGAAGAATTGAGCAATGTGCCCGGTACTATTGCATTTCAGAAGTTCATTTGTTTCTTTCTTGTTTCTCAGCCCATCTGTGCGTACTCCATGATGTTGTTCCAGTACGAAACAATCGCGTCTATCAGTTTTTTTTCTTTTCCTGCTAGAATTAGTGCCCACCGATCTTCAGGCGAGAGTATTGTTTGATTCTGTATGAACCATCCTACAGCTAAGTTTCTTTTCTCGCTTAAAGCTTTCTGTTGTCGCTCCGTCGCCGCAGAACCTGCAGAATTTTTCTTGATCTGTTATTGTTTTCCTTGCAGCCATGACTTCTCGTGTGAGAAGGATGTTCAATTTCATTCGCATAACGGTGTCTCTAATTTTCGCTGACGAAAAGCACTTTAGGTATTCTGGTAGTTTGTTGATTGATCTGATGTCTAGAGTGCACGGGATGTCCAATGCATATGTAGACTTAATCTCATTTGTCTTTATCCAGTCATTTTCTATCATTCTCTTTTTTGCCTTCTGTGGTCTGTTTATGAGCTGGTCTCTGGATATTCCTTCGGCTTTGCATTTCGCTTCGATAAAGTTTTTCCAGGTTTCCAGTGTTTGTGCTTTCATCCCGCTGGTTTGGTTTTGGAAGATTTCTAGCGGCGGAGCATAGTTTTCACTCGTGATCTTTCTGTTAAAATCCATTTGTTTCCAGAGTTCAAGAGATTGTAATGATTGTAGCACTAGTTCGGCTCGGATGCGTGGCATGGGAAATGATGTTGGTAAGTTTAAAACTTTCCTCCAAAACTGACCTTCAATCTGTTGCCATATGGTGTTCTCTATGTTTAGCATTGCCTCTGCACCATATGTAAGTATTGCCGTAACTTTCTGTTCATAAAAATTTATGACTGGTATCATGGAGAATTTTCCATATTTTGCATGTAACACCTTTGCTTGCTGCGCTAATGCTAGTGCTTTATCTTTGAGGAGCAGTATCGATTCTGACTCAGTTGCAGATTGATTTAGCCATATTCCGAGATACTTGACTTTGTTCACTTCCTCAATTCTTCCCTTTCCAATATGGAAGGGATTGGCAGGCCTTTCTTGCTGCTTTGCTTCTTCAGAGTCATGATTTTTGTTTTCTTCACATTTATTTCCAGCTGGTTTTTGACCATGTATGTCTGTATGTTTTCTAAAGCTATCTGCAGGCCCCTCAGTGTTTTTGCAAGTACAACAATGTCTTCTGCATACATAATGCATGTGAATGTTGTACTGTTCAGCTTTAGTGGATTGATCCGGGGTGTGTAGATGCATTCTTCTAAATCAGATGTGTAAAGAAGAAAAAGCATGGCTGCCAATGGGCAACCCTGTTTTAGAACTATAGTTGCTTTTATCTTGTCCGGGAGTGCACCTTCTTTGGACATTCTTATACTTATGGTGGTGTCTGGTACAATAGCATGATAGGATCTAAGATGTTGCTCGGACAATCCCAATCACTAAGTTTCTTCCAAAGGAGATTTCTGTTGACTGAGTCGAATGCAGGTTTTAGGTCTATGAATCCTGCGTAGATTTGTGTCTTAGATTGTATGGATTGATGTTTTAGCAAATTCAGAATGAAAAGGTTGATGTTGGTTCCTATGTTTTTTACAATTCCAACTTGTGGCCTGGTGTATTTTTTTTCCTTAGTAGCCCAGTTGTTCAAGCTCCTTAGTAGGATTTTAGCGAATACTTTCCCTAACGGATCTAGTAGGGCAGTGGGCGATAATTACTTGGTTCTTCCGTTTGTCCACTTTTGTATATTGGAATTATGGTGGCTTGCTGCCATGTTTCTGGTATGTTTTTGGTTTTCTGTATGAGATCGAATATGCGATTGCATATTAGGCTCCTGGGTTCTGGGTTTTGTTTGAAAATCATATTGGTCAAGCCGTCGGGCCCTGGTGCTCTTGACGTATTCAAGCTCTTTATTGCTTTGTTAATATCATCCAAATCCCACTCAAGATGTCATGTAGGTTTCTTTGTCCTCTTTTCATTATCTTTATGCAGTATCTTTTCTCCGCATAGATCCATGAGGTATTTTATCCAGCTTGTCTCGGGGACATTTGCTGTCAAAGCATCTTGTGTCTGTGAATTTAGCAGTGACCATAGCTGTCTCGTGTTCCAGTTTCTCGTGGCATGTAACATGCTCTCTGTATCATCTTGCAGTATTGTCGCCTTGTTGTTTTTCATACAGTTTTTATGTTGTTGCTTAGCCCACTTCACTTCTTTTGCTGAATCTCTTGAATTCTCTTTTTTTATTACTTGTATTGCATATCTCTGATCTTTCTTCTTTTGTGCAACTTTGTGGTTACACGCATGATGATGTTTCTGCGTTGTTTTTTGGGTTCTTTTTGTCTCTTTCCTGTATGGAAGTAGGAGCCAAGCATAGTTCATTTTATGTTTGTCCTCCAGGTTTGATTTGGTCATTATGTTTGGTAGCTTTTCCACATTTTGCTGGCTAATCCTTAGTCTGTTCATTCCTTTGTTTATCTCCATACCTGGTAGGGGACAGGCTGCTTTCTTCATAGAAGCAACATTCAGTAATATTTTTAATATGTAGTGGTCACTATTCAGGTTTTTGAGATTGGTGGAAAACTTTATCTCTTCGTGTATCCCTTTGGACATGTAGGTGTAGTCTATTATTGCAGTTTTTTTGCCGTTTACCCAGGTTTCGATCATTCGGCTTTCTGTGCTATCCATTCCTCTCTGATCTGAGCAATTGTCTGTTTGCTACTTCTTTGTTCCATTTTTTTGCTCGATTTTCTAAGGCAAGATCATTTAGTTGGTTGCCTTCGTTACTGTATAGATGTATGTTTAAGTCACCACAGATAATTAATTCTATGCCTGAATGTTTGATTTTGGCTTGGTAGATTGTTGGGAACACACTATCTATGAAGGTTTCTTCTTTTATTGCAATAGGGTTCCAATATACGTTGATAATACACCAGATGAGGTTTTTCCTGGCGCCTATTTTAGAGTTGGTCTCGGATTGGGTGTTTTTTTATTTGATTGTAGTGGCTTGTGCCCATGGGAGGATATTTTCTGACTCAATTATTTCTATGTTTACTGTGCACTTTATCATAGTCAGGAGTCCGGCCGATGGACGGCCCTTTTTCCTTTGTATCGCCGGGTTCATCAATACTGTGTATCCGTCGCAAATAGGTTGGTCTGTTAGCCAGGATTATTGTATGCAAAATAAAACACTTGTTAATGTATTACACATGATAACATTTCACTAGAAGGAGGCAACTTAATATTATAAACCAATACTCTTCAATATAAAACTCTATGGTTTTAAGACAATTTCAGCTCCCCTGAAATAGGAGTGAGCAAAAAGGCACAAGGTAAGTAGAATAGATCACATATACATGTTAGACAGTGCAAATAGTTTCAGTTCACCAGAAGAGTTCAATCAAGTCAATAGGCCAGGCCAAAGTCAATGGGCTAGTGTTCAGGATAGGAAAGAGCAGTTCTAGTATCAAACGGTAAAGTCTTTGCAAAAGTTCTCAGAACTAGTTTAGGTGAAAAATAATAATTTGTTGGGTCACAAGCTGATAAGGCCTGCAAGTTGGGAAAGTTTCACAAACTTTAACCGCAAGAGTGGCGTTCTCTCAATCGGGTTGGCACAGTACCTTAGTATGAAGAAACACATGTAGCTGAAGTCGTTGGCTCCTGGCAGTTCCTGCAGATCTCACTGTTCCTGAGCCTCAGTCGTGGGGACAAGAGGGAGGACATCGCGGCACTCCTGTAATACACAGTATAGTTGGAAAATGCAAACAAAATGGAGTCACTTCAGTTCGAGTAGTTGTTCTTCAAGCACACAAGCTGGTGTCCTTCCCCCTGGTTAATCCTAACCAGCTTTGGGAATGGTATCCAGGTGGCTTACGAGTTGATTGGTCCCACCAACTCAAAGGAAGAAGTTGCCCTTGAAGGGGCTTCTCTGTTGAGATGAACTTGACAATTCGGACCTGCAGCAGGGCTTCACCCGGCAAACCGACGGTCCAGGAGTTGCAGCAGCCATCCTCTTCCAGCTCGTCTTTGGTTCTTTCGTTCCAGTGGTCGACTCTGCTTTCCAGTCCAAGAGATTTGCCTTTTAAACAGTTCTCTCCCTTTCATTCCAGCTTAGCTGTCACTCACCCAGCAGGTTGGCTGTCCTTGCTGGACAGTCAGCCAGCCAATCACATTAGAGCACATGTGGGTCTTCTAGGAGACTAAGCACCGGGAGTTTCAGGCACCTCCCTCACTTCCTGCCCACCCCAGACACTCAGACGCCAGAGGCGGCCTTCAGTCCTGAAGCCCACCAAAGGCATATGAACAAAGGGACCAAACCTGGTTTGGTGCACAGAGACACACACTAGAAGGACCTTTCCAAAAAGAAACAGTGAAAAAAGAAGACCAGGACCTGTTTAAACAAAAGAAGCTTAAGGCACCATCTTGAAAAACATGGCTCCTGTGATTTTTAGCAACCACTGTTCGGATTCGGGAAAAATCATGGTAGCTCATTGTAAAACCACTGCCACCAGCCTTTTCAATAGGAAAGGGTAGGATTTGACTGCTACATGAGTATTTAGACACAGGGGATACTAGGTAACCCCCCCAGCACTCCATTGTAAGATGGTGTGTGCTGAGTCTATACATTTGGAAAGACCAGTAAATTCAATTTGACTTTACATTCTCTGGGAAACAGTAGTTTATACCAGAGAAGGTATTTAAACCTCTGGGAAGTCTAAAAAGACATCCCTGTGTCACTGCACCGAGGGTGCTGTGTAACACACATGAAAAGATTATGCCTATGGCGTTATCCAAAACTCCATAATCAAAGTACACAAGTGTAAAACACACATCAAAATACATTAACGAGTGGGGAAAAAGGCTCCCACTCTTGCCCGGTAAGAAAAGCAAGCCCTCAAAAATCCAGCAAAGTTGCTGGGGGTCTCTGAGGTGAAGGGAATTAGCACATTTATGAGAATTTTCCCTAACAGTATACAGTCTGGCAGAGCCTCACCTCATGTTACGGGGGCTTCATCAGGCATGCAGACATCATAAGACAGAAATAGAGCATTGCAGAAATGCTCGATGAGCACGTTTAAAGTCACGTCTAAATTCCACATTTTAGCAGAGTGCACAGTACACTTGAGGATGATCAGTGCACAGATTTAAAACTACATCTATATTTGCAATCACAACAGAGCACTAAAATACAGCTGAATTAGTACGGGACAGTGCATCCACCAGATGGAATCAGGGATTGCAGATAGGCGTTTTAACATGGGTGGAGGGGGGGCTTGTGCACTCTTACCTGAAGTGGGAGAGTGGTGGACCTAATGTGAGGGAGGAAGTCTTGTGGGCTCAGGCGTCGGATTTGCAGAGATCCTGTGTGAACTCTAAAATCATCCATTGATCTGGCAGCCATTGACAGACAGGGAAAGACAGGGGAGATCGGTATGGGCCTTATAAGAGGGCCTAAGTAGGGTGCCAGCATCACCTGCCGGCTTCCAGGAACATCCGTTCTTGAAGAGAAGCCACCCAATCACAGGTGGTCAGAGGCGGGCCATGAAGCATAGGCAATTCAGGAGCCTCGGGCATCGTATTTGGCTCAGCCATTTTTAAATGGCCATTTGGCATTTTTCGGCAAACATCTCCTTCTCAATTGTAATTCTTAATTCCTGATTATAATATTAAATCGGTGGGGACACAAGCAGAGAAGATGGCCAGGCAATCCTTCTAGTGCAGGGAATTCTCTAAGGGTATTGCAGAGAAAGACAGGGGACAAATCATTGTTTAACTGTTGCAGAACCAATAATGGGCAGCACATGCTAGCCAGGAATATTTCCAATAGAACAGAGAGAGAGAGCAGTTTCAAAAGTCCAACCTATGAGCAATTCGAGTGAAATCCTGCTCCATCGCCTAGTGCAGGCCTTTAAAGTTTCCTGGGGGTGCCCTTAGCAGCACTACTGCACGCAGGCTCCAGTCATTCAGAATGATGATAAATTGCCTTCTTAATTAACTCACAAAATGGGATCACCTTTAGACAGTGTTAATACAAGAATGGAATCTAAACTGCTCTGTGACTTATAACAGAGGACATTCCTGACTTACAGAGGGTATATAATACATAACTTCTTTCAGTGTTCGATTAAACCTAGAGCGTCCATATATATTGGTTTCGTGGAACGCCCCCACTGCCAACGGTAATGCTATGCACTGTCTCAGTGATATTTCAAGCAACAGGTCATGTTTGGTAATTGTGCAAGGTGCGCATGCGTCCAAACTCAGGAAGAACACACGGAGGTATTCTGAGGACTGGCTGCAAAGTGTGGCAGGCATCTTAGCTCCAGGGAGTGGGGCAGTGGCCTAATGGAGTCATACTCCGTCTGTTCCTGTGATGTTGATGAAAATCCTCACTGTGATGTACCTACTACACAAACATGTGCGTTCATCTTTCTACAAGGGCTGCTATACGAACGTGTGTAATTGTGTAATTGTGTAACTAGGCTGCACAAATGCAGAGTTTTTACAATACACTTGTATATGTTGGGTGTCTCCTTATCTCTAAAGAATGTGTATAAATTGACCGAGACCGGTAAACGTACACAATTTGCAATATTGTACATTTACAGGTGTGCTTGCCTACCAAACACCTACACCTTTGGACTCAGAAGGTTAATTTATTTCCTCCTGTTTTCTCACCAACACGTTCTCAACATTCAGTTCTATAAATAATGTGGCTAATGCACAGTTACATATTAATACCTCGCCCGCTTTAAAGTGCTTGGAGGGTAGTGTATTGTCAATGTGTGAGCATTTTCAGATAACGAGGTCCCTTTTCCACCCCATACCCACCGCGTACCAGCATTGGCAGTGCCGTAACTACATACACCATAGACAATGCCAGGTTCCCTCTCCCCTCACTCCCTAGCGACCCCCTGCTGCGCTGTCAAATCAGTTAATGATGAATTTAATAATCCACAGCCATGCCATCACAGTGGGGGAATACAGCATTGTTACCATGAAAGTCATGCACAGTAACACTATGGCCCTCATTACAACCTTGGCGGTAAGTTTTCAACTTTACCGCCATGGCGTAATTTATGTTAACGCCATGGTGGATGGCGGAATTACCACCCCATTCCAAGGTGAGTGGGGCGGTAATTCCCCATTCACCATTTGCCCTTCCCCATTCCCATTTTTGCCCCATAGGGCATAATGGGAGTGGGGAAGGCGCTAATTACGGCACCGTAAATTACGGTGCCGTAATTAGCACCAAGGCGGCTTAGCGCCTTGCATTTTTACGCCTGCTAAAAGCCTGCTAAAAGGCGTTAAACCCTTAACGCCTGGGTTGCAATGAGGGCCTATGTAGTGTTCCTGTTTTTTTCATCCTAACCTGCATCCCTTGCCCGTAGCCCTCTATATCCTCTCACTCCTGGTATTCCAGGTGTGCCCTTTATAGTTGGTACGTGTAATAGTGCCCATATCTTCTCACCCTGTTACAGCACCCCTTGTTGTGCATTGGTCTGTGGACCCACTGCTAGGTCTGCTCTATATACAATCCAGCAGATACATACATACGGTTCCATGGGCCTCCTTACAAGTCAGGCGGAATGGGTTAACGGGCTCCGCTAATGGTGGCGGGCCCGTTAACACCATTCTGCGTGATTACGAGGTCCCCTTGCGGGACCCGGTAAGGACGCCTGGTAAAACCAGGCGTCTTTACCGGGTCCCGCCAGGGGAAGAGGGAGCTAACAATGGGCCGGTCGTAATCGGCCCGTTGTTAGCTCCCTCTCCTATTCCCATCGAGCCTTATGGGGGCTCAAATGGAATGGGAAGGTCTGGGTCCGGGTTCCCAGAGAGAGGAATTACCAGGCCCTCTGAACTCCTAATAGCCCGGTAATTTCCCATTCAGGGAACCCGGTAAAGGAGCCCGGTCTGGCAGCAGGCTACCGCCAAACTCGTAATGAGGCCCGATGTCTTAAAATTGCGCCAAAAATGGCTGTGAATACAAAATATTGCTGCAAAAATGCTGTGGTTTTGCCGCCAGAATCATGTAAAGGATGCAGGGAACACTCCCGCAATCCCTGGACCCATTTTACCATTTAAGGGGAGCGAAGGACACCCCTGCAACTCCTGCGCCCCTTAAATGGTATAATGGGGTACACCTTTACCGGGTCAAACCACAGCATTTTTTCCGCAATTATTTTTACTGGCGACATTTTTGCTGCAATTTTATTACCTGATACCCTACATACATGCTTATGAATTCATTTCATCTCTATGCTGCTCCAAAGACCCTTTCATAAGTCATGGCAGGTGCTCCCATGGCAACACTGAGCCCTTGAAAAGAGTCCATCCCGCTACCAATTCATAAAATCACATGTTTATAATTACACGGTAGGTCATGGGGGAATCCATCGGAGAGTCTGCCCTGACTTGAATACATGTATTAGTTAGAGCGAGTGAAATTTTGAAAACCAGAGTGACAGCAGCGAAGAAGCTTAGCTGAATGCTGAATCTGCACAAGCCAGCTAAGCTAACAAGAACCCACCATGTAAGGCCCTAGGTTTCAAAGCTATCTCTGTGCACGACTGCAGACAAATGCCCTTCACCTTAAGAGGGACTTTCTCAAACTATATAAGTTTACAGTTTCAGTAACACTACAGCCAGCTTGGACCAAAGGCCACATCTTTTAAACAGGATTGAGTAAAAGGAACATCAGTGTATGCCATGTGTCAAAAATGTAACCCCAATAAGCTGGCCTTCTATGCCATGTTATCCTTAGAGTGGAACCCCACAGCTCTGCCAGTGAAAATGCAGTTCCTGTGAAATGTGTGATCTACATTATAAGCCTAAACGCTGAGAGCATGAAGTGGAAAACTAATAGGCTTGGGAAGCAGAGACAGCACATACGAATGCTGGGAGCCCAGATAAAAGGACACCAGGGGTTACTGGCAATGCCAAAAACAGTTAACTGTTGCACTATTATGAGCTATGACCTGGCTGCTATGGGCACATTTTGAAAGTGAAACAAAAGCAAGCTCTGCAATTGGCCAAGACGTTTCGCGGCGCACTGATGTGTCTGTCGGTGGTAGTCTTAGCCATTAACTAAACCTATAGGGCCTCACTACGAGTATGGAAGTATCCATGCCCTTAATAAGGGCATGGCTGCCTTCATACCAGGTTCCAGTACCGGGTACCGGGTTCCAGTACCGGGTACCGGGTACCGGGGTTCTGTGAATGAGGAATTACCGGGTCATTCCGACCTTGGAGGACCCGGTAATTCCTCATGCACAAAACCATTCCCCATTCCCATTTGAGCCCCCATAGGGCTCAATGGGAATGGGGATGGAGCTAATAACAGGCCCGCTAATAACAGCCCGTTATTAGCTCCATGGTCCCCTCATGGGACCCAGAAAGGACGTCTGGTTTAAAAAGACGTCTGCTCCGGGGCCCGCTAGGGAACCTTGTAATCAGGCATCCCGTAGTGAACACACATCAGTGTGTGAAAATCATTGGAATGTAGTACCCCTTTATACAAGGCAGGTAACAGAATATTAGATGATATGAGATGTTTCATCGTAAGGGCATTGAAAGGGATGTAATCTAAAGTGTTAGTTGAAGTCTAATTCTGCATTATAGAAGTTATTTTGTCTATTATGATATTTGCTCTGTAAAAAATCTCATAAAATCAGTGGCCCTCATTACGACCCTGGCGGAAAGTGACTGACCGGACCGCCACAGCGTAAATAGCGTTTCCGTCATTGCAAGAAGGAGCAAAGTGCGGCCCATTCCGACCCATCGGGCACGAGCACCACGGCATGGCGGAAGTGCAAAGTCCGCGATGGCGGAAATGAACCCAAAACGGCCCACACCGCCGCCGTACGGCGCCCTAGGTGCAATACCGCCACCCATCACAGCGGACACCGCAGTGTGCGCCTACCGTAAAGTACGGTGACCGGAAATATACGGAAACAGAAGTTAAAACACGGGCCCGGAACGGGAAACAACCCGCCGTACACCTATAAAACCACTAAAACCACACAACCACTAAAATCACTACCCTGAGACACAACCCAACCCGTCATCCACCCTAGCGAAACCAAGAAAAATGGGAAAAGTAGCGAAGAAAGCGTGCGACCGCAAGCGGCAGGTCCACTTCTCCCGTGAGGAACTCACCGTGCTAACAGAGACCCTCCAGGAGAATGCTGCCGTCGTCTTCTCCACGCAAATGACCAGGACGGCACTCGCAAACAAGAAGGCCATATGGGCTCTGGTGGCACAGCGGGTAAGTGCGGTGGGGACCGCACCCCGCACCCCACAGCAATGCCGTAAGCGATGGGACGACCTGCGGATACGCGTCCGCAGCATACTCTCTGCCAACCGCAACATTGCCACAGCCACCGGGGGAGGGTCGGAATCACCCATCAAGCTGACCCCCTGGGAAGAAATCTGTGCCTCCACCATCGGAATGGAGAGCATAGAGGGAGGCAGAGGGATGGAGAAAGGAGTGCAGACATCCGAAGAATCAGGTAGGTGGGCCTAATGAAACAATGCCAAAACCACAAAGTCCATCCATGTGAAGCACCATGTGTCCCCATAGTGCAACAGAAACACATGTCCAGGAGAACGTCCACACACATCGTCCTGATAGCGCACGTTAAAACCCACAATAAATACATAAATAATTAAAAACCCCTAAAACACGCACTACACGTGCAGCAGGCACACCCTAACTGCAGGCTGCCAAACAACTGCACCCTCACTCCACACACAAATGGAAGCACCTCCAAGGCCCCGACCCAAATCACCCTCAGGTACCACCCCAATGCATGTGATACAATGCCATTCCAATTCCCACAGACCCACCAATAACCCTCGCCCTCCTTTACTCCACCACAGGGTCCGATCCAAACGACGAGCTGCAGGACACCCCTACCAGCACACCTGCAGAGAGGGCCAAGACCAACGGCCAAAGACCCTCCACCTCAGCTGCACGCATCAAGACACGGCAGCAGCACAAATCAGGTGGCAGCACAGAGGAGGGAACATCAACAGGCACCCCAGCAGCCAGCATGCCCACAACACCACCACCACAGGTCCCCCCAACGGATGCCACAGAAGGCACTGCCTCCGGTGGCAGCAGCACCATAGGTGACACCCCATTGATGGCAGCATGCTCCGACACAGAAGACGGGGATGTCGAAGTCAGATCCATCCATGACCTGTCCCAATCCCCCTGTCTGTCCCATCCCGTACTACATGAGGATACCACGCAGGGGCACCCACAAGACGACGACTGGCCATCCCCCACAAGCCCTGTGGCAGGGCAACATGAGGACAACAGCCCCTCTGTGACACCCCCGCAAATGGCCATGGCCCAGCAGAGGCAACAGTCCCTCGACCAGTTAATAGTGCAACAGCAGCAACTGGCCACGCTCCTCAAGGACCATGCCGATGAATTTGGGGGCACTAAGGCAGACATAGAAACATCAACTGAGACACTTAGGGCAGAAATGGAGAGAGGTACAGAGACACTAAGGGCACAAATGGAGAGTAGCACCGAGAGCCTGAGAGTCCAAATGGAGAGAAGCACCGAGAGCCTGAGGGGGGAACTGTATGCGACGTCCAAAGACGTATGTGGTGAACTTGCCGCAGTGCGCCGTGTGCTCACTGAGCTCTCGCAAACCCTTAGGGACATGCATGGACGTGAGCAGGCAGAGACATCATCCGTTGCAAGTTCCGTCCAGGGCAGCCCCCAACGTAGATCTGGGAGGAACCTGCGCTCCACAGGCAGGGGTGCCCCTGATACCCGCAGAGGGGGCTTGCAATAGCGACTGCCCACTGACGATGAGCATCTTTGGACACTGGTGTTCGGGGGGGAGGTGGGAGGGTGGAGGGGGTGTGTTGGGCTCACTTGGGTGGCGGGTCGATAGGGTGTACAACATGATATCACATATGCCATAAAAAGTGCACGATCAACCAATGAGATGTGTGGACATTGATCTTTGTGTACTAGGCCATCATAGGCGTACAGTCCATATTGTGCATGTCCCAGACACACACAGTGCCACGAGTCCCGTGTCCATGTATCAGCCACCAGGCGTGAGTGCTAGAAGCATACATCAATGAGATGCTGACGAATGTCACGGGCCTCCGGTGCCTCGCAGACTCCTTGAGGTGCTGCCACATCCCCACCCTCATCATGACCATCTTCAGGTGCTTGCAGTTCTGCGTCAGGGGGCATGGGCACATTTCTACGTACGCACATGTTGTGGAGCATGACACATGCCATCACCATCTTTGCAACCTTCACATGGCGGTACAGGAGTGCCCCGCCAGACCTGCTGAGGCAGCGGAAACGACCCTTCAGTAGGCCGAATGCCTGTTCAATGACTACACGGGTACGTGAGTGGGCATGGTTGTAGTCCTCCTCATGCTGGTCCCGTGGGTTCCGGACTGGTGTGAGGAGCCATCTCTTCAGTGGATATCCAGCATCACCTGCCATTGCTACGTACGCACACCCCCCCCCGCCCCCTTCCTGCCAGGTCATTGCCGAATCACATACCCCACATCATCATGCATGAAATGAGACTCACCGAGTAGCCAGGATCTGTTCCCTGCGTGTCGCTCCATGTAGCGTGGTATTGTAGAGTTCCTCAAGACCATAGAATCATGGGTTGATCCAGGGAATCGGGCACAACAATGTGTAATGATCCTGTTGGAGTCACACACCATTTGTACATTCAGAGAATGAAATTGTTTTCGGTTGCGGTACTGGGCCTCCATGGCATGTGGGACGACCAATTCCACATGGGTGCAGTCGATGGCACCAATGCAACCCGGTATGCCGGCAAGTGCATGGAATCCCACTTTTGTGTTGGTAATTTCCAGCTCCGAGCGTGGTAGGGAGATGTAGTCGTCTGCGTGCTTCAGGAGGGCATCGAGCACTTGCAATAGTGTCCGTGAGAACAGTGGCTGAGAAATGCCATGCAACTGTCCGACTGTGTGCTGGTAGGTGCCTGTGGCCAGGAAGTGTAGTACAGACACCACCTTCAGTAGGGGTGGGATGGCGGTTGGGCTATCTATCATGCTGACAAGGTCAGCCTGTGTCATGTCCACAATGGCGGTTATGGTGTCCCGGTCCAGACGGTAGAGGGTGTGGATCTGCTCATCAGTGAGGTTGAACGGATGTGCTCGGAGGCGTGGGATTGCGGGCTGCCTGCGTGGTGGTAGTGGCTGTGCTGGCGGCCCTTGCTGGCCCTGCCTTGGCCTCCTCCTCCTCCTGCGTCTCCTCCGTGCGGCCGGTTGTAGTTGGTGTTCGTCTTCTTCTTGGAGTTGGAGTACTTGCAGTGCTATCAGGTCCCCCAGGGCCAACATCGCGAGTCCTGCCGGTAGCATTTCGGTGTGGTTGTGGGAGGAGACTGGCTGTGCAATTTATGTGTTTCCAGGCTGAATGGCCTCCACCTGTGGTGATTCATTCCACCTGTGCAAACTGCTCTCCCCTTTGGCCGAGCACGTCCCGCGCACAACGCTGCAATTCGTGGAATGGCATCTTGCTATTGCAATCTTGTATTTGTACCCGATGGCCGTGTAACATTGGTTGATATGTTCATTCTGCTGTGGTCCCATTGTTTCACATACTATCTGTGCAGTCGCGAACAGAGTTGTGAAGGGTCAGTGGAACGTAGTACTCGAGTAACGGTGGGCCCTCATTCATCACTGTACCGAGTTGCAACGACGGGCGGGGCGTCCCATTCGTGGGTGAAGGCAGTTGCCATTTTCACACACAGCCGCACTCGATGGATTAATTAGTGTTTTCAAACGGCCACAGATGCCTCTTCGACGTGATGTTGCAAATGAGGAATTCGAAGGGCGGCGCTTTCGGTTTTCAGCTAGCGGCGAGGAGATGCCCACAGGTCTGACTGCAAATATAACGTTCTATTGTTCAATGTCCTTGGGACAGGGGCCATGGCGAGAATGCTATGATTGATATGAATAGTATGGGATGCGCAATTGCGTAGTGGACGATAAGGCAGGACGTTCCCAAATACATGTTACTTCACTAGACTGGAATTACGTGCTGGGGCACTGTGGATTTTGCAGGCTGCATAACGCACAGACTCAATGGATATTTCTAATGTTATGTGAGTAAATATTCAGGCGTTTTCATTACGGGATGAGGGAATGATGAATGGATGCATGGGCAGGTGATTTGATACAGAGTTTGCCATGTACAGGGCTTCTTGGGATCTGTCCGCCCCCCTGCGCTATGTGATGCAGGGCTGCCATAGTGGGACCATCGTCTATCTGGTCTTGTTGAGCCCTCCCTGTCTCGACGCGCCTTCAGACACTTGTGTCCATGCACGTTACCAATCCCATCTGAAGGATTCTGTTTTCACAGACGCATGCACAGGTACACTCGTTTGTGATGGTGTTTTCACCTCGATATAGATAGTTATGATTCGCAAGTGGTTTTGGGGTGGTGATGATCCTTTGGAGTGGGCTTGCATGCATATGGCTGTGGATCTAGTGTGATCATTGAAGTGAGTTGTTCGAATGTAGTTCTGATGGCCATTCTATTCTGTTTCTTTTCTTTTGGTTGACAGGTATCTCCTCCCCTTTTGCCACTGCCATCTGTATGCCACTCCTGCAGATGGGTTTTACTCCCGACACCTGCTGCTTCGTGTTAATCAGTGGAGCAGCATTACGATCTTATGGGACGATTGCCAATGGGCCACATGCCCTTACGCAGTACTGGTGGCTCGGAGCAACATTTCGGCCTTTCAGCTGGACTAGTGCCTCCCCATTGGGACGGCCCTGCGGTTCTGTGCGCTTCCATGTTGCCTTTTCGTACGTGAATGTGGCTCTGTGTACCATGAGGGAACAGGGCGTCACACAAGTAGTGGCTGGTCATTTCTTGCGGATGCAGCCCACAATGGTGAAATGTGTTTTGGAGTTCATGGCCTGATGGCTGTATGGGCTTGGTGATATTGATGTGCATTAAAATTCTATTCTGATATGGGCCGTGTAGCGTTCTTCTTTGCAAGTGATGTGGCATATTCCTATTTGGGGAGCGATGTATTGTGAGGGGATCTGCATTGGGTTCCAGCTTCGGAGTTTTGTTGCGTGGTCCTGTACTGGGCGCGTTTGCCTACGAAGCCCGTGAGGTCAGGGATGGGGGCTGCCAATATGACAGTTTGAATGTTGTCATGCTCAGGGGCGGGGGATTGGGTTTTGTGTGACAGATGCCGGTCAGCCAGGTGGACTGGTGGAATGTTGTGATTTTCTGAATATTGCTGGTCACAGGTGCCTGTGTTTGCGTGCGTTTCTTGGTGGGGGACTGTGGTCATGTCCATTGGGATGGCTTCTGTATTCGTGCCATCTGTGCCCTGCAGCTCCCATTGGCCCCTCTTGAGGTTCATTTGTTCGTTGGCATGCATGGGTGACTTGTGCATTTCACTGGTTGCATTGTGGCTTCGTTGCACCTACGGGGAGTTGTACTTTGTGGGCAGGGAGCGGTGTACGGGCAGTCAGTGGGGCCGTTTACGGTTGATTCGCGATGCCGTACTTCTCACCATGGCGGAATGGTGCATTCCGCCATGCTTGATGGCGTTAGGTACATGTCCGCTGGGGTCGGAATTGGCGTACCGTTGCGCCATGGTGGTGTTTACGGTTTGGCATGGCGCACGCGCGCGTGCTTGGTGCAGTTAGCGTTGGCGTTCACTACGGTGTCGCTAATGGCATCGTACTTTGCGGTGACGGGTCATAGTCGCACCGAGCGCTATTCGATGGCGGTATTGCATTTCCGCCATCGTTTTCCGAATTCCGCCAGGGTCGTAATGAGGGCCAGTGTGTCTTTGTATTGTATTAATGGGACTTACAGCAATGCTGCTTGGTAGGGCTGTTTTCAGAAATCTAAATGAGTCAAAGGGAAACAATAAGCACAGAAATATGCTGTCAGAAAGTTCAATTCGGGCAAAGGGAAAAGAGATGTACACCTTGCTTAAAACAATCAGAGGAATTCCCCATTCTTATGATACCAGTGAAAGATGGGTGTTGCCTAAAAAATATCATCCTCAATAGAGTTGGGAACCTATGGCAGATGGCCAGTTTTCATTGTAATTTGTTTACTATCGTTTAACGTTTTAAAGTGGACTACACTGTCATGTGTTCGTTGATATAACTGGTTTATATATTGTTTTTAAAGTTAGTCTTCAAATAATTCAGAGTTTCAGCTTTAAATGGTTTAAAGCATTAAAACATACTCAAACTTGGACCAGATGTAAGCATCTGTGCCCATCCATGATCCATTCTTTCTTCTCATTTATACTTCTTTTTATGGTGTTTTTATCTTTGTATGCAGCAAAATGCATACAGAACACATATCTAGCACATCCAGAGTCCTGATTTGTATATCCACCCTTTGTTTGTCAACGGTGAGAACATTAACATCAAAGTACCTAATCCTCTTTCATTGAGGACAATAACTCATTGACACAAAAAAGCATGCGTTTATTACTTCTCCAATGCACTTTTCAGAGTGCATATGTCCTGAAACCGCGGGAGGAGGAGAGGATACTGTGTGCACCTATATCAGGTGTCATGTTTTACATCTATTCTGAGTCTGTGCTAATGCCAGAAGTAATAGTCTGGAATAAAAGGAACAAAGGGGAACTTGTTCAAGATTCCACCCTGCATTCTTACTTGCATGTCTGCATTTCTGAAGCATACTGTGCAGCGGCGGCTGGTAATTTCGTTTTCATTTGTATTGGGGGTTAAAAAGGGGTCATCAGTCATTTTAAGTGTCATGGAAGGACAATACTACTCAGAGTCAACTTTTATCTTACAATGTGTGTCAAGGTTCTGTGCTTGCTCCTACTCTGTTTGTCTTTACATTATTTTGTTAACATCATTAATTTCTTCTTTTGATTTTCATGCTAACTTTCAAGCTGATGATACAGAGATTTTTCTGTTGTATTTTCAACAATCTTAAGCAATGCCTAACAGACTGTTTTATTATCCAGAGATTCAAAGATGGCTGGGCATTATCTGCAGCTAAATCCTATGAAAACTGAAATTCTGTTTTTCCTGACCCTCTATTACTAGTTCATTGTGTGTTTCCTTACTTTGTCTACAGTTAACTAGTAACTTTTGTGAGGAATTATAGAACCTAGCACAGCTAATGTCCTAACATAAAGTGAACTGAGAAAAGCCTTTCTGAATGAGTGAGAAAGGCAACAATCAGGAAAGTGTGATTCCTATTGGACTGTGCATTTTGCTCTATCCATGATCAAAAGCATGTCCCAGGAAAATGTGAGATGCAAACAAATATATGTGTGCTTAAGAACATTTTTCAACAATGTAAAAGTGAATTTCAGATTGCAACCATTTTAAAGGCATGCCTGATTATTTACTTTAAATACAGATACAAGTGCTATGTTCCTCAGTGGCAGAACAATTATTGTGCAGTCTTGAAGCTTAAAATAATTACATTCCTTGGTATATTGTTATACTTTGGATGCCATGTGCAGAGAACATGTATCCGTCATTTTAAAATGTGTTCATTTCTTTTCAATGGTGAATTTATGCAAATATTCAATTGTAAAAATTATAAACAAATAGGTGCATTTGTGAATTCTCATGTAAATCAATGTGAAAAGGAAGGTAGAACCAAAATCTCATTCATGGTACAAGTATTTTTCCTTTGTTATGTTTTCACTTCCATTTGAATATATTTTTTTATTTTTGTAATGTTTTCAGTGTTAAGGATTTCAATCAGGCAGATACCCAGTTCTCGCCTAGCATGTAGTGTGAAATGAAACCCTTATTTATTTGTGTCTATACGTTCAATATTCTGAATAATATATCACTCATATCATACCGGTCTCAAAATACCCACCAGGTCACAGTGTACCAGGAATCAGGCTAGTTGGTAAAGGTAGATATTTATGTATTATTATTATTCAAATCACACATATATTTATATATATACATATATATGTATATATATATATATATTCAGTAAAAAAAACTTTGTTAAAGGGACATTATGGTTAAGTTGCGCTACTAAAAACCTATGAAATTCAGTGAAAAAAACTTTGTTAAAGGGACGTTATGGTTCAAAGTAAAACCGAAAAACCCCTGAAATTCAGCAGATATGGTAACATAAGCAACCGTAACTCGCGCCACCGTGCACTGCTAACACTAACACCCAGGACATCAAAGATGACATCACAAATTTCATTGATGACATCACTGATGACATCACATGGCTGGCTCTCCCTTTTTATCCTTTACTGACATATCGAAGCCACATAGTTTTCTTCAGTAACAGTCAGGAAGTAAAAATTGAAAAGGTACTATATTTGTAGACTTAGGGTCAAGTCACATCATATGAAACATATACATAGCGGAAGACACAGGCTTCAAAGAGAGCAATCCTTTCTGTGCATGAAGATAATCATTAGGGTTATCAGCACTTTCTCATAGTTTTATTTTTATTACTCTACCTTCCCTGTATATGCTCATATTTGTATACATTATACTCACTCTCCTTTCCTTTGGGTGCAGTCACATCATGTGATACACATACATATGGTAAGTAGCAGCTTTGAAACAGAGCAATAGTTTCTCTGTATAAAGACAATCAGTTAGGTTATGAACTCTTTCTGCTACTACTTCTGCTTTTTTGTCTACTTCACTGTCCCTGTATATACCCATATTTGTATGTGTTGTTGTCTCTTTGTGTTTTGTCTGTAATAATTAAGTATTAAGTGGGTTTTATTATCTACTTATTACATGTTTCACAGTACGCAAACCTTTAATAAGAAAGCAGTTATCATTTCAGTATTCAACATGGCAAGATTATGAATATGGCACCTTCATCATGTATGCTGCACACACTTCCTATGTTTCTGCATGAGTAGCTTAGTATACTGGATAGAACTTCATAATAGAATGCTATTTATATCAATGCATTGCTTAATACACTAATTAGCTCATGATATTTATCCCAATGATCCTTGACAGTTTTTGGTCAGCATTATAAGAATCCCTTGTACAGAGTTTTTATGAAAAGTAAATGCACATGTGATGTCATTAGTGATGTCATCAATGACATTTGTGATGTCATTTTTGATGTCCTGGGTGTTAGTGTTAGCAGTGCATGGAGGCGCAAGTTATGGTTGCTTATGTTAACATAACTGCCGAATTTCAGGGGTTTTTCGGTTTTACTTTGAACCATAACGTCCCTTTAACAAAGTTTTTTTACTGAATTTCATAGGTTTTTAGTAGCACAACTTAACCATAATATCCCTGACTTCATATACATGTAACATAGAACATACTAACCCCCTCGTAGTGATTTTCATGTCCGCAGACTACCGCCATGTCCGCAGACATATCGAAAATCTGAGCGTGGTGAATGTAAATTTAAATAGTGTGCCCCATTTCCCCTTTGAAGTTGGCTCTGAAAAGAGCCATTTTTTTTTTTTTTTTTACAGATGCTTGACAGACACCTGTTATTTTGTATTTTTTTCTTGTTTTTTTTCTTACTTTACTCCTAAAATCTTCACATAACCTTCTCCAAAGCAACCCTTACATTCCAAAATAGAAAGGCATTTCCCGTAAAAGATAAAGAAATGCCATCTTCTTTAAAATTAACAGCATTACTGGCATCAATATTCTCATTATTACAAAAGAACATACCAGCTCTAAGCATGAAGGCACACATGCCTCGGTTGATGACAAACCTAGCAATGTTTTGCTGAGGACAAAAAACTGAACTATTGTCCCATATTGCACTAGGTAGTAATCCAGAAAAAATTACTTTCGCATTTGGAAGGATCTTCATTACGGCTTCAACCAAATGTTCCAAATCAGCCAACAAAGTAGGGGCACTGACGTTGCCCAAATGGAAAGCACCATAGTGCAAAACTACCACATGCGGACTGTTCATCGTGGCCATATCCTCACAAACTTGTACAATTCCCTGTACATTGTAATCAGGCACAGTGCTCCACACCACCTCCACTCCTTTCACATCAAAGTTCTTTGGAACATGCCTGCATTGAGCGTACTGTTGTAAACCATACACAAACATATCTCCAAGCACCAACACCCTGACTTTCTCTACTTCAAATCTTCACCACACACAGTCTCTTTCAACACAAATCCACAACCTCGACATCTGATTGGCTGATCCGTACAGTCTTCTTTCCATATTGGATTTCCTGGAAAAACCCAGATGTAGCACGCCCTGTCCACGAACAGCCGCAGTGTCCGCGGACGGCGTCCACTTTACTCTCTGTGCCATTCCCTCATTGCATACAGCTAAGCAATCACACAATACGAATAACGTCCTCAGAACACCCCCATTTTGTGAATTTTCAGACATTTCAGGACAATTATCATTTCATTATTCAACATATTAATATTACAAATATTATACTTTCATCTTGTACTCTGCACACAATGCTATGTTTCTCCATTAGTAGCTCAGTATACTAGATAGAATCCCATAATACAATGCTATTTATATCAATGCATCGTTCAAAGCACTAATAACGGTATGATATTTATTGCAATATCCTTGACACTATTTTCGCAACATTCTAATAAAAATCCCTAGTACACAAATTCTATGAAAAGTACATACACATGTGATGTCATCAGTGATTTCATCAATGACATTTGCGATGTCATCTTTGATGTCCTGGGTGTTAGTCTTAGCAGTGCACGGTGGTGGCGCGAGTTATTTTTCATAGCTTACCGTAACTTGCGATTTTCAGGGGTCTTTCGGCTGTAATTAGAACCATAACGTCCCTTAAACAAACTTTTTTTAATATCACGCAAACAATATACAAATATTGGCGTGCAAAAACCAACTTCTACAGATGGCTTTACACAGAATGTTGCAAAGTAAGAATTTATGCTCGTTCACAGTGAAGGTCAGCTGCTTCCACTTTTTTCTCGGGCCCCGGAGAGGCTCATGAAGCGGACTATAAGGTTGTATTTTGTTTTGACCTTGACAGACAGAGATTGTGATGAAAGACTTCTCTTGAAGGAGTGTTGCTAAAACGTAAGAGAAGATAAAGATGACATTTCTGAAACAAAACCACTTTTATATATTATATCACTATGCGAAAGATCGTTCGCACACGCGCAGTTGTCTTTTGGGACTGCACCACTCGTAGACAATGGAAATTGCAATTGTACTGTAAGTAACCCTTTAGATTATTTTATACCAAATATAATTACAATAGCGTAGCATTAAAGACCGCTCAAGTTGAACTTGTTCGTTGAAAGTGGCATAATGTTTTCTACTGCGCACTATCACCGCCGAATCGATCCCCTGTCGTTTAGAGGGCTCTGAAAAAGGCAGACGACACAGGGTGGTTTAATAAAAATAATTTAACCGGTCTATAGGCGGTCAAGCGCTCTAATCGCTGTGCCACTTCACTGTAGCCTGTCAAGTGGCACAGCGAGTACAACGCTCGCTTTGACATCTGTGCACAACTTGCTAATGCAAGTTCGAATCCCGGCAAGGCCAAACTCAGCCTTTCATCCTTCCGTGGTCGATAAATGAGCACCACACACCGTGGTTAATAATAAGCACCACTTAGATACCTCACGGTTCTTAGCGCTATATGAATGGGAAAATATTATTATTTTATTATTAACATACTCCGTTGCACTATCTTCGATAGCAAATAGTTCCATGCCCTAATAAATAAAATGATGATTTTTAATGACGATCGGCTGGTGAGACTAATTTATGTTTTTTAAAACAGGTATGTGGCCCCATTTTGCCTATGTCACGATTTACAGACTCCAGCGGATTGGGTCTTCAATGGCCAGGTGCAGATCCAAATATGCAACTTCATGACCCTCACCATTTTATGGGACAATCGCTACTAACAACATACCAACCAATAGGGTGGTCTAAGGCTCGTTGTTGGAGCAACCTTCCGATTATCAGAGCGACCATTTACTGCTATTATCATAAACCAACAGCCTATCTACCGCAAAGGAACAACGCGTGGCTCCAAATAAACTTTTGCTGATCGACAGCAGAGACAATAGCAAATCGCTGAATATTCACTAAACATTTCATGTGAAATAAATGTACTTTACCAAATGTACAATCCTGCTGTTTACTTTCAAACCACAGTTTCATATTCCGAATTGTGGCGCACTGAGTTGTAAGCTGATCTAACATCCTCTGGACCGCAAAGGAACATCGCGTGCCTCAACATGAACTTTTGCGGATCGACAACAAAGACAAATGCAAATTGATGTCAAATAAATGTACTTTACAAAATTTACAATCTTGCTGTTTGCTTTTAAATCACTGTTTCATATTCCGAATTGTGGCACGCTGTGTTGTGACATAATATGTGTTGTCTTCCGGGTTCTGTGTAAAGTCACTTAGGACTGCAGAGAACTGGGCGCGTCACGGAGAGAGGCGGGGAATATGAATGCTTTGATAATATCAGGCTTAGGGGCGGGAGATATGATTTAGTGTCGCAAAAGCAAGTCAGCCATGTCAATAGCGCCAGTCATAGGATTAGTACATAATGTCGGCGCACACCAGCCAGATTTATCGTTTCTTTAGTGGACAAAAAGTCGGTTGACGCCCATAGGAAATTGTACTATCAGCGGACAAAAGGAGTGATCTTAAAACACTTTCACCCTGACAACGAACAATACAAACAACATTCTCAGAAAACCCCCATTTTGTGTAATTGCAACCATTTCGGGGCACCGTGAGTGTTCTTAGAACACATTCAACTAGACAGATTACAATACGGACAGCGTCCTGAGGACACCCTCAGTTTGTGTATTTACGAACAATTAAGTACACCGCGAGTGTTCATAGCTCATTTTTACCTTCCTTGCGAACAAAAATGACACATACTCTGTCCTCTAAACACCCCACCATTTAGTTTATTTACAAAATGTCAGAACAGCCGTGTTCTCCGCGGACAAATCGAATGCAACAAAAACGTCTATCACATAAAAAAACAAAACATTGAACCTATCTCATACTCCCCCACCCTCCCCAAACACTCTTACACACCAACACACGGCACTAAATACAATTTTTTATCCACGTTTCACCGCTCTGTACGCGGTCGACGGCGAATACAAGATGGCGGGCGCCACAGAAAATCTGACGCGCTCCACGCCCCTCGTCGTCCAATCAGCAAACACGTTGCATGTCCGCGGACATGACGCAAGGCCATGGGCCAATCGGGGTGCTGTCCGCGGAGCGAACAGGGAAGTCAGTCCGTGAAGCTAACACAGATATCACACATTTTTTTGCCTTACATTTTGGTCATTTTTCAAAAAACTACTGGACGGATTTACACCAAATTTGCAAAAGCACGCTTTCGGGACCAGGCTGCCGCCCCTGCCGCAAATTTGGTGTAAATCCGTCCAGCGGTTCGGGCTGTAGCCGTGCGCAAAGTTTTTTCCCATTCAGTCTATGGGAAAAAAAAAGTTTTGGTACCCCCCTATAACTTTTCCCCCCCTGGACGAATCCTCACCTAACTTTGCATAAAAATTCAGAGTGGGCCATATATACCTTGTTTGCAAAGTTTGGTGAGGATTCGTCCATGGGGAGCAAAGTTATAAGCCGCCCAAAAAGTGCTCTTCCTATGGAAACAGCAACTTAACCATAACTACACAGCTATTACACTAGCTGTGTAATATATATATATATATATATATATATGGGGCAGCAATCACCAAGCGGTGACAATACAATTCAAAGTAAAACAATTGAATCCACTTATGATAATGCAGAATGTAAAACACAGGAAAAATAACAGTAATGGTTTGTGAACAGATAACAGTTTTGCTTTGTGAACAGATAGCGTTTAGGTTAATATTCCCCCCTTCAAAGTACTGAAGGAACAAATGAGCAATCTTACACAGATGTCAGAAATCAGCAGGTATTCAGGAATGAAAGACAATGTCTAGAGTCTGAATGCAATCTTCCCTCCCCAAACAAGAGAGAAATACGTTTTTGGAAATTGACACTTTTAAAATGATAGGTGAAAATGGCTTTGTAAAATAATGTAAAATGGTCAGAAATGCTTAAATGGAGAAACATTCTAATGAAAGCAACACTAAACAGGTCCTAACTCACATGAGCTACAATATAAACAACAGTTCACACTTTAGATCAGGATGGGAATTGAGAAACACTTTGAATGGGAAAAAGACACGTGTAAACTTTTGAAACTTCAAATTCGCTGCAAAATTTCACTATGGCATAATTGGAAGAAACAGGTCAAATACACTGTTCCCGTGCATGATTTCTGGTCGTGGGTGTAGCTAAGGGTCTTAGGTATCAGTGAGAGTTGAAATTTCGTTTCTATCTATAAATAAGAAGAAGTTATGGAGGTTTTAGCAAGAGGCGTTTTTGCAAAATAGGCGCGAAAATGAAAACAGAAATTCAGTTTTATGACAGATGGGTTTCTTTACACTATATTAATGACTATGAAAAACAGAATTCCACACATGAATCATCACAGTTACGTGGCCAGCGTAACCCTTCACATGGTGGATACTAGATTCCTTTCTGGGAGTTACTTTAGTTACTCAAAATCACTAATGACTTAGGGTATGGTAAAGCAAACGAGGAAAATCAGCGCAAGAATGGTTTTGACAATACTAGGGTTATGAATTTAAAGATGGAATGGGTTGAGATAGGATAAGGCAATGCAAATATCCTGTGGGTCACTGTTCTTCCTATTAATACTTACAGTCCCTTGTAATTAAAATTGGACCGTCAAAGTTCTGGTCACTGGATCGGGTCAGGTCTACCAGCAGCAGGGCACTTCTGGAGGGATTGGATCAGTGGCACAGTTCTGGTCAATTTTGGACTGCACCTCAGACTGGATTTGGATGTGCCCTTCTGGTCACTGGACACGGCAGATTAGCAGGATGCAAGTTTCAGTGGGCAAGCCTTAATGGTAGCAAGCCAGACTGAATCAGAATTATTATTTTAAGTTTTGGGATGGTTGAATTTGGGCCTAGCTAAAAAAGTTCAGCAATGCTAAGGCCTGGATTCTGCAAAGAATTCTGGAGTCAGCTGCAAGATGAAGAGTTCTGGACAAGATGAAGAAGTCAGGAGCAAGACACTCTGCAGAAATCTGGATGTGTTCTGGAAGCAGTGTGTCCTATGTGTTGTGAAGTTCCTATATTTATACTATCAAATGACATCACCAAGTTTATGATGTAGTCAGAATTTCAAAACACACCCCCATGGCTGTGAGTGGCCACAGGCACTTGCCTTGTTTTGGTTGGCAGTCAGAACAGAGCTGTCATCTTTATGATGGGATTTAGGAACTCCCACATTGATTTTGACCAAAACTGAACTTTTGCACAATTGTACATTTCTAAAATGATGTACCCTAATAAAATCGGACATATACATTTCATATGTGATGGTCTATATTCACATTCAATCCCCATCTCTGTGAGAGCTGTCTATCTCATTCTATGGAATTTTATCAATTTTAATCACAACAGGATTAATAATTTCTAATTTGGTACATCTCTGGGCGCTTATCAGTGGATCGTGTACAAACAATTTTAGACTCGCAACATTAATACTTCTGCTTCTATGAGGATTTGTTTGGAACTTTGGTCCCTTAAGTGGTACAGGTTTCATCAATGTCTTCAAAGCAAAAGCCTAAAATTAGGTTAACATCTACCAATGTTTAGATTTATCTTCCTTTAGGTTGCACAGTTAAAGAGTTTCAAACTTAACCACAAATAAAGGTTTAAACACCAAAAAGGTCCTTTGAACCAAGTTTTTTTTTCTCTCCTTTCAACAAACAACAGCTGTCAGATCCCTTTGATCAGGGTGGGGTGTAGAGGGAAGCATCCTGCCCCTCCCCAGCAGAGCCTGTCCTTTGTTCTTGGCTCAGATAAAAGACAAATGTCTAATGAAGTCTATTGTGCTCCATATGCAAACACCTCCAGCAGCCATTAGCCTTCCTGTAGCAAGGGGTTGACAAACTGAAGTGTCAAACTTTCCCCGGCTGGCCACTGTCCAATCAGAATTAAGCAGTTACTTAACTCCAATACTGGGTTGCTTTAAAACTCACAATAACATCTTTTCTTTAACACATAGAAAAATAAGCACAGTTCATAAGGGATTTGGACCTTTAAAAGAATTAAGCCCTTCACAAACATGCTTTAAATAGGCACATTTTGCAATTTCCTCAGGAAACAGAAACACATTTCAACTGGGTTTGACATCTAATTTTCTTATGCAGCTGTCAGGCAGTGAGGCCTGGATTCCTCTGACTGTACTGGATGATCTGTGGTTTCAGCACACTTTACTTTCAATAGTTCACTTGGAAAAAGCCTGAAATTAGCACCAAAACAGCACTTTGAAGGTTGCAATTGATTAAGAGAATTGTATTTTGAAGGCATTTTCGGATGTAACCCACTTCTGTGGCCTTGATTCATGTGACAGGTAACAGCACCCACTGGCATTCTCCTACAGGGAGTTCTTGTTTTGACATCAATTTTGCCTGTGTTTGCCAAGGTGGTGCAGCCTTCTTGTGATTTATCAATCATGCGCAGTTTTGCAGATTTGGCATGAACAGGGGTCAGCGCCTCCTTTTTTGGCAGTTTCTTTCCCCCATTGGCAAAGGGTTGTAGTGTGGTGCATTGGCAAGGGTTGAAATATCCCACACATCCCTCCCCCGACTTCAGTGTGACGTCCAGTCGTGGGGGAGTCGGGCACATTGGATTTTTATCTTCTGTCCATGTGAAGGAATCCGGTTGCTTCTCCCGTTAGCGATTGATGTGACACGCTCTCCTCACTGGTTCTGGTTGGAAGTGTGGAGCGACACTCCGGAGCTCTTGGGTTTTTCCTCCCGGTCCCTGAGGAGGTCCTCCTTGGTGATTAGGTGGATTTAGTTCCAGTACTAGAAAACAGAACATAGCACGGTTATGGAAATGTCCGCACTACTGTTCCCCGAGGGGTGTAGTGGGGTGGATGCATGCATTTAATAACAATTGACAACATTCCCCGCCTATATTCAATGATAGTCTTAACACTTTCCTCGCACATATTCAATGAACATTTAATAATTCTTTTTAGATCTCTGGATTTTGCCCCTCTGGGTTTCCGGTAGGCTCTTCTATCTGCCGCAAAATATGCCTAGGATGGCAACTCTTTAGCTGGTTTATGTGGACCAACTTGTCTTCCCCTTCTGTCATGTTACCCTGGGGGATGCGACTGGTGAGATTCTGTCCACAATTTCAAAAGGACCCCGCCAACTTGGGAGAAATTAGCTCTCTTTGGCATGCTTCCTTTGGAAATTGTACAAGTAGACCCTGTCTCCTACTTGATATTGCTTTTTAGTTGTCTTAAGGTCAAAGTGGGTCTTCATACTGTCTGCAGATCTTTCTAGATTCTGCTGAACATACGCAAAGGCATGTTGAAGGTGTTTTCTCAGATTCTCAACATACTCATGAGTTGTGGAAGCATTTATCAAGGTCTGCTTTGGGTTCTGTAGAGCAGATGTTGGGGTAGCACCATCCTTCGTCCAGTTATCAGCTCAAATGGAGACATTTTTGGGGTAGATCTGATGGCCATCAGGACAAGGGGTAGTTGAATATCCCAACTTGGCCCAGAATCTACCTCAAACTTTTTTAATATGCTTGCAATGGTTTTATTGTACCTCTCAACTGCATTGCCACTTGACTGCTACGGAGACTGATTTTGTACCCAGTGGAGAGTTCTGGGCATCATTCACCCAGGCATTCCCCACACCGGCCTCAAGTTCCTTTTCCCCGTTGTTGTCAACATGGTGAGAGCATCCACATAAACAGTGGGCATTCCCTCATACTTGTCTTCTTCATAGACTGTGGGGAATTGAGGTATGTTGGGTATTTTGTATAGATCTGGGGCCTAGCGGTATTTTCTTACTGCCAAAATGAAACTAATTCAGTAATAATCACTCTTTGCATTCAGATTAGATTTGGTATATAGTACTATAGCATACATACATTATTTCAGCACACTGATACATTTAGTGGTATACATTATGTTGGTATGCGTTATTGGTGGTATTTATGGGTGAGCATAAATCCTTTATTTTATATATGTGACCAGAATATCCAGAACCCCTTATTTTTGTTTAGTTTGTTCATGTGATCACTAGAGAGACCTTAGGCTTGCATTTCAGAAACACCAATATTTCCAATTGGAGTGCCACCATGGGCTGTTCTCACTGACTTATCTACGACAGCAAGCTATATGTGGTATTTATCACCAACTTATTTACGTTTGGTGAGCTATGTCCAGGGCCTCTCTTTCTGCCGACTCATAGACCTTCGCTAGCAGGCTATTTCATTTTGTTATTATTATGTTCCATTCAGAAAACACACACTCATGCACTGAATGGATTCATGCACACAGCTACCACCATGTCTTATCTTTTAGCAACTTTTAAAAATGACAATTGCACTGTGCAAAGATCTTACCATATTACCAGTGTTATAATGATAGATGCACAAAGGACAAGATAAAAATGAAACACACTTCCCGCCTGCTTTCAGATAATTTTTTTTGTATTATAAAACTTGCATTTCAACACGAGCTTACTCTTTTTTTACAGGAATAAATGGAAAACTCACAGTAACAACAATATCTGTAACAAAATGAAAAGAGAGTGGTGAGGAACAAGAATTCAATTTGCAACATTAAACATGTGGTTAAAATACAGGAATCTCCTCTCCTACTCTGACTGAATATTTTTGCACACATACACACAGCCCCCACAGTTCAGCGAGATAATTACCAGGCTTGTTCAGCATGTAACTTCTTTGGCTGGTCGCCTTCTGGAGGGGTTCACCCAGCAAGGACAAGCATTTGCTGTCGCTCAAACTGGGGCTTGTTGACTGGAAATCCCAGTCTCTGTAGCAGTATTGAATCTGCTTTAGGAATCAGGCATCCCCAGCTATCAACCCAGTCCTTCTCCGAGCTGTGTCAAGATGTCGTCTCCTAGCTTCTTCCCCGAGATTGTACAGGAAAACTCTGGTTACCTCCTACCAGAGGATCCTAACCAATAAAATTCTATCATGTCCTATCCTCCCTCTGCACACAATAGAAATCTTTTACAGTAAGCAACTGTAACAAAACTGATCCCTGCTATTCGAATCCTTGCTTCCTGCAAATACTGTGGACAAAGTAGCACAGAAAAATAAAATCTGGATTCGCGTTTAAAATGACTTTCAGAGTCTGCCTCATTTTGCAGTGGAGAACACATTATTTTATTAATGAGTTAGCATGTTAGTTTTTTGTTAATGAGGTTAGTTCATTAATCCTCAAGTGTGTCTCCTGCAACAGAGGAATTTCAGGTAAAAAGAAAAAAAAAATGGTGTGCATTTTGAATATGAAAAATAAAATGCGCTTTTAAATGAGAAAATGGTTTGTTTTTAACCTGTGTAGCCTGTCTTCATTTACATATCTATATGTTGCACTGGCAACACATAGCTTGAAGCAATTGCATCAAACCCATGCAGTGGCGCTGCATAAAAAAAAATGCTCAATAACACATGTCTTGCTGTACCACATTATAGCAATGCATCAAACGCATGCAGTGGTGCTGCATGAAAAAAATGCTATACATTGATCCTGTGTAGTGCACTGTACTCCAAAAACACACCAAACAATCCTACAGGTACGCCTCCCTATTGTCCTTGATTTTAAGACTTTCATCCTCGAGACAGTTTTCTCTGGCACAATCATGCAAGTCAGCCAGACCTTGCGTGAGGGGACTCTTCTTGTTTTGGCCATATCTTACGTCCACAGGAAAGCCTTGCATTGACAGAATCCAGGAAGTAATTTGGGAATTACTCACATTTCTGGCCCGGATTCTGTCACTTTGAAGATATTGCAGCGCTTGGTGTGCAGTCTCCACTATGATGTGTTCCCCCTGGATGAACGGGCGGTAATTCTTCAATGCCCACACCCTTGCCAGGAGTGCCTTCTCACAATCGTTGAATTTTTCCTCCACAGAGGATAAAGTCTTACTCGCATAGGAGATGACTTTATTGACCATGTCATGCTTTTGTTATAATACTGCTGTCAAGCATGTATTTGAGAATCCTGTCTCCAAAAAGAACTCCTTGTTTTTGACAGGGTAAGCTAGGCAAGGCGCTTGTGAGACGCTTCTTTTGAGTTTTCTTACTGCCTCGACTTGTTCTGGACACCACTCCTACTTGATCCCCCCTTCAACAGATGGATCAGGGGTCTTGTGATCTCTGCATAATCCTCAATGAACTTTCTGCTGTAATTAGTCACGCACAGTTGTGGGGTCTTTTAGTTTCAGGAGTGCGTCTACATTCTTTTCCAGGAGTTATCTCATGCCCCAAGAAGTTGACACGGGTCCTGCATCACTGTGCCTGTTGGAAAGATAGTTTCACTCCGTCAGTCCCCAACTGTGTCAGAACATAACGGATCTCCGCTATGTGTTCCTCCACAGTTGAGCTTTTGATTAGAACATCATCTACATAGGCCAGGTTACCCCTTTCACCCAAGTCGGGCATGGCCTTATGCAAGAAGATATTACATTAATTGCCCGAGTTCACATATCCAAAGGGAGTCGTGTCCAAGTGTACTGTTGCCCCCCAAAGGTAACGGCCAGCTTGTATTGGTCCTCCCTACTGACAGGTACGGTCCAGTACCCATTGGTCAGGTCAATGGCAGTGTATACCTTTGACAAAAATATACAGAAGACCAGGTAACAAACCTGGCCACACAGCCGCTCTCTGTATAAGCCCTACCAAGGGCAGTGCAATTTGCAAAATTAGAGTCAACTAGTAAATGTTCACTGTATTTACAGAATGTAACTCATCCAAATAAATCTCTTAGTCGGATCCAAAAGTAATATGCGTTTATCAAAAAGAAAATTCCAAGTTGGTCACTAATAAAATCTTAGTGAGGCCGCGGCTAACTCATCCCATAATTGTTATAGACATAAAGTGCCAATGCATTTCGGAGCATACAGCTCCTTCATCAGGGCAGGTCTAATTTACACAAACTCAAGATCAGCTCAATCCTGCAACCCCTGTGAATCGAGGACTGCGACTTTCGGTGGGAAAGGCAACGTTGGACACTCTTCCTTTGGTCTGCCAAATCTTGAAGTACCAGACACCACAAGGGCTCCTGACATAGGATTGTAGCAGGTACAGTTGCAAGCCCCATACACTTCGGTACTCCTGACACGGATTATTGTGCTTCTGGGATATGTTTGGGTAATTCTTGTTCTCTGAGTCAGGACAATAACTTCCTAAGTGGGCTCGCGTCTACAGGCTCAAAACTCCCTCTGGATTATTAGCCGCTTGAAGGTAGCCGATTCATGGTGCGTTCATAACGTAGCACAGTGAGTCTATCGGCAATGTGTTCACTCGTTCCAGGAGGTAAGCCACTGTTCTGCGCTGAAGTCGCAGCAGTGCTGGCGTCAGTTACCACCGTGATGGCTGCCGATGCTAACTGTATACCTTTGACCCCTGGATCTGGGCCAGCCCTTGGTCAATGTAGGGGAGAGCAAAAGGAAAAGAGAGTGGGCACCACTAAGGTTCAAAAAATTCAAAATGTTTGAATGAATATGAAGTCAAAGTCAATTGTTAGAAAAATATATATCTATCCAATTCAAAAGGAGCTGGCTGTGACAAGTCTGGAGACACCCGGACTTATAATTACAACACAAGCATAAGACCAAGTAAGAATACCGCATCACACAACCGCTCGCCTATGGGGCCCAACATGGGCATGTAATTCCTTCTGGTTCAAGACAATATGCTCTGGTACCCATAGTGTACCATACTTCTTTAAAAATAGAAATAGAAAAATGAGTCTGTTTGATTCATATCAGGTTGATTTATCCATAGTGATTCAAATGTAAAGCTATCACTAATAATCCTTAGTGAGGAAGCAGTTGCCACAATTCATATGTAGTAGACTAAATAAGCCAATGCATTTCGGAACACTTTTCCTTCATCAGGGCAAGTCTAACTCTATTGTGTGTCCAAAGGTGAAAAATGAACGTTCAGCGTTCGCACCCACTCAGAAGTGGGTTGCGATAACGTGTTGCACGGAGGAATGGAGAAAATCCACTCGTGTTTCAAAGGTAAACAATCTCGCAGTACACAGAGTGGGCCGATCCTCCACCGTGCAGCTGCAGGGCAGTCAGTGTCACTGCCCTGCAGCTGCACGGTGGAGATACCTCTATGGATACCTGAGCATATTGTCTTGAACCAGAAAGAATTACATGCCAATGTAGGGAAGAGGCCATCGGGAAGTGTGGACCCATTTGTTTCGCTCCTTCAGGTCAGCACAGAGTCTCCACAGGCCGTTTGGTTTCAAAATCCCCAGCACCGGATTATTGATGGTGCTGTGGACTGGACGAATTATCCCACGGGACTCAAGGTTTTTAATTATTTCTGTGAGGGACTCCATGGATGCGAGAGGCAAGCAGCATTGCTTCACAAACACGGGAGTCATACCAGGGTCTGTGGGAATTGTTGTTGTATGGATTTCAGTGCGACCACAGTCATATGAGTCCACCGCAAAGAGATCTTGAAAATCTAAGAAAACTTGTTTAAATTTTTGCTTTTGCTCCAGATTACTTCTGGTTTAGCTATCTCAGCGGCCTCCTCCAGCTGGGTGGAGAAGTCCCTGGTTAGAGTATTGACTTGGACTGATGGCTTCAGGTGGGGTAGGCAGTCCTGGTGGACTTGAAAGATCGCCTCATCCCTCCTATAGTCACAGGTCACCTCTTCCTTACCATAAGTGCAAGAATAGTACACCAGGAAATTCCGCTAAAACAGTCGTTGGGGATTGGTCCTATCAGTTCATTACCTAAATTTATGGAAAAATGTTGGTCATCAACCACCATTCAAATAATGCCAAGAGTGATACTCCTAAGGTTGCTCTTATCCACCACTATTGGCATAGTGTTGTGTTCTGTATTGACTAGTGGTGTTGGGTTTAATCCCAACCCTTGCTGTTGGAGATGGGCACTGAGGTGAACATATGTGTCAGGATTTTTACAGTTTCTGTCGTCTTTTAATTTTTACTTCAAGTAGGAATTGTCGGGTCCGTTCTGGGATGGTGACTTCCTCTCCAATCTGAACTTAAACTGCATATGGCAGCAGTTGGGCTGACCGAAATGTTTTCTCTGGATCATCAAAGTCCATGGGATTACCTGCTAATCGGACCAGGCTTTGAAGTTTAGTAGGTTCAAACAAATGGCAAAGCGATTGAGAATGTCACTGCCTAATTAAAATGCGGCAGGGACATCTCGCACGACCCAACAATTATGGACTATGCTCTTGTTGCCTATGGACATTTTGAGCATACACCTGCTAGGCAGGAAATGTTTGGAATTGGGTGTTTACAGGTCCATTTCCCATTTGTCTATCAATTTAAATGTTGGAATGGCTGGATCTTTTGGGAGTTTTCGGAAAACATGGCTTCGCTGATGAAGCTCTTACGTTTGTTCACGCACACTCGGGCGAGAACAGAGTCCTTCCCCTCATTTAACTGAATAGGGGTGAACAACTGTTCTCCAATCTTCTGAATGTCAGCCAAGCTTTGAGCTGGTTTCTCATCATTTTGGACTATGGAAGTGGTATTTTCTGATTGTGAATTGGTATAGCATTTCAGAGTATTTCCTTCCAGTGTGGAATGCCACTTTGGACTAGAAGGAAGGTTGATTTTCTGAAATAAAGAAGACTTCTCATCAGCAGTTTGTTGTCCTACTGCAATTACTGTCACGTCAGTCAAATCGCACTCAAAGGACATTTTCACCATCTTCAATGAGCTCATCTCCCCACCGATTACACCAGATGAAATAGTCAAAGATGAAGCATGGGTGCCAGTGTTCAAACCGCCATGCCGCACAAAATCGATCTCCTCCAAAAGAAAATCCAGGACCATTACAAAGCTCTACCTCTGCTTACCGGTACCAAGCCAATTAATGCAACTCCCACCTCTACCAACTCCACCAAACCTGTCTTCTCCTTCAGGGATATCACTGAATCAGACATTATAAACCTACTCAAAAGCCTCAGACCTTCTCCATGTAAAGAATACATATGCCCACCTAAGCTCATCAAGGACTGTGCAGACTGCTTCACACCACTCTTTACGGCCTTCATTAATGATTCATTCAGAACAGGCATTATCCTGGCCAGCCTCAAAGAGGCCTGGGTCCGCCCCCTCCTAAAAAAGCCGACCCTCGACCCTCTCCAACCAAATAATTACAGACCGATAACAACTGTGCCTTTCCTCCTCAAGTTATTGGACAAAGCCACACAAAGCCAGATCCAATACTTCCTGGAAACACACACTGTTTTAGGGACCAGTCAATCTGGGTTCAGGAAAGGACATGACATTGAAACAGCCCTAGTGGTTCTAAAGAACCAGATCACCCAAATCATGGACAAAGGCAAAGCAGCCCTTCTGCTACTCTTAGATCTCTCGGCCGCCTTCGATCTGGTTGACCACAAGACTCTCACATCTCACCTCACACATTCAGCTAACTTCTCCAAAGAAGCAACTTTCCGGTCACCTCTTTCCTCGAAGGAAGATAAATGAAAGTTTTCTCGGACATAGCAAATGCTACACCCACCACCATCCACTGCGGAGTCCCACAGGGATCCTGCACAACACCCACATTATACAACTTTTTCACAAAGCCTCTCTTCGACAAGCTTGACTCACTTGATATTGCGTATATGAACTACGCTGATGATACACAGGTACTCCTACCTCTCTCCAGCTCATACCACACAGATGCCGAGGTGCTTCACACAATTTATTCCACCATCCAGGCTTGGATTGCGGTAAATGGCCTCTGCCTCAATGGGGATAAGACAGAAATAATGATACTAGGTCAAAAGAACACCCTAGTCAAACTTGATAAACTGTACGCCAATTTTACCATTGAAAACTCCATTATCCCTGTGTCCACAGCCGTCAAAACTTTGGGGTTTTACTTAGACGCCACACTATCCATGACTAGACAGGTTAGTGCTATCACGTCCTCATCTCCGCATACCACCAAACTCATAAACACCATTAAACCATACTTATCCAAACCTAAGTGTCTTTCCATAGCTAGAGCAACCATTGGAGCCAAACTAGACTATTGCAATGCCCTGCTGGCAGGCACATCCGCAAAAAAACTTAAACAGGCTACAAGTCACGCAGAACAATGCGCTTCGAACTGCGCTAAGCATCTCAAAAAGGGAGCATATCTCCCAGGCCAGCACATTGGCTCCCGGTAAAAGAACGTATCACTCTCAAAATCCTCACCCTCACACATAAATGCCTCACTCTCTCTGCACCTTCATACCTATCTGAGACAATCACCAAATCCTCCTCCACGCGTCCCACCAGAACACAATACACAAATCAACTACACATCCCATGTATCAATAGAGCCAATGCCGGTGGCCTAGGTTTCCCATATATTGCTGCCAAATCCTTGAACGCACTACCCTCAGACATCAGAGCAGAAAACTCGCTCCCTGCATTTCCAATAAAACTCAAGACCTCACTCCTTGCCCTCTAAAATGTAACTTTCGCTAACTGTCACTGTACATTCTCTGTACATTATTATTTGCCTGTAATTTTCTGTGTATGCCATTAATTTGTAACTAAGCTATGCCTGTAACAAGCACCACAATGCCTGCGGGCTGCTGCACGCTTTACAAATCCAAATAAAATAAATAAATAAATAAGAGATTTTGGTGTTTTGAAAATGGAATTCAATGTGATCCTGCTTTTATTCAACCATGTGGCATGTGCCATTTAGACTAACATGGTTGATGCTATGTTTTAATTTTATTGGTCGGTTAATCTGCGTCCAGAGGACCTTGTTTACACAATCTATTAGGGGAGACAATCTATGCAGGTTGTCATTCCCCAGTAAACATGGTGTGCCCTCGGGAGTCACAACTATGACTGGGTGTTTCACCTTGGGTGGCCCAATTTTAATTTCTAAATCCGCAGCCCCCTCGACAGGAATTTCATTCCCATCGAAGTTCTGAAGTTGTCCAGGAAGAGGGGTGAGAGGGAAATGGTATCCCCCCCCCTTCCTGAATTCAGCTGATCAAAGGCCCTCTTTGACAGAAGGGTGGCTTGGGATCCAGTGTCCACCAGTGCCAAAAATTTACATTGCCCCCCTGTATTTGGACCGGGACATAAAATCTTCCGTCCTTCTCCTCAAGGGGGCAAAGATAATGTGTGTTTTGGGCCAATTGGTGGGTTAATTTCTTGACTCTTGAATCTGACAGAGGGGTAGTTTGGCCAGAATTTGGTGTGGGAACCTGGGGATCTGTACGAAAAATGTGGCAGTTGGATATTGGGGGAGTTTTGGGCTAACCTGGTTCTGATTCTGGACCGCCCACCCTCCTTTTGGAGGCAGTCCCCAGAATATGTTTGGGCAAGGTGATTTTCCAGTTTGTCATTCTGGGGTTCAATGATGGGCGGTTTTAACTCAGTCCCCACATTTACCCAGCCTTGATTAGGATCTCTAGGGACCCATTTGTCTTTGGGAGGAGTCCCCCATCCCTGAAGGAGAACATTATTTTCCCAGAATCCTCTGAGGACCCCTCTCCTTCAAATTGAAAGACACTGACCTCCTCCACAAAATGAGTCTTTTTAGGCCCTTTATTTCTCCTACCCGCCCCCTGTTCCTTAGGTTGCAGACTTTTGGGGGCAGCAGATTTTGGTTCTGGTTCCTGGGTTTCCAGGGGCTTTTCACAAGTGGGGAAGGAAGCTTTCTCTAAGGCTTTACACCCTCCTTCCCCTTGTGCCTCCTCCTCTGGAACCGTTGGAGTATCGGGGTTCTCTCCCCATCATTGCTCTGGAGTAGCAGACCCCTGATTGGTGGAGTTCTGAGCTGGCATGCTCATCTGAGGGTTATGCTGAGCCCTCAACATTCGACCCAGATCCTGTGACAAGTTGTGGACCTGGCGCTCCAGTTGGGGCACCCGCTCTGGCTGGTACGGGGTTCTCTGATCTGCCCTAGGTGGATCACAGGAAGGGTAACTGTCCCTTCTCCCATACTACCCTTGGTTGGGATAGTTCTGGTAACCCTCCACCCTTGGCCTCCCCTCCCCCAGATTGGGCTGTCTGGGCTCAGGAAAGTGGGGAAAGAAAGGAGGGTTGTTTTGGGGGCTGAAGTTTGGGAGGTACCTGGGAAAGAATCTCAACCCGGCATTTGGGGGATTACTGCCCTCCTGGGGAAAGTTAGGAGGGACGTTTCCTGGGTTGGTAGCTACCTGGTTGGATCCCCCCTTGGGCTTGGGGAGTCCACACATACTCCAGGATGGGTCTGTTGCCCTTGTCGGGGCTGATATAATCAGGGGAGTTAGGGGTCCCATTTGTGGGATTACCTCCCTGACTACCTATTTGAGACTGGCCCGAGGGCCTTCTGATTCTTTGGTTAGAAGATGGATTCTGTACAGGAATATTTTTAGGCCCCCCCATCTCCAGATCTAAAATGGGGGCAACCTTCACCTCTGCCACCTTAGCAGCAGCAGGTATGTTGGCTGATTTGGGGTTTTTATTTGTATTTTTATTCTCTACCGGTTTCTGCACTTCATAAATACGGGTCACCTGTTCAATGACCCAGTCTAGTGATCTCTTCTCGTGAAAGTCCCTCACCAGCTGGGTCATGATATATTTAGGGAGTGCATGAAAGAAGGTATTGATGAACTCCCTACTGTCTGTGCGCACCTTCCTGGTGGTCTGCGCAAAGGTACGTTTTAGTTCTTGCACAAATTCTTGTGGGGCCTGGTCTTCCCCACACTGCAGATTGTAGGCCGCCTTGCGGGCCTCTTGGGGGTTCCTATGTACGGAAAAATGTTTTAAGATGGCTGCCCTGTAGGTGCACCATCTTGAGTGATTTTGATCCTCCAGCCCCGCAAAGAAGCTGGACTATTCAGGGGAAAATGTCCACTTGACATATTGGATACAATTCTGGCTATTTTCAGGCGGAAAGTATCCATAATTTGCTCGTATAACTCCAAGTGCTCCCAAACTGAATACTTGGCATTTTTGTGATATGGAGTTATGACGCTCCCAATGGCCTTGATCTGTTTCAGGGGATCTTTTAGGAGAGCCTTCTTAATTTTGTTGGCCTTTTTGGTTTTAGTCACCCGTGTCCATTCATCCTCTGACTCAGAAGCACTGCTACAGGAGGTGGCTATCTGATCCTCTAGGCTCTCCCTGATTCTGCAAGCTTGAGAATGGCTGGCAGGAAGTTGTGGCCTAATTTCTTGATGCCTGTGGTGCTCAGAAGGTTATTCTGACTCCCCCTTGCTCTCGAATACATAGCACTTAAGCACTCAAAAATAAAACTACTAGATTAAATTAAATTAAATTAAATTAAATTAAATGTTGCCCTCTACTAGCACCTAGAACATCATTTTCCAGTCCAATAACACATTCTGCAAAATGCCCTAATACCTTTTCACTTTTTTTCTATATGGTTAGGACTAAAATTGGCAGCCCTATAGCCCTCTTCAAAATCCTCCCTTCCATGACATCATATAACTTTCTACACCAGGCAGTGGTTAACTCACAACCATACAGAACCACAGCAGATATCTCAATAATTACTTTAATTAATAACTTTGAATAATGCTGTGATGTATTTAAAACTCAAAATGTAAATGTCCAAAAATTCTGCTGGTTGACGCTTGGGGTAACATGAAAATGTGCAAAAATTAAGGTTTCTAAATCCTAACCGCTGTTCAGGAATTCACATCACAAGCAAGTCCAGACAGAATATTTGGACTGGTTCTGGAAGACTTTGCCAGATGGATGGCTTAATAGATAAACCTCAAATAAACCTTTCACATATATCATTTCAGACCCGCTCTTAAAATCCATGAAATAAATGTCAAAGGACTACTATCTGATATGATGTGAACATCAAAAGAAACCTTGCCTAAAACACATATTTATATCAGGAAGGAGAATGTGCAGGAGATCAAGAGAGAAAATTATTGTTTGAAGTAAACATTTTTTCACTGGCAAATTGAAGAGGAAGACCTTTAACCCATTGAAAAATTATATATTTTGAAAGCCAGGGCCTGTCAACATGGAACCAGTTGCAAATCATAGACAAATCAATGTTTCACCCAATATAACATGTGCGTGGGGATTCATGAAGAGATTTGGAGAAACTTGGGAAAATTAGCTTTGAAAATATCCAATGCACAAGAACAGTATACATCTTGATCTTTTCCCACCAACAAAAGTGATATAGATTCGTGTTAATCTTGCACATCCACATCAGAAGATAAGTCGCACAAATAAAAACATGAGACTGGGGTAAAAAACACCTAGTTGCGAGGATGAGGAGGAGTGAAAGATATATAATAGTAATCACATGTACGTACCAGGGGGCCTCCATGAAAACCAACTCAGGGAATAAAAGTAATCCAAAAAAACGGGGTATACATCAAGTAAGAAGTAACTCAAATATACTGACCAAAACAGCTGGGACGAAGGGTTCATACAGCCCTATGGAACTGAACTGAATTAAGTGAGCTGCCAAGGCTGCCAATGGCGGCTGAATTTTGTATACATCATTTTCCAAATGACCACATAACATTTTAGTTACATTTTTAAGGCAGGTCACATGAGCTGATTGGTGGGACTACGTGAGTCCCCTATATCCAAATATATGTTGAGTGACCCTAATTGGACAATGCACCTTTTGGCCACAGTTACATTACCACCCCTCGTGACATCACAAACATTCCCACACAACCCCTCAAATACGTGATTGTGCTGATCAGTAAAAAACAGTTGTTTGCAAATGGTTGCAATGTCAAAGATACAAAATGGCTTGAGATGACAAGGGGAGAGACATTTCTTTCTTTAATTTATTTATTTATTGGTTATTTGTAAGGTGCAAATACAACACATGGTGTTTCAATGTGCCGCAAGACAAGAAAGAGGGGGCAGGGGAGAAAGATATCAATAACGGTCCTACTAGGCCTTGTGACATTCAGATCGTGCAAATGCAGTAACAAGAAATGCGTGGTAGAGGGGGATGGAAGTGCCAGTCTGTGCAAGCATGAAGTGCTAGTTTGGGAAGGGAACTGCACGGTAAAGAGGAGAGAATGTAATTGAGGTGGTGTGGAGGGGATGGCCAACAGAGGTTCGGTGAGTGCTAAAGAGAGGACAGGAGGGCAAGTGCCAGGGACTTTCATGGGGTGCCGGTGGTGGGGGTACACATGCCTACTGTGAGGAGGGGGGTGGACTGGAAGGAGGATGGCTGGTGCCCTGTAAAACTCATAGGGAACCAGGCAGCCAGTCACTGTGGCAGATGGGGGTGTTAGCAGGGAATGGGAAGAAGGAAGGAAGGGAGGAAGTAGAGAAAAGGAGGGTCTTGAGCAGGGACATCATTTGGGTATCACCAGGGGTTGCAGCTGCGATCCCTGAGGTCTCCCTTGCTATCCTTGTTCTCTACTCTGTTACCCCTACAAAAAAGAAATTGTAAGCTCTTGGGCTGTGGTGAGTGCAATGTGGCTCTTTGTTTCTGGCGTGGCTGGTTTTCTTGCTAAGGCCTGAAACGTGGGGTTCCAAAAGTGTAACAATTTGAGCAGTGACCTTAAATACGAAAGAATCGGAATAACAAATAATGTGTCTTTCTGGAATTCTTTACAATAATTGCTCGACTCATTAAAGGTTTGTTTCAGGTATACTTAAGGGGTGAATCACTGATTTAGTCTGTTCTTAAACACCTCAAATTCACAATGCATTCATACACTTCCAAAAAGCATTTAGATTACAATAAGCATCAATTTAGCAAATTGCAGTCATAGCATTTATTTTCTGCTGTTGTATCCGTTGCGATCATCATAAGACATTCCATCTCAGTGTCCTCCGTCACTTGACAAAATTCTTGTGCTTAAAAGCTTCTCTACAGTGTAGAAATGTTTGACCATAGCACATACAGTGGCCCTTGAATTCATTGTACCCTAATTAATGTTGTGTTGTAATGTGTCTATCTTTCCTATCTCCATGGCTTGCTGTTCAGAATTTTTGTTTGCAAGTAGGAGGTAACGAGTGCCCAGAGTATGGTGCGTTGCTTTCACTGCGGTACTCTAAATTATTTAATACACAGTTAGGAACCCTCCCAGTGGGTTGTATTTTGCCAACCTCTGAAGTCTGAAAAGTAGATCCATGCAGGTTCAACATGTGGCCAACTTTGCACCAGACCTGCAGATGAACTGGCCTGCTGTTAAATCTCAGTTACCAGATTAATGGTATCCACTACAGAGTGTAGTTTGGTTTCTGGTGTAGAGAAGATTCAGACATGTAATTGCTAATTTTACTATAACCGGTAAAATAGCTATAGCCGGTAAGATATCTCAGTGGGTTGAGCGCTCACTGTTGTGATGTGTGAGAGATCTGTAGGTTGATGGTTCGAATCCCGGTAAGGCCAATTCAGCCCTTCATCCTTCTATGGTTGATAAAGGGGCACAAACACAGATTTGGTAATATTGTAGGTATATTTGTTCTATGTAAAATGCTCAAGCGCAACTGCTATATAATAACACATCATTATTATTTGGCCTTGGACTTCTGCTTGCATTCACAGTAATTTGGCAATATGGGCCTATACTCACTGATCTTAATGATACATACAGTGAACCATTCTTGTAGGAAATGTATATCACATTACAGTGTTATCATAACCATACTTTTCGTATACAATGCTATGTGATGTCACTTCCTTTTTTGTCAAGGGGTGAAAGATTGTGTTCCATTGCTTCCCGTGATGGGGTGGGGTCAAATGACATCACTTGCTGTGATGTCATTAAAGGTCAAAGGTCATGTGATGTCACTTCCGCTACCACTGGCATTTTGGTGACATGACATCCCTGTGTCAGTATAATAAATCATCACCAGGCTGGCTACGCCGATATTTTCTAGCATTTTCAGGACACACTCGTGTTGTCTTTACCAATAATGCCAGTGTAAGAAATCATGTCCATGTTGGCTGCTCCAATCTATGCCAACATCCCCACATATGAACATGCTGAAGTTAGTTTTGTCCATAATGTTATTATAACTCCAGTGTAATAAAACATGACCAGGTTGGCTGTGCCAATATATGCCTGAAGTCCAAATACAGATTCAGCTTTATGACACCTTATTATAAAGACGTGTCTGTGCTGTCTCCACCAATTTATGTCATTATCCTTCATTACAATATACCAATGTTATTGTTGCCCCTAATGCAATAATGCCAGTGTGGCAGGCTGACAGTGCCAATATATGCCAGTAATACCAAATAAAACATGCTCATGTTAGTTGTGCTCATGATGCAGTAATAATATCAGTGTAATAAAATATGTCCAGACTGACTATGCCATGTTATGCCAGTAGTCCCAGGACACACTCAGGCTGGTGTCACGAATAACAACACCCAGGCAAAGAGGTAAGTTCAGATTCTAATATAAGTTTAGAAATGGAATTGCAACATTTAACAACAATGAGGGGAGAAGGGCCCTTGGCTCCCCAAAACAGCTATCACCACTGATACTGATCACATCATTGCCGGGTTTGAACGAAGGCTCCACACGGTATAATTTAAGTAGTGCTGGATGTAAGGCTTGGTGGAAGATTTGAACCAATATTTTGGAATATGTCCCACTAATCAAAGTTGTAATGACTATTCACATGGAAATCTGCTTTAATATAGTCTCAAACAGCAACATTTAGTGATAATTATCTCCAAGAATTGCTAAGTTAGTTAAATAAGTGATTTGTATCTGAGTTATTTTGCAACTCAAACAAACTAAATAAATGGAATTGTGCAGACAGGCGAGGGGTGCGCAGAGTAGAACAATGATTATATAAACCATTCTAAAATTAATTAAAGACAACTCTCATATAGACACATATGTCAACTTATAAATAATGGTTGCGATTAGTTGGAAATAGTGCTTATTTCTGCCTTAAGAGAGATCCTTCTAATTTGTGAGTTTCTTTCATTAACAATGGTTTAATCTAAACACTAATGGCATGTTCCTTATTACGATCATGCATGTAACAAAGCCATTCCATGTTTCACATGTGCTGGTTACATTTGGAGAAAAGCAAGGCATCTGCTTGGTAATAGTCGTGACTGATGTTGGATCCAAATACAAGTGAAATTGCATAAGTAATGTCTCGATCATGCATTGCTATCTTCAGAATTCGAACACACAACTTCAAGGTGTTGAATTTAATTATGAGCACCTGAGGAGGGCTCCAGAGCCAATCAGCTTGCTCAGATCACGGGCTGAATCGGACGATCCAAGCCCATTTTCCGAGCAAACTGGGAATTGCGAGCACATATCATCGTCCTCCTGCCCCACCCTCATCTCCCGTCCCTCCACCAAGTCCCTCCCCACCCCACTGACCTGATTCCTGTTGCTGAGGCGCCACCACAACCAGTGGCCCCGCAATTGAGCAGAAATGGAAATTAAAGAGGGGCTCCATAGCAGCCATGTCAGATCCAAAAAATTAAATGCTGGCAGCACCCCGAATTAAAAAACTTGGGTGCCAATAGAAACAACACTGTCGCCAGTGGGCCGACTTGCGTGGTTTTGCTTTAATGTTCGTATTTCAAATTCAGTTTATTCAAAACATTTCACACATTGTTTAAATGATAGCTGTGCAAGTAGAATCAATGTTGACTAAATCATTTTAGTGAAATTACATGAAAAATGTTTGGAATGGCATAACACAAATTACATTTAAATTAGTGATTGAGATGTGAGGGGTCATTAGAAATGATGCTGATGGAAAGTTATATAAATGTTTAAAATAATAAAACAAATGTGAAGATATAGGTTTTTTTCTCCCTAGCATTTAATCAAGAAGTGCGTGAAAGGAAACCTGCATTATTGATATTTAAAAGAAAGTACTACAACTGCAAAAATAATTACAGCCCAAATATCTATAAACAATGTAATTATTGAAAAGTAGCTGTCACACATGGCACACAAATCACTCCAAGTCTTAGAGCAAGTTCAAGGGTTAGTTATTCCTTATTTTTGTGGCCCTGGGCTGTCCCTCTATCTCGTCTGAATTTGAACCTCCCCCTAACCCAGGTGTCCGTACCTCCTGGTTAGTGCAAGCAAGAGTTGGCCACCACTGTCTAAGGAAACATCTAATACTACGGGTGTGAATCTAAGATACTGGTTGTCTAATCTCCCTTGGGGACTTCTTAACTGACCCTCTATCCAGAGGCAAGTGCTCTAATAGGAATTGCCTTGAGGTTTCATTGGTTTGAGCCCAACGACTCTTACACATCTACTCTCACATCTATCTTTCTATTCTGAGTCCTCCCCGCTCTCTCCACCCTCCTTTCTTGTGTCCCTTCAATGTTTCACTCATTCTTATCTTACCTCCACCCTTTGATGTAATTACTCCTACCATTACACTCCACTACTACTCCTCTCCTCTCTACTTCTCCCCTCCTCCCACTACTACTCTGCTCATCTCTCTATTACTCTCCTCCTACTACTACTACTCCCCTCCACGCACTATAGCTCTGCAACTCTGCTCCTCCCACTACTATGCTCCTCCTCCCACTACTACTCTCCCCATCACACTACTACTCTCCTCCTACTACTACTCCTCCCCTCCATGCACTATAGCTATGCAACTCTGCTCCTCCCACTACTATGCTCCTCCTCCCAATACTACTCTCCTCATCCCAGTACTACTCTCCTCCCACTACTTTTCTCCTCACTTAATCACCCACATGTTCCTCTGCACCATTCAATTCACATTCACTCCTTACGCTAAGCTAACCACTTAATTGACACCCAAACACACTCACTCACTCTGCAAAATGCTTCCACTCCCAAGTCAATACCTCTCATGTTACACAAATATCCTCCACAGGCCATCACCCTGTCCTTGCATCCCTGCTGGTCTCTTGGTCATACTCCACCCCCACCTCTGATCTCTCCCAAAAAATCCACACATCCAGCTTCCTGTGAATTGATTAAATCTCTATCTTTGTCCAAAGTAGCCGTGTCTTCCCCAGCGGGCACATGTATTTGGGAGAAATAATGATAAGAAAGGGGCTAAGCCCTGCCCACTTTCTCCACGTGTGCCCTTCACTCCCCACCATTCCTGAGACTGCGTGATGTGATTGCCTGCTGTTTACTCCCCTGGTTGCTTGTAGATCCCTTGATGACACATTTCCCAACTTTCCCTTCCTCTGTTATTAGCTTGTGTCACAGTGCTGTCAGCCTGCAGGCACCGGTCCAGGCGGGAGCGCTGGCAGCACTATCCTAAGTGGTGCTCAGCCAACGGCAGGTGTTTTGCTGTGCCTGCTGCATCTGAAACATGAAGAGATAAACCAGAGGGTGTACTGATCAAGATGACAAAGCTTATTTTATTAAATCCAGGCAATATGTATTCTGATGAATATTGGCAGAACAGTAAGTGGGGTGGGTGATGGCCCGCCAATACACCAGTGAGGGGACTGCAGTTATCGGATTAGCAACCCTAATTTGGAAATGATGTCCACACAGGGGTGGGAAAGCATAGCCTGTTGGATGCTTTTAACAATGGTCACTTCGGACAACGCCTGTGCGCAAAGGGAACATTGGACAACATTTGAGAAGTTTACACCAAGAGTGGGAACGAGTAGAGAATGGGAGAGGGAAATGAAAGAACAAGCCCTGATGAAATTCCGGACTTAAATCCCCCAGCCCACTAGAAATGGCAACCTAAGAAATCTGACACACCAATTATCCCATCAGAAATTGAGTGGATTTCTAATAATAACTGCTTGTGACATTCCGATCGACGTGAAAAGAGGACAGATGCTGAACCTTCATTATCATAGCCGTGACTGCAGACTTAAATTGATGTTGTGAATTACAAAATGAACAATTCCAACTAAAATTGACTTGAACACTGGTGATATGGTCTGGGTCGTCCATCTGGCCACTGTCCATCAGTTTAAAGTCAATAACAGCTGTGCCACTAGTCCGAAGAATGAACAATTTCTGTTAGCCCGGAGGGTCGGACTGGGGCATGAAGTTGTCTCGGGCACCTATGAAAATTTGTCTCACAGTTGCAAATGGCAATTCATTCATTTTGTGATAGACTGTAATACCCAAAGGAGGAGGTGTTTATCAAATATGATGCAAATAATGCATTTTAAAGAATATTTATTCAGTAACATTGGTCAAAACTACTAACTGCATGGTGAAGTAACTTATCAAACTGGCCTACATGGTCCAAAAAAGTGAACCACTTTGGGCAAAAAAACGGTCTCACACTAGCAGTCTGTGTTTTTGGTTCGGGCATTTACCCATTGCCCTATAGGCCAGGCCGAGCCTGTTAGCCTGTACTACATAAGAAACAATGGGCCTCATTACAACTGTGCCAGTCTGGAAACAAAGGAGCCAGTAAGCCTACTGGCAATGTTGCTTCCGGACCGGCACCGTACAACTCTGCGGGCAGGTGCCAGCCCACCTGCCATGTTCAGACCTCTCGTGCAGGACAGCACCCACTTGCAGAGTTCTCCCAGGAGCACCGGCAGCCTTGTCAACGGTGCTGGTGCTCCCGTGTCCCCATTCCCATGGAGTTCTATGGGACTCCATGGGAATGGGGACTAACAAAATTGCCGGTGCTTGGCTTCCCAGCCACCGGACTTGGAATATCCCGGTGACACCGGGAAGTCAGGCGCCGGTAATTCATTACATCCCCATGACTAAATCCTCCAGGGCATACTGTGCAATCTAACAAAAGCAGAGAAAGGTTGGTTTTATGTTGCTCATACTTAATTGTTGACACGCAGACTTCCTGCTCTGTACAAGCTGAGTTTCTCTAACTCTGCAAGGCGACTCAAGAAAAATCAAGCCAGCTAAACCCGGTAAAGTACATGGGAAAAGGTACTATGGCAGCGATTAAGAAGAACACTGCAGAAATAAAGGAAAAATTATATATCCAAGCTGGCAGATCAACCAAATTTGCTAGAAGACACGTTGATTGGTGCGGCAAGCAATTTACGTTTCATGCCCATCTCTTGAGCATTATGAGAATCTGACACTTTGGACTTACATCTTATTATATGGATCTTGTGCAATGTGACCAAAAGAATTGTGTAAACATGGGTGAAGGTGGACATCTTTGAGAGTAAATGTCATGAACTGTAGCAGGAAATGAAAGCAATATTGACCAAAATGTAATCCTTGCAATTCAAGGCTAAGATGCTGATGGTTGCTCATGGAGGGAGAGTGGCTGGGTTGGTGGCTTCCCGAAAATGTGGAAGGCCCTTATGCAGAGTAATTTGTAGCAGAATGGTAAAACATACATTGGCAACAAAAGGTTTACCCAGTTACTTCTCCATCTGGACAGCACACCATTGTTGGTGTTTGGTCCCATAATTATTGAAGGTGATTAATTGCGAATGGTGAGAAATACTAGTTAACGGTATCAGGTAATAAAATTGCGGCAAAAATATCACTGGTAAAAAAAAATGCTGTGGTTTGACCCAGTAAAGGTGTACCCCATCATACCATTTAAATGGACCTGGGGTTGCGGGGATGTCCACTTAAATGGTATAATGGGTCCAGGGATTGCGGGTCCACTGCATCCTTTACATGATTGTGACAGCAAAGCCACTGCATTTTTGCAGCGATATTTTGTATCCACGGCCATTTTTGCCGCAATTTTAAGACATGGAACCTAGTTAACCTGATGGAGTTGGTTAAACTGATTATTTCTGCTTGACTTTTTTTGGACCCAAACACACATTGGGTTAGGCAGAGGAATAGAGATGACTTACAATGAAAGTTTGGGATCAAGGGGCACCAAGCTATCGCAGAATGAGAAGACCAGCTCTAACGAGCAGGCCTGGGTGTCACATTTCTCAATATTTGCAGAGATGCCATGCCAGTTACACCCCTCGCAGTCTGGTATGATCTGTACACTTTTGGTGTGTTTTACATTTGTATTAGTCTGAGTTTGGAAATGATTCAGAAGGGATCAGGTGGAAGTAGATACAGCACAGATCTGAGAAGCCCATAACGACTCATTTTACTCAAAATAACTTTTCCACTTTTAGCATGTCACCACTCTGTATGCATCTGATTGACGTTCATAGACGTGGTTGACTGCGTATCGGGGGCGCAACTTGGACCTTGTGGTTTTCACTAGAAAAAGAACAAACTCATACGGAATAGCAATTATAAGTCAATAATTTTCATGTGCAAGAAACTGGCACATTATTATGCTCATTAGTGTACTTAATATGCATTTTCTTTTCAGGTAAACTATATCACATTATATGTGTCTCCTTTTCCGAGGCACAGACCCTTCTCAATTACATCTTAATTAAAGCAATTCAAGTAGCACTGTCTGACAAATTGCATTCTGCCTCACAGGATTACAAGGATATGGGAAAATTGCCCACTCAGCCCTGACACTTCTACAAACCAAAACACAATGCAAGCATAAAGGGAAAACAGGGACAATCAAGAGATATACCTCCTTTGCCTTTTGTCGTAATGAGGGCCGAAGGAAGGAAAATACTCTCAAGAGGGGTGTGACGGTGAACCAGTTCTGACATCAAACAACACAGAATCCCAGTCCAAAATAAAGGGAATGTCCAATCAAGGTTCTATATAAACATAAACACTTTAATAAAATGCACAACCTGCAAGTACAATGAAAAATGATTACTTTACAAAATCCCACCCCAAAGGAAAGAAAAGAGAAGATGCAACAGAAAGTGTCACTCTGAGTGTGATTCTAGAGGTGTTAGCTAATGTACTACCATTAAAAGGGTATTGGGTTGAAAACAGGGGCATTCGTGATCTAACCAGTCTCTAGTGTCCAAGTGGATCGTGGAGCAGTTCAGTGTCAACAGTTACCTGGATTCAGTTCTTGGTGGGATGACGCATCAGACCCGGTGTTGAATGGTGATCTGAAATGATGAGGCTCAGTTTGGGTATGTCGGATGGTGGAGGCCCGGGCAGCAAGCAGGCATTGAGTAGGGTTGAATGTGAGTGCCATGTGTGGTTGAACAGCAGCAGTTCAATGATGCAGGTTGGGGCAGTCCCAAGAACGTATCACAGTTGGCCAGGCCGAGTCAGGCTTTGGCCACTGGAAGATGTCGGCGAGTGACACTCTAGTGGTTCCAGTCAGCATGCAATGTACGTCGAAGTGGTGATCGAGGATGCATCGATGTGCTGCCAATGCTCAGCTGTTCTGGGGATAGCTGGACCGATCTGTGGTTGTAAACCCTGTTAGAGTCGACGAGTGACCTGCAAGAGATTTGGTTCAGTTTCCGTTGTTGAGCACTCTCTTCGGGCCTAGCAGGTGACATGCTTCACTAGGACATGATACAGTGTCAAGTCGAGTTAGATGCAGTGCAGTGGTTCGGCTAGATGGAGAATCCCAAACTCCAGCAAACACATATTGGTCAGGCAGCAGGGAACATGGAGCAACTAGTTTGGTAAGGTAGAACAGGGAGCTTTGGCTGGTCTGACCGTCTGGCTGCTGTGAGGCCTTCACAAAGGACTCACTCAAGATCAGGATGCTCCAGTTCGGGGTCTGCTCTTCTGGCACAGGAGATCCATTGCAGAGTGGTTGTGTCCTGGTCCACCGCACTGGTCTTTCCCTATGTTCCCTGTGAGTGGTTAGGGGACATATCTTTCTTCTGTCTTAAACAGTGTAGAGGTACAGTCAGACATACTCACTCCAAGCTCTGCCCCTATGTTGCCTATATGTTGTGAACCAGAGATGATGACATGTGCAGTACCAGTCAGTATACCAATACCACAGAAAACCTTCGAGACAAGATATCCTTTGAGGAAACCCTACCTAAATGCACAAAGACATGGATGAAGTACCAGAAGAAATGTGCATTTAAACAAAGAAAGGAGCCTGATGATGTTATGTGAAATAGGAGTTGACGTATCTAGATGTTGGATCGAGAGAAGGAACATAAAAGTATTCTCTAACAGGTAAAGAACAGATGGTACAGATGAGCAACATTTCGGGCTCGAGATGAAGATGCTTATGCTACAGAAATTTTGAAGAATATGTCAATCAGTTTACACGTGTACAGTGCTGAAATGCAAGTAGGGAAAAGTATTCCTAAGGCTTGCTACGTAGTGAATTAGATTGCGGTGATGCGCTAATGTACATACATAGGAATGTATATATCCTGGATGATTCCACAACACAGTTTAGCAGGCCTGAACCCCAATGAACAAGAAAAAGACTTTCAAAATGAGTGGCGCAGTTGGAAATTACTGATGGCAAGGAAAGTTTCAGAGAAGATGGGGCTGGCCCAGACCCAAGTAAATAAGACCACAGGGAAACTGATGCCTGTCAAAAAGGCTACAACGAATGTGAGAAAGGAACACGCTTCGGTTTGAAGCAGTATGAAAAAACACCAAATGTTTCTACAGTTCATCATTTAATAGGCTTAAATGTTGAAGAAGCTCGAAAAGAGTGGTCTTCAAGTCACATGGGTGAGATCTAAGTAGCTTGTTTCAGGCTGTGCCGAAACTAAAAGACAGAGTGAAGCTATACTCCCTTTAATTCCCAGACGAAGTCAACAGTTACAAGCCCAAGTTCAAAATCATAATTGTCTGACAAACTGAAGGAGTGTTGATGATAGTGTGTTAATTGGAGGGAAGCATGATCACGCCAAGTTTCCATGCATCTGGGATGGTAGCCTGCATGCTGCTATCATGTGGAAGATTCTAGAGGGGTACAAGGGTGCCAAACCAATCATAGTGGGCTATGTAATGAAGAGCCCTATAGTTTGAAGAACCAATTGATCATTGTGTATTTAGTGATGACAAGGATGATCATTTATTGGAGGTGGGGTTTGATGCCCACGTGATTTAGGTACCCAATCAAAACCAGTGGCTATATAGAACGTATAAGTAGATGTTCACTGAAAGTTAACCACAGGTACTCATAAGTTTTGAAGTTTGCCACGTAGTATGATGTCAGCAGTGACACATTTATGTTATAAAAGAGATGTTTTTTTAAAGAAATGTTTCGATATTGATCTGTGCAGTGTCGGATGATGCCCATTGTACTCCCTGTTTTAGACAATTGATATTAAAACAGAAACGCACTTTGCCAAACTTCCTGAGTCGTTTTCATTATTGATGTTTGAGTTACTTCTGCATCCCCATCCGTCTCTGAGTATTGCTACCTCAACTTAATGGGCTATTAGAAGTAAGAGTTCACTGGATCCTTCTTCACCTCCGGTGGAGGGCTTTGAACAGTGCAACTGTTCCAAAAGATGTGCAGGTGAGAATGTTCACGACATCTCTTTGGCATTAAATTGTCCTTGACTAACTGAGGGAATCTGCATAAGGGGTGTGAGACTCCTTTTAAAAGCCGAAGTCCTCTGGTGTTTTGGTCTAAAGCTAGCCTGCTTTAGGGAACCAATCCCGGCTCCTGTCTGTTGATCTTGCACCCAAAATGCTTTGCTCCAGAGCAAGTGGAGGAAAGCGAAAGGGAGACAGTGGGGAAGAAGATGGTGGAAGACTTCTTCCAATGTCCAGAGCATTCCTGCCTACCCTAATCCCGCCATCTTGCCTCCTAGCGGCAACACATATCTGTGGATATGCATCACCCTGGTGTGAGGGTTCTACTCCTGAATGGGTGTGCTTTTTTCAAACCTTGGCACAGGACAGCTGCCTACTGTGTTGCTGTCTCTAAGGGATGGGGTTACTGGCCCTCACAAAGAGAATCAACAGGAGGCTGGGTCCTTAGGTTTTCTGTCCTGCTTTGTGGCATTTTCGTCCCGTCTAATCTGAATTAACATTCACTTCCACAGCAGTGGTGGCTCACAAGAGCTGAAACATGGACAATATCATTTGGGATGTGGCAGCTATGATCATATGTATCAGCATGCGCTATGCCTAAACTCAGGTATAGCTTATTCTTAAAGATTACCCTGAAACCAGCATGGGGTACATATGATTGTTGTGGCACAGGGGACATATCTTAAATGTCACCCCTGTGCTGCAGTGAATGCTGTAACTGCAATGGTCGAATGGGCATCTTATGACCTTTGAACCTGCTCAGTGCCACGCCACGATTATCCAGAATCAACATACAACTACATCCCCTTGTTTTAATTCTGTGGCTTCCCAGAGATGTTGCGCGCTCTTCTTCATACCCATGTCGTTTTCTGAAAGCTGTCTTTTACAGATTATTTACCTTTCCTTAGTGAAACCAGATTAGCTGACTGACCTGCTCTTGGATTTCTGGTTTCTCTCTGCATATATAAACCCAAACAAAGACGTGGGGCCTCATTATGACGTGGGCGGAATGGGTATAACGGCGCCGGTAATGGTGCCAGTGCTGGTAAACCCATTCCACCCTATTACGAGGTTCCCTTGCGGGACCCACTCAGAACACCTGGTCAGACCAGACGTCGTTTGCGGGTTCTGCAAGGGGACCAGGGAGCTAATAACGGGCACGTTATCAACTGGCCCGTTATTAGCTCCCTCCCCATTCCCATTGAGCCCTATGGGAGACCGGTGCGGTAATCCCTTACCGCCCTACTACGAGGTCCCTTAGCGGGTCCCTTCCTTAACGCCTGGTCTGACCTGGCGTTATGGACGGGACCCGTTGAGGGACCTGGGCGCAAATAACAGGCTTCACATACGCCAGCCCATTATTTGCACCATCCCCATTCCCATTGAGCCCTATAGGGGCTCAAATGGGAATGGGGAATGGTTTGGTGAATGGGGACTTACCGGTCCCGCCAAGGTCTGACTAGACCGGTAAGTCCCAATTACACCAAACCAGACACGGTACCGTTATTGGTGGCTGTCATGGCGCAATTAGCGCCATGACTACCACCAAACTCGGAATGAGGGCCTGTGTGTCTACTTGGATGCCTCCCTTAAGATGGCATGGCAGACCAACCACATCACCTCAACATCAGCCTAGGCCACAAAGCGTATCTACGCTAGTAAACCATTCCTTTCCACAGAAAATCGCCTTACTGTCGACGGAGCACTCATTGGCTCCGAGCTGGACTATTGTTATTTTCTACTTTGTGGCATTTCAGAAAAAACTTGAATACACTGCAAGTCACACAAATCAATTCCCTACAGGCTGCCCTGCACCTGGGTAAACATGGCCACATTTCTGAAACCAGTAGAACCGTTCATTGCCTACCCATCAGAGAGACAATCAAATTCAAGATTCTCTCCATCGCCCACTGCTGCCTATCAAACCATGTACCGACTTACCTGACCCAGAAAGTTAAAAGACAAACTCCTTTCATGTCCCAGTGATTGGCCTACAAACACTGCCTGACTATGCCAAGATACAAACGAAAAAGGGAAGGAGGCTCCAATTTCCCAGTCTGCTCAGCCAGCCTCTGTAACAGCCTTCCCCCACACTTCCGGCTGAACCATCCTATCCGCTGTTCAGAAAGAAACTTAAAACACATTTCATCAACTAACTCTGGCACCGTTTTTTCACCCTGCACTGAAACTATGTACGTAACTAGTGCCTAGGTGCCCACAGGCTGTGTGTGCTGCTATACATGTACTAAACAAATAAATAAATAGCATTATTGTAATGAGGAGCCATAAGTATTATCCTTCATTTCAAGATGTAATATTGAATACATGACTATAACTTGCCGAAGTGTAAAAGAAAAAGTCATGGTTTTATTGGTACATTATAGTGACATGTTTAAAAACTACGCATTTAGCTCATCTGCTGATGTTAAAGGATGATGTGTAATGATTTCTTTGTACCTAATGTAAATCTCCATGGTGACCCCCCCCCCCCCCACTTCTATGGGGGAAATGCATGACATACATGACTTTAGGATTAAGATATCTGAAGGGCAATTGTTTGGATTTCAGTGATGTGCCCACATGTTCCGAGGACATCCATTCGAGACACCCTGTTGTCAACTGCATGACGTGTATTGGGGAGACATAGAACTGAAGGAAGGTTTGAAAGAATGCATATAATTGTGGTCACAAAACGACACAACTCTTTAATTTATTCATGCACCCTTTTTTGCGAGATTCTGCAGATATTTTAGGCTGCGTTTTGATGAATACATTACATTGTTAAAGCTCACCAGCTGTCTCTCATCTGCTTGCCATATGACATCGTCAAAAACAAAATTTTGATAAATATCGGAAAACTTGTCTTTAAATTTGCTTCTGGTTAGCTTTAGCTCAACATTAATTGTAATGAATTTAATTAAATTGATGTGAAAAAGATGTCTGTCCACAGTTGGCTTAAGTCTTTTAAAACACTCTAACACCGTGTCACTGTGTGTAGAGCCTAACGCTCATTGGGCCTCATTCCGAGTACGGCGCTAACCAATGGCGCTATTAACGCCTTGGTTGACGCCGTACCCGGACCGGCAGCGCATTGGTGGATGGCGGAATTACCGCCCCATTCCAAGGTTCGCGGGGCGGTAATTCCCCAATCCCCATTTACCCTTCCCCATTCCCATTCTTGCCCCATAGGGCATAATGGGAGTGGGGAAGGCGTCAATTACGCCACCGTAAATTACGGTGGCGTAATTAACATCAAGGTCCCTTAGCGCCATGGTTTTTAACACCTGCTAAAAGCAGGTGTTAAAACCTCCATGGCGCAAAGGGAACTCGGAGTATGGCGGTAAGGGATTACCGCCACCGCTCTCGTTAGCGGTGGCCGCTATCCCTTACCACCATACTCGGAATGAGGCCCATTGACTTTCTTGGTGCATCACTTTGCCTGTGGGCATATATATACATCTGTAAATGTTAATTTGGGGTCAGGGTCGGACTGGGACAAGAAATAGTTTGGTCACCCAAAAAAAGTTGCCCACACCTCACCTCAAAAAAGTGGCCCACCCCTCGACTCACGACCCTTGACCTCTGATGACATCACCAGACGTGATGTCCTTTGACCCCACCCCAAAGTGACATCCCCGGAAGCGATGAAACACAAGCTTTCACCCCTTGACAAAACAGGAAGTGGCATCAAATAGCATTGTACCTAAGTACACTAAGTTACTGTGAATCCAAGCAGACGTCCAAGGCCAATTGATAATATGTTATTGTATAGCACTTACGCTTAAGCTCTTTTTTTATAGAACAAATATGCATACAATATCACCCAACCTGTGTTGGTACTCATTTATCGAGCTAAGAAGGATAAAAGGCTTTTTGAAAAAGAAAAAAAAATGAAATAAAAACATCTTTTTTTCTCCTTTTTTTTCTTCCAAACCGGCCCAGGCATGGCCAGAAACTGGCCCCCACTCCCCAGGGACGATTTCGTCCCAGCCATGGTCCGAAAGACCAAAGGGACAATCCAACCCTGTTTGGTGTTTCAGTCCTGCCTTGGCTAGTTTAGCTAGTACAGGGAAATTCATACTGATTTTATTTTTTGTATATGTGTCAACTTTCTTTCTTCATTTTACTTTCATTGTTTCATTTTATTTGGCCAACTGGTTTGCCATTAAATAGTGACATTGGTAATCCAGTTAGATTTCTAATTAACACAAATATAATGGGTGTATTATTTAGTCTGTACTTGCATATTTAGTATGGTATAGAGAACATCTGATTTATTAAGTCAATATGTGAGGAAAGAAAGCATGAGTATCGCATGCAGATGTCCTCTTTGGTTCAATTCGCACGTTTTGTGAATTTCCTGGTATCATTTTCATAGGCACATCTTGTGTGTGACTTACTCTGGGATGCACACTCCATGCACGCGCTAGGTTGTATTGTATGATGAGTATAGGCATATTCGTGATATTAGATGTTACTGATGTACATGGATGTAACACTTCGAACTCAAATGAGGGTATGCAGTGAGCAATCAGCAGCACAAAGTCTGCAGTCAACGTGAATACGAGTGTTTGGGTAATTTAAGTCCTAAAGCGGCTTCACATCTGCCTCCCCACATACATCGACTGTAGCTTGAAGCAGTTGTTTTGAGTCAAGATTATAATATGGATGGCATGCAGCCTCTTTAAGAATATGCAGTGAATAAAACAATACATAAATAAAACATACCCAGAATGAATGAATGTGAAAATCAATTCGCATTTCTATCTAATGAATGTTTATAAAAATAACCTTTCCCACATGTTTCATGTATGTATTTGTATTGAAAGAGAGCTTGAACAACAGCTCTGTACATAGGCATAGATGGTTGACTGGCCAATTATATTTCTGTGTGCCATACAATATTGCAGAAGTACTAATAGCAGATGCCTTAATGAGGTGTAGTTAGGAGGCAATGGGTAAAGGAAGAGAGCACATCACTGACTAGACAGGATTGTTTAGTGTATCACAGGTTGGCATAGTGGAGAATTATATGATGCGCTATGGACATCTATGTACTGTAGTGTAGAGCCGATAGACAGGGACATGGAAGACAGGGATTACAAGTTGCCACCTCTTCCCCCACTTTATTTGACAGGAGGAAGTTTGAAGCATGACAGAAAGAGGATGGACTTATTGTTGTGGGGACTGGAGGTGCATTGGTGGAATTTAAGTAGTGTGAAAGAACCGAATCGGGAGGGAGCAGCGGGATGGTTTGGAACAGAGAGGTTGCGACGGTAGAAGGCAAGAGCGTGAGTAGCCAGAGATAAGCTTAAACATCTTGGGTTTGTGTCCAATGGGCATATTCGAAAACGAGAAGTAGGACTATAAATAAAAGTAGAAAACTAGAAGTCGGAATTTAAATACAAGGCATTGTACATGGACCTCTAGCTTACATGTAGGTGGGGTGCAAAGGTGGGTCCAGGTGAAAAAGTGTGTGTTGACGAGAGTCGAGAGAAGCCTGGAGCAGTAATCCAGCCTCCTGAGGACGTGTGTGGAGTTGAGAGACATATCAGAGTAGAAAGTGAGAAAGGGGAGGATTTTATAGCTGCACGGATGTCAAATCTGGAAGCCAATGATATAGACATATTTATTTATTTATTTTTATTTTTTGATCACTGTCAAAGGGAAACCCCTGATCAATGGCTATGGGGGGTGTGGCGGGGTATCAGGGAGGGGTGTCTGGGTGAGGCGCTAGAGGCATGGAGATAGATTGCCTTTTTGTTAGATGAATTGAGCAGCAGATATAGATCTGAATTTGAGTGTGGGTCCTGTAAGCACCGCCCTCAAGATCTCCACCTCTCCATGATAGGGACTGAACTGTGTGGTGCCCACATTCTAATGAATATACTGGAGCACTGTAAAAGCCTCATTCTTATTCATGTTTTAGGAGGCAGAATTTCGAACCTTGCATCTGCATGACATTCCCCAAAGCATTGCACAAGCGCCATTTAAGCAAAGTGAGCAACATTTAGTTGTGCTTCCTTTTCTTTGATCAAATAATTGGCAATTGCCCCCATGATTAATTTCTCCACTCCTCCCATACTTTAAGATGATACTACAATATTTGTGTAACATTCTGCTGTCATTAAAATGCACAGTAAACATTGTTTAGCAAATTAGTAATGTGTACATTTCTGCATTTATGATAGTGCCTTTTTGAATTGGTCTTTAATGTGATCGAAGAGCCTTCGTTTACTAGTTTGCAAAGCAAACATGACAACATGGGGTTGAAGCTTATGTACACTTGAGGCAGCAATTAACGTCATGGACTGTGGCCAAGGGGATTCTTTGCAACCTGTAAACACGTGAAAGTAACAGCCATCACAGTTTGGCAAATTAATCATTGCCTATTGACAGATTGCATCTTGGGTAGACAGAAATTGAACTTGTGGAAATGTGGAAACCCCTTGCAAGAGGGTAGAGGCAGTACTAGGCGCCCAGCATGGGAGTAAAGTCCCAATATAGTTAATATCAGTGGAGCACCCGCACCACACAGCAAACCATCTACAATTCAAGTGAAAGAAAGGGAGACTCAAAACGTATGGTTCATTTGAAAAATGAGACACCATTAAAATCTTCAGAAGTGTAATAAGCGGGGAGAAGAGCGAAAGATACATTAAGAGTTAAAGCATGAAAGCTACTGTGTAATATCTTCATACAAATTGGTGGCAATCACAGGAATAAATAATAACTTTGTAAGAAATGTTTATTCCTAATTTCACCTACCCACCACCCACCACTTTCTCCTAATATTCCATGGCTGGAGTTGAATATTCAAATGAACTTGGTCCTATACGATGTGAAAAATGTTTTTGGCATCAGAAATACATATCGTTTAAAAAACAGTATTCTAATTATATTACAAGACAGAGCTACCATGGCACAATAGGTAAACAAAGGCAACATTGCTTTTAAAGTATTGCAGTAATTAAAGAGCTATGTATTAACGAACTAGTAATTAAAGACAGGGACAGCCTGTACAATTCCTGAGTGCACCAACGGAACCCCTCAGCTACCAAGCTGAAAGGCTAATTGCCACGCAAAGTGTGCAAAATCTTCACATTCAAATTGTCTAGCTCTGTTGTGTTCTTTTTTTAAAGATACAAATAAAAGGCCACTTCAAAAAAGGCGTATAAGGAGGTAAGATTCAAACCAAGCACCCATTTGTGCTCCCTGTGGAGGCAAGCACACATACACTCTTCTAGCAATGTAATAAAATCAAAGCCTGTCGATAGGTACCTAAGCAGTAACACAGTCAGGCTCATTATCCTGTGTCATCAGTGTTCAGCTTGGCCAAGACCTTGCAAATGGGCAGTTTGGTCTCTTTCCGGCGCCATACTGTGGGATGCCTTTACTTTCTCATAAGGCCTATCAGCTGTGGGGAAAAGAAAGAAGTCAACCATGGGCCACTCCCTGAGAGAAATGATCTCATATTGGATCAAAGGGTGCACATATTTATTTTTAAAAACAGTTAGCTTTATCCGTGACTTGGAATGTTATTGAGAGCAGTAATAACGCTTCCAGGGGTAATTGAGCCATGGCATCTGGCCCTAGTTGATTGGGGGCTTCCCAAAAGTTCATCAAACCCATGAGGCTACAATCATGGCCGGTATGGACGTTCCCTAAAAACCTATGGGCTTGGATGTGCTTCTGCACCACCCATTGATGGCTCAGTTGTTAAATGTACTGTTTACTGAACGCAGGTGTTCAATATACTGTTTACTGAGAACATTCACTGCTGCTTAGGTATCTGATTAGGTTGCAAGTGTTGGCACACCCAACAAATTGTAGATAAAAATAGAGGCAAAAAAAATGGAATAATTTAAACAATAAATAAATAAACCAACAAAGTATAGTGTGTTAAGTAGTGTTCAATGTACAACAAAATAACATTTGCAGAGATATTTTAAACCTAGTGGTCTGTTGATTGTGCGTGTCAGCCAGTTAATGAAGGGTTTGCCAGGCTCGAAAACTAGTTTCAAGTTTGTTATCGTACACAGGCAAGTCTTTAACCTCGTGTCCAAAAAATGGTACACATAACAACAGGTACATGAATGCCTATGTGCTTGAATGGGCGTTTATATTTCATTCTTCGTCCTCTCAGCGTGTTTGTGGCAAAGGCAGACAGGTGCAGGTCCATTGACCTCTCTCCCACTGAAGGAACCACCTACTGGTGAATTTAATAATAACATCTCATAAGGCTGTCTGGTGTGTATCATGGCTACATTGGAAACAAAATAGTCGCTAAATGTGTCAGTCAGATGATTGATCTCCTCAAAAAGTAAGCTTTTTTTTTTCTTACAAATGTCACTCGAAAATTGTCTTTGTCTTACATGGCTGTGTTATTATAGATACATGTATACAATGACACTGCTTTGTAAGACATAGACAATTGCTGGCTATTGTATCTCAAATGGCTTATTCTATTTTCACATCACAGGTATGCTCTGGCAGCACTGCGCCTACTCTTTCTGCCCTGCCCTCACCTAGGCCTCCTACAATAATTTGGCATTTATATAGCGCTACGAACCCTCAGGTATCTAATTACATCGGAAGGATGAAAGGCTGAGTTTGGCCCCTCCGGGATTCGAACCAGCCTCAGCAGGCTCTGCACAGATGTCAAACCGAGCGCTCTACTCGCTGTGCCACTTGACCGGCTTGAAGTAGGTAAGCCCATGTATGGCTATATAATCACCACACATCGCCTTTGTTCAACTTTTTGCAAACTTGAAAGAAGAATTCATCATTTATCCATGTTGCTTGCCGTGTGGTGACACGTATCAAACTAAAATGAAAATGTTTCAAGGAGCAAACACAATTGTGTTTAATTTATTTATACTTTATTGTGATACAATCCAAAAATTGGATTTTACACAACTCATAAGTATATACATCCCAAAGCAAAGACATATATACATCTCAAAATACAGACAGAACATAGACAGTGCATAAATAAGACTAGACAAGTCAACTCACTCATATAAAATATAAGATATAAAATATAAGAAAATACAAATACCTCACATAGCAACCACGTAGTGGGGTTTGATAAGTTAAAGTAGATGAGTTACTCTACCAGGTGAGCACCTATAGTTATTGGGAATTCCCCAGCCCAATACAGTAGTGTATAGAAGAGACCATTCAGTATCACTTTAAAACTAAAGTGTTAAGGTTTTCACTGAAGTAAAGGCTTCACATGGTTCCATACCCTGAAGAGAGCTAGCTGAAGGCCTAAAGTGACTGGATTCAAACATCCATACCAAAAGGACTCATCTTTTATTGCCTCAAGGTTGTGGACCCATTTTTCATATGAGTTCATGTATAACGGACCCAATTTTGGGCAAAGTGTTAGTACGTGCCGAGCAGATTCTAGTGCTCCTATTTTCTTACATATTCTACATGTTCTAGATTCACGAGGGATTTTTAGCCTTGGACCAATTATAGTAAGCACGGGGAGCTGGTTTGTTCTTAATTGTAGCAAGAAGCGTCTAACATCAGGTGCCGGGGTGAGCAAGAGATACACCTGGGGTCTAAGATATCTATGGGTGACATGAAGTACTGCCTCATACCCTTTTAAGGTAGCTAAGTGCTCCACATTCAAGCACCAGTCCCACTTATTCAGCTTATCTTGGAAAGCTCTTTTCTGGTGTATAAACGGTAAATGTTTTAGCTTTTCGTAGGGCCAGTCAATCTCCGTAAACAGTGATTCATTCAGTTGTTTATAAGACCCACCGCTAGGGTGTTTTTCCAGGTCAAAGCTTTGCCCTGCCAGTTTGAGCAATTTACAACGTGGGTTGGCTAAGGCTTTCAAGTAGAAGGAACCTCTCGCGCGCAGTGCCATCCCTCTCAAAGAGACAAGACCCAGTTCCAATCTTAGATACTGTACTGAGCAAGACGGTCCCAGGCCAAAGACAGAGCGCCAGTAGTGTCCCTCTAGAATGTTAAGCCACATCAAGTCTTGAATTGCTAAGGCCTCCAGGCCATATAGTACAGCAGGGACAAAGCATTGCATATACAACTTCATGATACCCGCCATACTGAAGCCAGCAGTCCCCTTAGCAAATCTACATGCCTGGAGGGTAAGCAATTTAGCTCGTCTTTTTTTGTTTCTGATAATGGCTTCATAGTCTGATAGGGCCATAAAATCCAACCCCAGATATGGGTATTGCTTCACCACTGCAATAGTTCCCGTATTAGTATCAATGCCAGGTCGTCTTGGCCCTTTTCTTGCAATAACCATTATTTTTGTTTTTTCCAAGTTTATAACAAGGCCCAATTTAGCAGAATATTTCTGTAGTTCATTAAGTAGAGACTTAATACCGGTTAATGTCCGGTCAAATAAAATTAGATCATCTGCGTATAGCATTCCCGTAAGTGGGGTATCCTTCAATTTAGGAGGGCAGTTTGATTTTAATGCCATATGTACCAGCAGATCTGCTACATATAAATTATATAGCATAGGAGCCGTTACGCATCCCTGCTTTACTCCTATGTTGGTACAAATCTCTTTGGATACCTCGCCCCGGTCATTAAGGCGGACCCTTGTAATGGTATTACTATGTAGGGCTATCAGGATATCTACGATCCAATGTGGGCATTCCATATCTTTTAGCTTGAACCACAGGGTTTCCCGATCCACCAGATCGAAAGCACTTGTAAAGTCTACAAAGGCAATGAAGAGTGTGGCATCCTTACAGCTCATGGTGTTATTTATTAGCATGTCTAGGACCCTGATGTTATGGGTAGTGCCTGCTCCGGGTCTAAAGCCAGTTTGGGCATAGTGCAAAATCTGTCTTTCAGAAACCCAATTTTCAATCTCTTTAAGAACCAGCGTATTAAAGATTTTACTGCTCACATCCAGCATTGAAAGTAGACGATAATTGGCCGGTGAGGTGCGCTCCCCCTTTTTATATATAGGTATTAATATAGACTTATTCCAAGAAGAAGGAATTTGTCTAAATCTACAGATACTAGAATATAATGTGAGTAGTATCTGTGCCCAATTATGTGGGTCCTGCTTCAATACCGCATTAGCCAGACCATTTGGGCCGGGAGCATTGGATGATTTTAAATTCAGTATAGCCTGTTTTATATGGCTATAGCTCAGGGGGAGGGGCCAAGTTAGTGCCCCCATAGTGCTTTGTGTATTGATCGTATTCTCTCTGAAGAATTTGTTTGAGATATAATCTACCCATTTTTCTCCCTGAATGGGGTTTAAGACCTTCAATTTCTGTTCTCCCCCGCCTTTGCCAATATTTGCCAGATCTTGCGACTATTTTTACTGCAAAGAGCTTCAGCAAATTTTTGCCATTTACTTCTTTTTTGAGTCTGGCGGTACCTTTTTAGCCAGTTGTGATAGTTATGTTTTATCTTTAAGGTCTCCGAAGTAAATATATCCACCTCAGAGATAGAAGTTTTGTGTGTTCTTAAGGATCTTAGTGCTCTTCGCATAAGGCATTTCTGGTCTCTGATATTAGCATCAAATGTTCGAGTACCCCCACTTTTCCAACTTATCATCGGGGTAGGGTTAGCTTTAAAGAGTGAGTGTGTTAGGTGGGTAATCCAAGATTCAATTTCCTCAGGACTCTTACCCCACATTAATTGCTTGATGGTCTTATCACTAGGGAAGGAGATAGAAGTCATTTTTTCAATATATCTGTGTGTCCATCTAATCTTGTTACCCGCAAGGTTAGAAGCCAAATCTTTACAAGAATCCACCTTTATACTATCCCCTCCACCCTCTAGGACCAATGTGAGGCATCCATGATCGCTAAAATCGTTCAACATGATGTCTAAATGCATGACATATGAGAGGATACACTCCGATACGGCCACATAGTCCAGAACAGAGCTCTTTTCCCCCACAGACCAGGAGTCTTTCCCAGGTATATCTCCCCTAGTACGGCCATTTAGAATGGTCAAGTTCCATTCTCTAATAATGTCCAACCAGAGGCTTCCTTTGTTATTACTCTTCGTTAGGGGCATATCACATGTATTCTGGACATAGCGGTAGTTCCCACACCCTTCCAAGTCGAAGCATTTTGCGTTCAGATCTCCACAAAGTATCACTGCTGGCTTATTATCCCCTGTGTACCAAGCAGACAATATAGTATCCAATTTATCTCCTATGGCTTCTGTGTTCTGCTCACCCGGCGGGTCATAGATATTAATTATCAGGACCTTATTACAACCTGCCCAACCACCCGTCGGGTTTATTTCAATCGCCAAGGCATTTCCTCCTGGGCTGTCCTGGTGAATCAATTTCGGGTTGTATGTAGTCTTAACACCAATTAGGAGACCTCCTTTCGGTCTACCCCTGTCTCCCCTTACTGCCATACATTGAAATATAATATAGCCATCGAACGCCAAGTCGAAAGTTACCCAAGTTTCTTGCAGTAGGAATATGTCCGCAGCTAAGAGGATATTACAGGAGGCTCCCTCATTTATCCAATGTCTAAATCCCCTCGTATTCCAACTGATGATGGTAAAGGTTCATTCCCTTTTCTTCTGGTCAAACATTCGTTGTAGCCATTCCCACCCTTGTTCATCACTGAGTCTTTGCGCAGCCTTTGATGTTGTTGGTCCAGCTGCACCAGGGGTACAAGCGCAAGAGCATTTCAGACACTTTTCCTCCATCGGAACAGTAGGTATGGGTACATCTAATTTGTATCCCAGATATTCTAGGGACGACCAGTTTGCCCTTATCATGGCAGCTGTCTCTGGTAAGCAGCAATGAATTGTGGTTAATTTTACTCCCTTTTGGAGTGAGGGTTCAACAAAGCTGACATCGCTATTGTTTAGTATCCTCAGCGATGGGATTTTTGAGAGAAGAGCAAAGAGTGCAGATCTGTTTAATTGAGTGCCCATTTTTTCGCCCTCAATGGGCGCTATAGTAACTTTTTTGATGTCCAATTTTTCGTTACTCGAGGGCTCCCTGTTCTCCACACAAGGAGTTTTGGTAAGAATGTGTTGGGGAAAGGGAGGGGTCGGTACGTCAGCCTCAGTTGCCTGCCTGGGAATAGATACAGGGTTTTGTAGCCCTTCTCCTAGTTCAGAGCAATTTGGCGTCTTGGCTTCCGAGTGCTGGCTAGGTTGTCCCAATTGTTCCTCCATTAACCAGCTGGTTAGTGTGCCCACTGTTTGGGCCGATCTCCGTTTCCTTCTGGCCACCCGTTTACGTTGTTTTTTAGATAGATTTTTAACTGGTGGCCGCGGGGTAGAGTTTCGGGGCGGGGGGGAATTTTGGGTTTTTTCCTCAGCTTTCTTAGCCTGTCTTCTCTGTTTTCTGGAGGGCTGAGTTCTATTTTCCACCACCCGCTCCCCTATAAGAGGAGGTCCATGTTCCTCCTCCATCGTGGTTTCTTTGTCTAATGTTGGTCTTGGGATTGTCTTTCCCTGACCTTTTGGAGATAAAGCAGTGGGTGGCAGTTCCCGCAAGTCAATGCAGGGGATGGTTGGTAGTTTGATAGAGTCTCTCAGCAGTTTATAGAGAGCCAGGACCACTCTCCCCTGGGCTTTTTGATCTTCATGAATCCTACCACAGAGTTTTAGCAATATTTTGATGGCAAAGTTAAGTGTTGAGTTCTCAGATTGTGATGTTTCGTGAGTGCTATAATCTGGTGGTGCAAGGTCATGTACAGAATTTCCAGAGTCAAAGGCCATATTTGGACTAGCCGATAAACGTGGCTCCATTGATGAGGGTATATGGGTGATAGTTGGTGAGGGGGAAGACAAAGGAGGGTCTGTTTGCGAGGCAGAGGATACAAGGATGGGGTGTTCCTCATCCCCCAGCGATGGGGTTTTAGCCAAGTTCTCCAAGGTCGGCAACATAGTTCCTCTTGGCGCCGGGGTGTCAGGTATAAAGTCTCTAAGGACAGGGGACCCTCCGGCTTTTTCCTCCATTTGTTTCCCCTCTTGTGTACCCACTCGCTCCTGAAGGGCATAGCACAACTGTAGCAGGGAGTCATTATCAAGATCCAGTGGTAGGTAACTACCTTCTCCCTCTATTTGAGGCGTATTTCCTTTTTTTGGGCCAATCGCATGACTTCCCTCCTGTGGTTTACTGGGAAAGTATGCATCCAGGGGGCCCTTTAGGGGGACCGCCTCTTTGCCTCCTGCAGCGTTCATATCTCCATTTTCCGCCAAAGGAGTTTTACTCAAGTCCGCTATAGGTCCTTTATTAGATCGTAGGCCATAGGGTTTCCTCCCCCTTGCCATTTTATTTCGATTTGTTGCCTTACCCGGCATTCTCTCAGCCAAGGTGGATCTAGTTACAACTCCTTTCCTAGCTCTGTTCAAGACCAAGGGAGGGGATAGATAAGAAGCCGCTTTTTTGAGCAGCACCACTACCTTGGGCTAAGGCAGTTTATTGCCACGCTCCAGAAAGGTTTGCCTAGAATAGCGAGCGGATTGCAGTGATAGTATAGGCAATAAGAAGGTTAGGGAAAGTTTTAGGGCTTTTAGCTTTCCCAAAGTACCTTGGCCTTTTAGCACTAAGGCAATGCCTAGTTCTAATCAGTCACCTTCTCCTTCCTCACTCACCCGTTTTATAAAGGCAATTTTTTCAATGATCACATAAAGATAGTATAGGCTGGTTACCTGTACGTGCACCGTGGTGTTTGAATCCGCACTTGCTGTTTTGGCTTGATTAAGAGTCCTGGAGGGATCAAAGAGGGGAATACCTCCGCAGTCTCCCTCAGTGCACCACCAGTGCCTAACAGCTGCACAACAGCCAGTGCCCTTTACCCCTGTCGGGCTTAACGCCGCAAGGGTGGCTGTCTCTCCTTGAAATACGGCGTTTGGGTCACGTGATCAGTCACGTGTCAGTCCTCGCAGTCGCCGCCTCCTCCAGGAAGCGGATCCCAGCAAGAGCAGGAGCCCTCCTCGCTCACTTGCTCGCAATGCCGGTGAGGATTGATAAAAGTTTAAAAAAGACGCCGCTACTCCGAGATGCACACTACTCCGCTCGGGAGGCTGTCTCTCCTTGAAATACGGCGTTTGGGTCACGTGATGAGTCACGTGTCAGTCCTCGCAGTCGCCGCCTCCTCCAGGAAGCGGATCCCAGCAAGAGCAGGAGCCCTCCTCGCTCACTTGCTCGCAATGCCGGTGAGGATTGATAAAAGTTTAAAAAAGACGCCGCTACTCCGAGATGCACACTACTCCGCTCGGGCGGCTGTCTCTCCTTGAAATACGGCGTTTGGGTCACGTGATCAGTCACGTGTCAGTCCTCGCAGTCGCCGCCTCCTCCAGGAAGCGGATCCCAGCAAGAGCAGGAGCCCTCCTCGCTCACTTGCTCGCAATGCCGGTGAGGATTGATAAAAGTTTAAAAAAGACGCTGCTACTCCGAGATGCACACTCGTGTTTAATGGACTTCTGCATGACAAATAATATAATTTTTATGCAATTGTGCAGAACTTGTTTTTAAAGGGCTTTTTATTCCAATGTTCCTGCATTTCTCTGCTGTTCTTGGCCCCCTCAAGATAGCCGCCCTCTTTTTAGGCCTCTGGAGGCATCGTGTGGCATGTGCCTCATCCCCACCATTGTCTGGCTCGGTTCACATCAGCCAATCAGTGGAACAGGGAGTGGCCCATTCAACAAAGGCCCACATCTAAGGCCCTATCTGTGCCTTTCTGGGCTGAGGAGGGCCTGGAGAGGCACAAATGTAATTCTCTTACTATGATCCGTCCCCCAGACTAATTCCTGGACTGCTTCACTGCTACTTGTTCAAAGGCCACCCACGATCCCTGCAGTTATGAAAGTGAGTTTGGCTGAACTCCATAACTAACTCTCCTGAGGCATTTTCAGTGCCTTTCACCTCCTGCAGCCTCACCTTAACTAACTTAATTTCTTTCACTGCATGTATTACTCTCTCATGTATTCTTGTTTAGCATTACTTGAGAACAATCTGCATTGCATTGTTGCTGCCTTCATTTAAAGTCAAAATTGGGTTGTGTATTTAAAATCAAATTTGGGTGTTTTGCATTACCTGTGCATCATCTGTTTTGCATTCTTTACTGCCCCCATTTTTAAAATCCATTTTGTGTGCATAGTGTCTACATCTCTGTGCCACCTTTCCAATGTAATTCTATTCCTGCTGAGTTTCACTTATTCTCTCTGACTCAATTTACTAGGCCTCCTAATGAGTTTAGCCAGAACTGCGCAGCGCTGCCACTCCTTGGCTAAAACCTTTGCCCTCCTATGGCTCTCTTCATCTCTCCTCTATTCTCTAACTGCTACACTATCACCTATCCTCAATATCTTGTCTCGTCTGGCAGGAAAAAGTACAAAAAGACATCCTGAGTGCAAACCCTGGACTTCCCATTACAGACACCTATGTCAGTGCTTACTCTAGAGAGGTTTCCACTGATATCCTTTTCTCTGTTCCCTCTCCTGATCTCTGGACCCCCTTCTCATCTCCACTCTCTCTCTCTCTCCTCACACTCCTCCATTAACGGTGGCCCCAAGTGAAAAGTCCTCTTGGCTGGTTTCTCATCCTCACATTGCTTCGTTAATGTCTATCAGAGTGGCACCATTCTAATTCAGGGTCCACAACCCAAACTCTTTCTCTTTCACAGCATCTTGCCTTCTCTCATTAACTTCCTTCCTTCTCCTGCATCTCCCCCTTCGTCTCTCTCTCTCCCTCCTCTAATTGGTGTATCATGCCCCTTTTCCCCACCTCTGAAAACCTTTAAAGCACTGATCACCTCAACCTGGTGACTCTTAATGCCTGCTCAGCCAACAAACACTTTTCTAACATCTGTCTCCTTCATGAAGACATTGACCTAGGCATTCTTGCTGTTACCAAGACTTGGTTCAATGCCAGCTTAGTCAGTGCCTTTTTACTCCCTCCTACCTGATGGCTTCAAGATCATCTCCAAGCCTTGACCTCACCACACTGGTGGGGGTTGCCTTAATATTCCCTGAGTGGGTTCCTGCTTCCATTTTACCTGCCCAGACCTATTGCTCTTTTGAAATCCTGGTTTGCAAGTTGGTCACCTCTTCCACCTCCACCCTGACCATTGCTACCATCTACCGGCCTTCAGCCACCTCACTATTCCTCTCTGAATGGGCTGACCTCTGATCTCTTTACTTTCTTCAACCTCTAACCTTCTCCTCCTGCGTGATTTCAGCATTCAACTGGACTCTTCTGGCTCCTGCATTCACTCTATTCATTGACCTCTGCTCCTCTCTTTCCCTCTCGATACTCCCTTCTGGGCCAACCTACACAGCTGGACACACTCTGGATGCCCTCATACACTCTGACCTCTCTATCACCCCATTAGTTACTCCTCTCTCCTGGTCAGACCACACTCTCCTTCAATCTGGGTCCCATTGGCCCCTTGTCCACCCCCCCAAAAGTTGCACCAACCTCGTTACCTAAGACCCGCCCGATGAAACAAGTGACTGCGGCTGTCTTCACCTCCAACTTCACCTCACCTCACTCCCCACCTCTGACTCTACCTCTGACTCTGCCATCAGAAAACTACATCTTTCCATAACCAACACTCACCCGGTCATGAGGATCCTGCCTCAAAGCTTAACACGTGGTACAAGACTGAACTTGCAGCCCTGAAACGAAAGTGCAGGGCAGCATAAGTGAAGTGGCTAACCTCAGGCTCATCCTCTGACAAACTGGCCTGCTGCCTGCTCCAAAGACAATGCAGACTCACCATCCGGGCCAAGAAAAGAGCCCACATTCAGGCAGGGGTCTCCGGCGCACCCATTAACTCGGCTGAACTTTTCAAAATATGCAGGGGACTGCCAACCCCTTTGGAGTCTCCTCCTCCCTTTCTCCTTCCCAGGCCCTCTGCAATGCACTGGCATCACACTTTGCAACCAACACTCAGGACATTATGACCACCCTTTCTACACTCCCTCACAACACATCCCACACACCCTCCCCCTTCCTCCTTCTCCTCCTTCTCTCCTGTCACACCTGAAAAAGTTACCAGAGTTGTCCACTCCATGAAGGTCTCTTCCAAACGGGTCTCCCCTTACTCATCCAGGACCATCAAGGATAACATTGGCTCTCTTGCCCCTGCCCTCGCTGATTTATGTCACTCTTATCTCACTGGATCTTTCCCCTCCCCCTTTAAGCACTCCCTTGTGGGCCCATTCCTGAAAAAACCTCCTCTGATCCTACCTGCCCTGCCAGCTATTGCCCTATCTCCATCACCCCCTTCCTGGCGAAACTACCTGAGAAACTGACCTTGTCCGAACTTAACTCTCACACTGAACATGTTGGTGGCCTCCACGATCATAAATCTGGATTACAAACATCCAAAGGCACAGAAACTGCTCTTCTGAACACCTGTGAAGAACTGCTTGCATCTCTGGACTCCAACTCCCCAGCTGTCCTTATCCTTATCGATTGCTCCTATGCATTTCACACAGTTAACCATTCCATCCTCATACAAAGACTCCACAATACACTTCGTATCCCGGAACGGGCACTGGATTGGCTGTCCTCTTTCCTCACTAACTGGTCTTCCCAAGTCATCCAAGGCCCCTTCTCCTCTCATGCGTCCATCTCCGTCCCCCAGGGCTCACTACTCTCCTCTCGCTCTTTAACATCTACCTTGCTCTCCTTGGATGCCTCATCTCATCTTTCTCCTCCAATTTCCAGTGGTACGCAGACAACACACAGCTCTTTTTGAGACTCTCTGCTGACCCTCTTGCACCCTCCATTATCCTAGACTACCTATCTGCCATTCAGTCCTGGTGCACCTGCAATCATCTCTGCCTCAACGCCTGTAAAACTGAGATCCTTCCCTTTGGCACCCCTGAGTCCTCCTTCTTCCCTTCACTCTGGCCTTCCTCCTTGGGCTCTCCCCCTGCACCTTCAACTGAAGCCAGAAACCTTGGAGTCATCTTCGACTCCTCTCTCTCCTTCCTCCAACACACTCAGGACATTGTCAAGAAGTCCAACTATCAGCTCCTCCTTCTCAAAAGAATTCTATCCTTTCGCACTTTCCCTCAGAGGCACAATGTAACTCAAGCCCTGGTTATCTCTAGACTTGACTACTGTAACAACCTCCTACTGAATCTTCCTTCTTCCACTCTGCGACCCCTCCAGCTTTTCCAGAATAGGGCAGCAAGAATTATCCTTGGCCTTAAGCCCAGGGACCGCATCTCTCCTGTACTAAAAAGTCTTCACTGGCTCCCGGTTTCTGCACAGATTAAGTTCAATCCCTCTGGATCATCCACAAAGCTGTCTGGGCCCAGGTAACACACTATCTTTAACTTTATCTCACTAAATACTCTCCCTCTAGACCACTTTGCTCCTCTGGAACCGAATCTTTGTGTGTAAAGCATTTTGCTAAACAGAGGGCAGGGCATTGCTCACTTTCCTCTGCGGGCTCCCTCCTTTGGAAGAGCCCCCGACACCCTGCACCTTGAGCATGATCTCCTCAAATTCTGGAAGCTCCTTAAGACTTTCCTCTTTTCTTTTCCTCCTCTTTCCCTCCTTCTCTCCTCTGCTAATCCTATAGCTGCTGAATCGTTGTACTTGGCCCTTATGCATCTTTGGGTCATTGACCTCCCACACCAATTCTTCCCAGCTCCTGTCTATCCACAGCACTTTGCATCTGTTTCCCCCTCCGCTCTGAAGACTCGCATTTACACCTAATGCGGCCCAACCCATGTGCAACTCAGCACTCCTAGCACTTCGTCCATGGCTCACCCACAAGCTTGGACTCGCCAGAACTGAGCCCCTCTTCTGTCTTCCTTTCTGCACCTGCACGTTCTGAATAATCACAAGGCATGGCAAGTTTGTTCCTCTCCCTCTTGCCCCTCTGCTCTTAAATATTGTATTGTAATGTATTTCCCACCCTCCCTCCATGCCCTGTGGGTGCTTTGAAACTGTGTATTCTTATTGTATAAGCGCATAACAAGCAAACAATAAATAAATACATCAACAATATTTGTTGAAGCCTTTTAAACCCACCATCACCCTTGAGTTTTTTTATACACATAACAAAATGTTTCAAGTACAGGATTGTCAAACCTTATAGTACTGATGATCCTTAACAAAGGTGAAACCAGTATTACTACAGCCTTGAAAACTCACTGCCTTTAGTTTAAGAACTAGTGTATTAAACATCTATGCCCTGTGAGACAAAGAGAATTTTCTGGACCGAAAGGCTTGAATTTGGTCAATTTGCATACCCACAATTCTTTACTTATGTGGCTCTGAATTTGAGATGAACTTCCAGTGATGACTTCTGGGAGGCACTGTGGTATGTGTGACTGGGATCAAATTGCGTATTCTACTTTGTGATAGCCCTGTAAGGAATGTCTTAGCATGTCAGCCTAATATGTTTTGTCCTCCGATGGTGCTCATTGAACTTCTTCCAGAGGTTTTTAGGCAACATCAAGAAGGAGGAAAGATGCAATCTCCTACACATCCTACAAATCAAAAAAGAGCTATTTAGGGATATGTGGTTTATTCACTGTAGAAAGCTGCTGGTCTACCCCGATTTAGTGATAGTGAACAGCCATCATATGTACATCGTATTCTCTTATCAGGCTGTTTCATATTTCTTAGGCATATTTTCATCTGGGAATAAACAAGGACATAAACAAACTTGGGGTTGAGACACCCTTACTAGCTTTACATCATTCTCTCTTTCATATATCAACCAATAAGAGGACATTTAACCTCATGTCACATTCATTGAATCCACTTTGGCTGGTGTAAAGACTCAATAAGTGGCTGAATACATAGCATACATATTGGATATACTATTTTGGTGAGCCTGTTGGGGTATTTGGTGGTATTTTGGTGAACCCCACATACATGGGACTACCTGATATTATTCTTACATTAGGATCATAATCGATAAGCCAAAAAATGGACCTGGTACACACTAGAGTACCATTTTATTATCATGTGTTAATTGTGGGTCTGTCTGGCAGTATCTCAGATTACACTTACCAGGACACCTCAATAATATAATATATGTAACCAGCCCCTTAGGATATGAGCCCATTCGCAGTGACCTGTTTTACTTTGGGTTTTACCATGTGTGGTAAAATGAAAATACCATATTCGGTAAAACAAAAATACTTTACGAGCTTCACACCTGTCTGCATGCTAACGCAATAACTAGGACACATAATAAACAGACAGCATAGATGCTTTTCAGCCTCTGAAATGAATCAGGCATGAAAAACGGTCTACTCATAGATGCTTTCCAGCCTCAGAAATGAATCAGGCATAATTAATTTCAGAGGCTGAAAAGCATCTATGAGAAGACAGGTATTTCCGCACTCGCAAAGAGATATAGCATTCACTTCTTGAGTTTGGACTCAGCATAAGTGAGCGTGACAGGAATTTCAAGCCTTAGAAGAAGAGCTGCGCTTGAAACATGTTTCGGCTGATACCAATTCTACTTTTTTCAGTTTCATAAAACTTTGTTGGTGAACATGCGCGGTGTGATTGCTTCATTTGTCTAGCATTCTAATTAGGGAAGCCCCGAGCAGGGGCCCCACGTCCAGATGCAATCACCCGCTGGGGCAGTGTCACCATTTAATATTTGATGTTATTGTAGCAATAAGCCGCGGGACGGTGGGGCAATACTGCCCCAGGTAATGCCCCCAGGGCCCATAGTTACAGGCCCGAGTGTAGTGAAGGCATTACCATGGGTAGTATTGGCCCGTCGTTGATGGGCTTATTGCCATTAGTACCCCGGCCCAGGTAATGCCCCCGGGGCCCATAGTTACAGGCCCGAGTGTAGTGAAGGCATTACCATGGGCAGTATTGGCCCGTCGTTGATGGGCTTATTGCCATTAGTACCCCGGCCCATTAGACCCGGGTACTAATTGAATTTTTTTGTGTTCCGAAATGCGAAAAAAATTAAAAATAAAATCAAGTGGCTGCCGGGAAAGGGAAAATGTAGTCCATTTTCCCTTTCCATGATGGCCATCGGGAGTGGAGAGATTGGGAACAGAAGTGTTCCCAGCGCGTTAACTCCCGAAAAAAGAAGAAAAAAGAAGGTAAGTGGGGTTGGGAAGGTGGGGAGCAGATAGTTTGAGGGGAGGAGGGTGGAGGAAAAAAATAAACATACCTGAGTCCCCGGCAGGGGACGAAGGCAGCATCCAGCCATGGGGAGGCTCAGAGCAGGGATTGCCGCGTTTCGTGCCTCCTCATTGGCTAACGGGCCACCATACCCCCACGCGTCGGGTACAAACAAAGGCACGTATGTGTGTGCATGGGATTCCCAGCCTGGTAATTCCCTAGTGAGGGCCAATCAGAATGCTTGTTACATTCTTGTTGACCCTCGCCGGGTACTAATGTGATTTATTTGCATATGATTACTTTTTGTACAAGTGCTGTGGTTCCCAGTCTTTTCTTGCCTTGTTGAATTCATCTTGTATCTAGATTTAACATTTTTGTTTAGGATGTGGGGGCCCCCAGTGCCCCTCTGCCTGAGGCCCCTTAGGCTGACGCTTCAATCAGCCTACGGTGGCCCTAGCAGCCCTATCTGTGACCGAGACAAATGTGTTTCTAACATAAGTCACTACTATTAGAAATTCAGCAGCTATTGAATACAGAGGAAATGCAGAATTCAAACATGGAGTCCAGTTACACTAGACCCAGCCTTGACTTCCGCTGAGCTAGCTGAAATAATGCCCAATTCTCGTACTAATCTCACACAAATGTATCTCTGCAAATTGCTTTGGATAAAAGTGCTATGCGTGTAATGCGTCATCATTATTATTAGTATTAGTATTATTATTATTTTTTTTCCCACTGTTTTTCCCAACAAAAAACAAAATGATGTTGACAAGAGTCTGGTATGTGGTAGGGCAGTTTTTGTATTATCTGCCATACTGAGGGCATCAATTCCATTTCACTGGTGACCTTATCCAAGCATTGAAACAAAATTGCTAGAGGTAAAGGGCCAGCACGGTGTGGATCATTTTCAGCTTTCCCAGTCAAATAGTACACAACACATCTAGAAATGCAAACAATTCAGAGACAGGTTAGCCTTGGTTCGAGTGGCACTATTAGTATCTGGGACACTCATGATATCCTACCGCGCATACGCATTTCTCATGTTATCCTTCGGACTGAGCGATATCGCATATACATTATTCATAGACATCAAATAAGGCACCACAAACCAAAGCTAGAATATTTCAAGGATAATAAATCTAAACCATACCTGACACATTTCCACTTGCTAGCAATGCTATTCATTAAATATTCATAAATGAATGTGCTGCAAATAACTTCCATACCAGAGGTTATAGCCTGGAATTTGTACTAACCAAGTCTTCCTCTCCAGATAATAGTTCGTATTTCTACAATAAAATATTCATAGCATAGAATTAGAAATGTACAGATGTACCGCGTGCACCTTCAATTGAATTAATGAATGTTGTCATTGGTTGGTGACCCGGGGCTTTAACAGTGGTGGATTCGGTCCTAATTGATACAGAAACAAAACATCATCCGTTTAGACTGGATGTCTTTTTCGCTGTTACATTTATTGCTAGTGTAGCGTTTTTTGCGATGCGTTGAAGATGAAAATTGAAAAATGTCAGATACATCGAAGGATGATGTATAAATTGTACACTACACTTTTTTTCCACAGAAAATAAAGACACAACACATTACTATGGTTATGTATGCACGAATGAACACTTAACTAATGATATGCGCAGGGGCGTTGCTGGGGGGGGGCTAAGGGAGCTATAACCCCTGGTCTTTTGGTTGTAGCCCCGGATAGAATCTCATGAGCTACAGCCAAAAGACTAGCTAGCCCCCAGTCCCAACAGTTCTGACATTAGCATAGCCCCGGGTCTTCTCCAGACCTAGCAACACCCCTGGATATGCGTGGACAGGGAACCGTCCAAAATGACCGGGGAAAAAAAAGATTGAATGCGTGATTTGGCCGAATTGCGGCCGTTCAAAGATTCCAAACTGCCAAAAAGTTTGACCAGATCACGCATTCGGTGCTGCAGCCAGCTCAAACAAAAAAGAGAAAAAAAAGAAAAGAAAAAGGAAAGGACCCTGCGGCACCGGTACCCAATCACAGACGTGAAAGGGAACCGGCGTTGCAGGGACACTGCGAGTCGGCGCAAGGAAAGTAGGGTGGTGGTGAGGGTGTGGGTGATGATGTGATGGGGGTGTGGGTGGGGGCGGGGGCCAAGTTGGAAATGTTCAGGGGAGAAAACACCGAACGTTATTTCGGAAAAATAATCTTCAGTCTTTTCTCACTCAAACATTTGGATCACAGGCTTTAAACCCTGATCCGAGGACGGCACACACTATATGCAAATGATGAGACAAAATGTGAACTGCAAAGTGTACTTTGCATTATATGGCCACATTTTCCCATTCATGAATCCCTGATTCACAGGAAACACCGGCTGCGGGTGATGTTGGTGGTACGCTCGCTTTTCCGTGAGCCTTTCCACACAAATGCTTCCGGCAGGAAGAACACTTACAGGGGAACAGTCACCAAAACCCACCAAAGCACATCGTTTGTGAATCATGTATCGTCTTTCATGTGCATTAGTCCAGCATGTCCCATGTCCGCAAATTCTGTGAAGAGCAAACATTAGCCAGTGCAATGGAATTTGATCTCGGATATTCACTTTTGTGAATCGTGCCGCCTGCACAATGCTGCTATTGTCCCGACGTGCATGTGTAAAGGACACATGCAAGTGGGGAAAAAGGTTGCCTAATTAGGGCCGATATGTCCCTGGCAAATTCAGTTCATGGGGGGTTGGTTAGTTCCAAGTGTCAATCCTTGTCAAATCCCTGCAAGGAACCACAACATTTCATGTTCCCTCCCACTGACCGGTGCCCAAGTCCAACATAGAGATTCCATCATTAAATGCACCTGCCATTCAGTTGCCTAACCGTGAACACATTTTCAAAGCTTCCTTCTAGCCATTCTCATCACATGCATTGCTCTGCCAAGGCCTTCCTTTTCAAGCTTTGCCAGCGGGGTCGCCTGCATCCCTTTCTGGAGTCCTGCGGAGTCCACGCACAAGTATTGCCATAGATCCTTCATCTTCTGGGAAGATGTCTTTCCTCACCTTCCACAACCTTAAGGTTTGTCAGAAACTGGTGCGCACCTGTGCACTTCATTCCTTGAACAATAGTTCCGGATTGCCTGCCACCTGCATTCCTTGGACATGCAAACCTCTGGGGCAATGGGCTTTTTAGGGCAATCATAGACACGTCTTCTTTTGAATCCTCACTAGGGGCGTGTGTCTCCCTGGCTAATCCCGCCCCCCCTAATGCCCTTTCCTATATTGAGATCATATCTTCTTAACTTCAGAATCCTATGGACCTCTCTGCTCAGGATATCTCACAGTGAGGTGCCCATGAGCCTCTTAGGATGGTCTTCATTTGTATGCAACCACCACATGAGAGGAACAAGGGCATACAGAGAGATCAAATGTGGTAAATAAATAAGGTCAAATGAATTTCTCTTGACTTGGCAGAGCTCAGGATTTGTGTGGCGTGTCTGTGGGCTTTATATTGAAATGAGAGGGGAACATGGAATTGGACATGTCTCCTATTAAATGAGATGATAAAAAAGTAAACTCACAAGTAAAGCATGGACTAGTTTAAGCTCCGATGTGTACTGATTCCGATGCCAGGGTTTTTGTGAAATGGGTAATACACCAGCATTTCACATGCCATAGTGTACACATACAAGTATTTGATATTCAGATAAGTAGGATGCATCAATGACTGACGGCTGCTTTCGTGACCCTGCACATGCGCAGTGCCCATTAAAAAAGTTTAGAAAACGGAAATAATTTAGTTTCATCAGTAGTTCTTTTGTGTTAAATGAAATGTGTATCTTTCCCTAATACCGACCAAGTGAAACTTGGGGCATCAATTGTGCTTCTATTTCCAGAACATTCTGCCCATCTGTTTCCCGATCATTCTGGTTTAACGTGTTGAGAACTGCTCAAAGTACATTACAAAATGTTTGTAAGTACCCCCCCCCCCACCCCCGAGGTACATCTGTGTTCAGGTGCACGTTGTGCGCATTACATTTTCACTGGTGCCTTCATGAGAAGCCCTACCCATTTAGAATGATCATTTACGCAGATACACTTTGAATTTATTTGTGCAAAACATGTGCGACCAGAGTATACGTTTCTCACACGAAATTGGAATGTGCCTTCACTCTTTTTTTGATTGGGATGCAATCTCACATTTGCATTTTCAGTCATTGCAATTCAATACGGATGACTGACATTTTATCTATAAAAAAAAATCATGTAATTTTTGTTTTGGATCACGTGGTCATGTTCTTTCGTCACCCTGTGACTAAGAACAACGTTATAGAGAAGAAGATAGGGGAGTGGGTCCAGAAGCAGGATCTTTGCATGGCAGGGCAACTAGCTAAATTAGTGCATTTCATTTGCATGTGTACCAGTTATTATTTTGTGTATCTCCTACATTATCAATCAATCAGTAGTTTTTTTTTTTTTTTTAACTAAATGTGTGCCATTGTGTGGCGATCAGCAGTTAGGACGTATGCAGGTTATCTTTTTTCCTGTCAGCTGTTGTGCTTGTGTGCTTTTTTCACCAGTATATGGACACCGTGTCATAGGTTGTGCAAGGTCCTGCTGTCTATTCCGGTGAAAGGAGGAAGGAGCGAATCATTTTTCAACAAGGAAGAGTAACAGGGCCTGAAACACAAAAGCGTTTTTCAATGCGAAAATCTTATTAAAAACGCATTGTAATCCTGGCCCCCAGTCTGTAATGTAACATCAGCAGCAGCAGCAGCAGCCAGTGGCCCGCTCCCACTCCTCGTCAGATCGCTGGACCAGGAAAGCCTGCATCGGATGTAAGTGGCATCATTTAAGGCGAAATCTGAGACTGCTGCCAGAGGGTGCTTCACGGGGCCTGTTGATGGCGGGGCCTCAGGTCATTTTTCATCTGTTCGGGATCACTATAATCTGATTCCAGAAGCTCAAGCGGGCTGGAAATTGGAAATTGGGCAAGGAAAATTGGCAGTGGCAGCTACAGCAATTGGTACTTCTGATTTACAGCAGCACATCTTAGCCACATTCTTACACGGGTAAGAGGCGCTGCCATACAGCTCCAATCTTTGCAAATGTGAGTAAATAAAGATTTGACGATAACACATTTAAGAATTCTGCGTGGTGACCTCCTGCTCTTGAAGACCCCAAACTATGATGTTCACTCTCCAAATCCAACGAGAAATGGTAAAGGCAGATAGACAGTTGGTTAATACCTCTTTATTCGTTTAGTGAAGGGCAAAGCAGACACACACACACGCACGCACACGTGTGTACATCTGTATTCAGAATGTTATCAAAGCTTTGGCTAAATCTTATATGTGTGATGTAAGTAGAGCACTGTTGTCCGTGGTATTCTGATTTAGCTCAAATTAGGGCCGTCCATCTCCACTGCATACCACAAGGTAAAATGCCATCATTTCTATGACCTGGGTAGTCCTAAAAGTTGGTCAGCAGTTATTCAGAAGTAAATGCACATATGTCCTTTTCTGTGTATTATTGTGATGAGATGACTACTGCTCTGCAGGAGTGCAGTGGTAAGTAGTGGCTACACCACCCACTCAGCCACACATGACAGCTAAACCAGCAATGATCCCAACTATAAAGGTAAAACCGGCACAGCCCAACGGGTATCTCTCCTTTGCTTTTTGGTGTAATGTGGGCCCAGGGCAGACTATACTCTCCAGGACGAGTGGGAGGTGACAGCAGTAGCAAACCAATCATCTTAGGTACAATAGCCAAAAATAAAAGAAGAGCCAATCAAGGATCTGTGAATATATAGACGTTCAATTAAATAATTGGAAGGTAACCAACTAACTAAAGGCATTAGCATAAACATCACTGGAACGAGAAGACAGTGTGTCTATCGAAGTGTAGCAAGGGGTGTTAAATTTGCTTGGAGTGCCAAAAGCAACACTGTGGTGATGCGTCTGCCCAAAGGTGTTGAATAAGCTTGAAGCGACTTGAAGGTGCTGAGCACTTTCATAACAGCTGAAAGGCAGTTCTAAGTAGTGGAACAGGATTCCAGCTATTCAAGGGTTTCTTGAGTGCTATGAAACACAATGCAGGGGTTCTAGGACTAGGTGGATACTTCTAATGCACTACCAGTCCAGGTAGCCTGGCTAACACCTACCAGGGTTCTTTCATCTCCAGTGACAGGGCCATGATTACAATACAGCCATCAGGTTGGGCCTTGGCCTTCAATGTGCCCTGGTGATAGTTAGGGAAAAATGTTCCTCTGCCATGGATGCTTTCTGTCTTCACCTTTATGGGAAATGGCTCTTGAATGGACTGAGGAATCAAGGAATGGGTGGGAGAACCATTCCTTATTAAAGCGAAATGTCACTGGAGATTGGCCTAAAGCTAGGCTGTTGTAAGGAGTCCAAACCGTGTTGCTGTATCAACTGACCTTTAACTGTTGCTACATACCCAGAGAACATTGTCCTGCAGGAAATGGAGATGAAAGGGAACAAGCGAGCTCTGACAGAAAACCCGATGATCACACACCTTCTCAACCCATGTTACCTCTATGGATACTCTAACTCTGCTCTTCTCCCATGCCTGCTGACTGCAAATGCACCCTGTTCTGTAGCACCCTGGTGTGAGGCTGGATTTGTTATGTCATTGCTGCTTTTGAAGCAGAGCCTCCCAGGAAATCTCATGTAGAGAGGTCATGGGTCTTGAGGGGATGTGTTACAATTCCTCCATGGGATATGATATGATATGATATGATAGTTTATTTATATAGCGCCTATACACAATGTTTTTCAAAGCGCTTCCAGGAGGGAGGGGACAAAGGAAAATACAGTTACATTCAGCAAAAGTCCTTGAAACAATACAGAATGTGAAAATAACTATCATAATAGGCCTGTCGACATTTCTGATTTTGCAAGTGCATAGAACAAGTAAGATAAGAGGTAATGGATAGGAAGGAGAACAAAGCAAGCAGTAACATTACTATGTCTGACGACAATTTACGCAGTGCAGGTGGTAACAAGAGGCAGGGTGGGAGGGGGGCAAGGGGACGGAGGGGGGAGGGAGAACAAGGCACGCTACTGAGCAAAAATGTCTGTGACAAATTTGAAAAGCAGGGGAGGGGGGAGGGAGAGAACAAAGGGGGAAAGAGGGGGGACAGACAAGCTGCTATCAAGAGTCACGGAACAGATGATAGTAGTAAGTGCTAAGAGGGGGAAGACTGAGAGGAGGGAAAATATAGAAGGGGGGAGTAAGAAGGAAGTGGAAGAGGATGGAAGTGAGGGGGGGAAGGGAAGGGGGCAGGAAGGGGGTGAAATGCAGAGCAAAAGAGGGGGGGAGCAAGCAGGGTGAGGGCACACAGACACTCAAGGAGGGGCGGGGGGGCGCACATACACTACGGCGGGGCGGGCACACAGGCACTCACGGAGGGGTGGGGGGCACACAGGCACTCACGGTGGGGCAGGGGGGTACACAGACACTCACGGAGGGGCAGGGGGGCACACAGACACTCAAGGAGGGGCGGGGGGGCACACAGACACTCAAGGCAGGGCGGGGGGGCACACAGACACTCACGGAGGGGCAGGGGGCACACAGACGTTACGGCAGGGCAGGGGGGCACACAGACACTCAAGGTGGGGCGGGGGGACACACAGACACTCCCGGAGGGGCAGGGGGGGCACGCAGACACTACGGCGGGACAGGGGGGTATGCAGACACTACGGCGGGGCGGGGGGGCACACAGACACTCACGGCGGGGCAGGGGGGCACACAGACACTCACGGAGGGGCAGGGGGGCGCACAGACACTACGGCAGGGCAGGGGGGTACACAGACACTCAAGGAGGGGCGGGGAGGCACACAGACACTCACGGAGGGGCAGGGGGGGCACGCAGACACTACGGCGGGGCGGGGGGGCACACAGACACTCAAGGCGGGGCGGGGGGGCACACAGACACTCACGGCGGGGCAAGGGGGCACACAGACACTCACGGAGGGGCAGGGGGGCACACAGACACTCACAGAGGGGCAGGGGGCACACAGACACTCACGGAGGGGCAGGGGGGGCACGCAGACACTTTGGTGGGGCAGGGGGGCACGCAGACACTACGGCGGGGCGGGGGGCACACAGACACTCACGGTGGAGCGGGGGGGAACACAGACACTACGGCGGGGCGGGGGGGCACACAGACACTACGGCGGGGGGGGCACGCAGACACTACGGCATGGCAGGGGGGCACGCAGACACTACGGCAGGGCGGGGGGGCACATAGACACTACGGTGGGGCGGGGCGGGATCCAAAAGAGGCAACATTATTGTTATTGTCTCACTTGGTTGAGTGGAGAGAGCCATGCTAGCCTTGAATAGAAATTGTCCTGACATAGCTTAGGTCTGCGATAACAGAGTTGATGCTTGCACAACATCAAATGGTTGTGGCTCTCATAATTTTGTGCTCTTATCACTAACCATAAAATAATAAGGCACGGCTTATTCTTAGAGATTACCCAGCCACCAGACAGATTAAGGCAGATAATTATTATAATTTATATCAGAGGTGCAGGAGTTCAAATTTCACATCTGTTTGTAGTGCCTTTGGGTCACAGCAGCTGCAAGGGATGCACATGTGTACATTTAATAATTGAACCTGACATGTATCACCAGAGAGCAGGAGATGCATTTATCAGGAGACTGTTGCAGCAAAGTGGATGGATGCACTATGCTTCTGGCATTTCATTTTTTTTTAGAAGTGGGGTTTATTTAGCAGGCCTGCCTTTCAGAAACAGAATTACCTGCATTATTTATAATAATAAAAATGTGTTTTTTTTTTTTTTTTTAAGATTGGGCTTTCACATCCAGCTGGCATTCTATCATAATTACTCTTGGTATTCTCTCTCCTTTCCAATGCCTGTCTTCTATGCCTTTCTCAATGTATCTCTTGATTTCTTGCTCACTACAAGCCCTTTTTTACTTTGTCTACCACTTTCTCATTCCCCACACTGTTGATGTATGTGTTTTTGTATGCCACTGTAGGCGTATCTCTCTATATATCTCACTCTGTCTCTTTGTCTACATGTTTTTCTATCTGATTGTATTTCAGTTTCCCATTCCATGTGACCCCACCCCTTGTTCCTAGCCTGTGTTGATGTGTGTGTGTGTGTATCTTAATTGCATCCCTTCAGTCTGAGTATTCCCACTGCCTCTCTTGCATCCCCTTTTTGTTCTGCCTCATTTTATCTTGATCTCTTTGCCTCCCTCTCTCCCAATCTCAGTCATTTTCTGTATGTCTCTCTCTCTCATATCCTTCCTCTCCCTCAACCTCCCTCTCGACGTCTTCCTCCATTTCTCCCAGTATTGTTTTGATATGACTCTCACTCTATTGCTCAGTTTTATCCCTCATTTCACTCCCTTTCAGTATCACTGTATCTCACTTTCACCCAATCCCCAAATATCCTAGTCTGTCCCTGCATCTTCTTCTAACCCCACCTATTTTGATGTCTCTGTATCTCATTCTTCTCCATAACCTTTACCTCTTCAATACTATCCTTTCACTGTCCCCTCTCATTCTTTTCATACAACTTAGTATCCACTCTTGTTCTTCCTTATTGTTTCTCTCTTGTCCCCTTTTTCGTTTTCTCCCTCTCACTCCTTCACTGTCTATTTTTACACTGTTCCCTTATACCATTGCAGTACATTTGCTGACCAAAGGTTTAGAACATATTCTTGACCTGTGTATTTCTAAAATAAAGTCTTAGACATTCAACGTATGATATGATATAATAGGTTATTTATAACGCACTTAATACCCAGAGGCTTGTAAGCACGGACCCGGGGATCGAACATGTGTTGCTCCGTGTTGTCTTGCTTCCAAGGTGAGCACGTTGTCCCTGAGCTCTCCTCCCAAGAAAGTAAGATAACTTATACTGTTACTGACACATGTTGGGCAGTGCAGAGCTGGAACACTCCATGCAGCCGCAGATTTTAACTATATAGGCTGACTCCCCCATAGAACGAGTTTTATATGGAAATCTGGTGGCTTTACCAGTTTTTGGTTTTTGTCCCCCTAAGAACAGATACAACTCATATTTGGTTCCTCCTGAGTGTGAGCACAATACTTGCGCCTGGGGGTAACCATGGCAACAGGAAGATTTTCATTTGTATGTATGTATGTGCATGTATGTAGGTGATTTGTATAGGCCATCCATAGCTAGAAAATAGTGCAGTGCTGTAAGTTAAGGTAAGTAGAACATAAACGGGGATAGCTTCTTGTCAGCGTGTGGTCTGCATTTCATGGTGAAGTGCTCAATGAAGAGGAGGGTCTACAAATCTTTCCCGAACCGCTGGATGGAGAAAGCCAGCCTTATGTTGGCAGGACGGCTGTTCCAGAGAGTGGGATCATATCAATAGAATGCCTATTTTCTGGTCCTCTCGGTTTTGCACGTCTTGGATTCTACTCTGGTGATATCTTGACTCCTGGTGCTGTGTTGACCTCCTGATATGGTGATCTTTTTAGCTAAGTTTGATGGCATCTTGGACATCTGATCTTTGTAAGTGAAAATAGGAAAAAAATAGACATTCTACCACACACCTGGATTGTCTAGCTTACTTTTTTCACTCACACCCATTGACAGTTGCATGTGATCAAATCTTTCAGACATTTTTATTCACTGACTAACAATCACACGCACCCACTCATAAACACTAATAACGATGCACAAGAATGGGAAACAGTATACTGCTAATGCGCCCCCTTGCTTGTGTGTATTTGTGCAAAGAGGTGGTCGAGGAATTGAAGGTGATTTAACGCGAGGGATGTTGCATCTCATGTGTTCTTCTTACACCCAGTCCTTATATCCAGGGTGCGCTGGAGAATGGTTCAGATTGCTGAGATTCACTGTATGCCTATGGAAGGCCACACCAAGTGCACTGGCCCTTGGAGGGTGATAATGTACACTTGATGACTAAGAGCCTGTGGGCAGAATTTGCAAAGTCTATTTCAATTGGGTTTTCCCATTCAAAAGTGCTTTTGTAAATCAGGCCCTGTGTGTTTTGTGCTACTGGAGGCATGAGGGTGATAGTGACGTTTATGCCTGGCTAGTAGATTGTAACTGTACTTCTGTATGCCAGCTACTCATTCTGTGTACATCATTTTTTCAAAAATGGACAGATACAAATAGTGCCATCATGATGTTGCAATCAGTGATACCTTGCAAAGCTCTAGTCGTGTATTTTCTTCTGTATTCTGGTTCTTACAGCTGTGCAATATTAATGGAAAAGGAAAAACACACGTGAATGGAATGCAAAAAAACAACAGATGACTGACATACACTACTCATACCCAAAGGGGGCAGTTTGAGATCGTCCGTGTTACATGCTCTTCCAGAACACACTTTACGGGGGTCCAGTGTTCCTGCACAATCCTCTGTCCCTCCAAGCACTGTCTTCCGTATCCCCTTAGCCTCACAACATCTATCCGTCCACGTTTTGTACACCTCAGTTTGTACCTTCATGTAACGTTCTGCCATGCCGCCACAGCCCACGCCTTGCCAAGTCCCTTCTATTTCCCGAGTCAAAGTGCCACCCGCGCCAACCGTCTCAGTGAACTTCTGCACTGGTCTGCATAGTCAGCACGTGCAGGCCCCAGCATATGAGAGTTAAGCGCTTTCTGAATGCTCTGTGAAATGACTGCCAAAACAGCCATCTGTTGGACGGACCTCTGTGCCGCAGCTTTCCACAATGCAGTATTTTCGCAGCACCTTGCCTCTGCACTCGCGAGATCACCTCCCACCACCCCCCCACACAAGCCTGCACGCATTCCCTTCATTGATACCTATGTTAAATGTTAAATGTTAAAGGTATTTGTACCGCGCACCGTCACCAACGGAATTGGTCCCCAGGCGCTCTGGCGGATCTGTAAACGATAAGGGGGGTGGGATCGGTTAGTAAGGTGAAGAGGGAGGAGGATAGTGAGAGGAGTGGTGTTCTGTTGGCAGCTTCAACTCGGTATACACCGGATGCTGAGATTTGGTGCGGGTATTGGATCGGTGTCAGTCCGCGTGTGCTGTTGTTCCGGCTTATGTGTTGTTGCAATGTTGTGAAGTGCGTGCGGCTTGTGGTGCGAGAGATGGTTGTGTGAGTTTTTGAGTGAGATAAGTATGCAGAGTTTGAGGTTATATTGGTTAGTGTGTTACCTGACCTTTAGCATGCTAACATTCACAGTATTGTCTAAGCGTGGCACTTGTTGGCCTTCACAATCCTATCTAGAAGCGGTGCAGGCCACTGTTCAGAATTCTATCTAGGTGTGGGCATGCCAACATTCACAATCCTGTCTAGATGCGGCGCAGGCCACTGTTTAGAATTCTATCTAGGTGTGGACATGCTAATGTTCACGATTCTATCTAAGTGTGGACATGCTAATATTCACGATTCTATCTAGATGCGACGCAGGCTAGTGTTCACAATTCTATCTAGGGGTGGACATGCCAGCATTCACAATTCTATCTAAGTGTGGACATGCTAATATTCACGATTCTATCTAAGTGTGGGCATGCTAATATTCACGATTCTATCTAAGTGTGGACATGCTATTATTCACAATTCTAAGTGTGAACATGCTAATGTTCACAGTTCTACCTAAGTGTGGACATGCTAATATTCACAATTCTATATAGATGCGACGCAGGCTAGTGTTCACAATTCTATCTAGGTGTGGACATGCCAACATTCACAAATCTATCTAAGTGTGGACATGCCAACATTCACAATTCTATCTAAGTGTGGACATGCTAACATTCACAATTCTATGTAAGTGTGGACATGCTAATATTCACGATTCTATCTAAGTGTGTACATGCTAATATTCACGATTCTATCTAAGTGTGGACATGCTAATATTCATAATTCTATGTAAGTGTGGACATGCTAATATTCACGATTCTATCTAAGTGTGTACATGCTAATATTCACGATTCTATCTAAGTGTGGACATGCTAATATTCACAATTCTATCTAAGTGTGAACATGCTAATGTTCACAGTTCTACCTAAGTGTGGACATGCTAATATTCACAATTCTATCTAGATGTGACGCAGGCTAGTGTTCACAATTCTATCTAGGTGTGGACATGCCAACATTCACAAATCTATCTAAGCGTGGACATGCTAACATTCACAATTCTATCTAAGTGTGGACATGCTAATATTCACGATTCTATCTAAGTGTGGACATGCTAATATTCATGATTCTATCTAGATGCGACACAGGCTAGTGTTCACAAATCTATCTAAGTGTGGACATGCTAATAAGGGACGTGAGATAGAGTGGCAGGGGTTTTCTGGAGTAGAGTGATTGCTCTACTCCCCACCCATGCCACACTCATGGTTGTTGTTGGTGCCTGTTAGCTGCTGGCTTCCTTGGCATCCCCTGCGGACACCTGCAGACACATCTTGGGGCCGTCCTTTGCCTCGGGGTCCTTCGCCGCAGGGCTGCCGGGCAGAGGGATGCCCTAGGGTGTCCTTGATGTGGGGTATGTGGACCAATCCGGATGGAGTGGGCGTGTTGGGAGGCGGGCAGAGGAAAACAGGAAGGGGTGGGAAGGGGGAGAGGGACCAAGCGCAGAGTGCGCTATGGTGCTTTTAAGCACCTCTACAAAATAATATTGCTATTTTTGGGGGAGGTGGGGGTCAGGAGACTCCTTACCTGGCCCTGGCCTCGCTGGAAATGAAAATACTTAACCAAAATGGCTGCCATGGTTAGAGAAGGCAGGGCTCCATACGGAGCCCTTCTATGACCATGGTGGCTGAAAAAGAAAAGCTGCTGCTGCGGCCCCTCTGCAATCAGGTGGATGGGGTTGGGATAATTCTGCCCCCTACCGCATTTGAATATGAAATGCGATAAGCAACTGCAAAAACCAGCCTTAATTGGGCATATTTGATGAGGAGACGAGGAAAGAAACTTTCCAATCGACCAATGGGGCGGGAGGGGAGACGTGCGGGGGTATATGTAATAAGTGAATGCAATGTTTCTCTGTCCCTTATTGACGCGCAATGCACTTCCTGATTGATGTTATGAAGTAATGGAGCTAGCGCCTGAATTTGGAATAAATATGCCTGCCGGAATCTGATGCGCACTTTAACTGTCTAGTAAGGTCAAAGAATAGCACAGTGGGTAAGGACCAACCGTAACATTCACTCATTCAAATGTAGCTTAGTTTGAGACAAGGCTTTTAATGACATGTTCTGCCACATGCATTGAAATATTCACGAAAATCCGTAAAAATATACATTACATTAATATTCATCTTTGCTCCCTCAGGAATATATTTTCAAACAAGTTGCAACCATGTACTTCCGACTTGGGTGGCCTGCAAATCATCAGAACGGATCCATCGTTCAGGCGTTCTACCAGACTGAGTATGCCTACTTGTATTCTCTTGCATGCGTCTTAAACATACACACAAACGAATGAAAGTGCAATGTAAATGTCTCATTTTGCTACTGTACTTATTGAAAATAATAATGAAAATGTATGGAAATTGTGACAGCATTTCTGTGAGTGCGGGGCTGCTCGAAAGTCCTTAATTAAACAGGAACCGTATTACAGAAACGTGGCACCGATGTGCAGTTTTACCCAGTATTATCAATAGGGCAAGCACTTGCTGAAATCATGTTTTTTCCCTACCCAGGGTGCTGATATGGCCCTAAATTATACTTGCACCAGTGCAAAGATTCTGTAGCTTGGCTCTAGGACCTAATGTGTATACGTTACTCGAACGTACCCATGAATTAAACCTTGAAAGGGCTATTTGGTTCACACAGAATTTACTGTGAGTAACTCTAGCTTATTCCTGACTGGTGTAAATCACAAGTAAGTCAGAGTTACTTATGGTAACTGCCACTGGCTCAGTGCCTAAATTTACTATTTGCTTTCAACCCTGTTACATTTGTTTTACCATTTTTATTTCCTTTCAGCTCGTTTCCAAGAGTGGGCGGGTGATTGGATCCCATTCATTTAATTGAATTATTTAAATTGTTTATTTTGTCCAGTTTTCTTGCTTTATAGTTGACGTTTACTTTTTGGTTCCTTGTAGGCCATTGTTTGGTCTGGAAGTTTCCTGGTTCCCTTGTCTCCTGCATACCCCCACCCCCTCTGGACAAGACACGTTTTGGGACCTGTCTTTGCTCTCCTATGAACAGTGGGTGGGGCTAGGCCGATATCATGTGCCTACTTAGGCAGTCACTGGCTCAGCTGCAATGTGGACGAGCGCAGTGGGCGAGTGCTCTGTGTGCCGAAGTCATGGCAAAGTCAAGCCGGTCTGTGCTAGTCAGGGCTGTGGGAGGGCTGGGTGAGGTGGGTCAGCAATTGGGGGACCTATCTAGCAGTTTACAAGTGCTGTCCCGCGAAGAGCTGCTTCGGGCGGCACCGGCGAGCACAATGTGGCCGGTAGGCTTTACACAAATGCCTATGACGGGTAAGACACCTGAATACTCTGACAACCTTTCCTGTTTTTTACTCATACACATTCATTGGCAGAGCATGCCCTAGCATGCCATGATTTAATGGAGGACTTTATCTCTGGATATTGCCTGTTTAACAGATACTTGGCTGCGTGACCATTCTGGCCTTTATTCACATGTCGACCTTAGATGCTTGTGCAATCCCATGTGACCATGGGGTTAAAATGGAAGACCTGTTAGTTTGTTTATCTATTATTACACCTTCACATTCCTGTTATGATTTAACTCTATACCATCCCCCTTCTTATGACTTTTTTTGATGCTTTTTAAAATTTGGTTGGCAAGCTTCTGCTAAAATTCGTGAAACTGGTAATAGTTGGGCATTTTCATTTAAAAGCTAACTCTTGCTCAGATCAGCCCCTCCTGCAGCTTCTGTCGGGGATGGAGGATCTTGATCTGCTACAGTTTGTGTCTGGCCCTACCCATCACTTGGGTAACACACTTGATCAGATCTTTTCCTCACCTTCTGTGGTTTCGATCTTCCCAGCACTTCAACTGGTCTGGTCTGACCATTTTGTTATTCCTTTCTCCATAACAGACAATCGTATTCCTTATGTCAGTTCTAAACCTACATTTTGGAAACACAGCTGGAGGTCTGTGGATGCAGTTAAGGTGGCTCAGTCTGTTTTGTCATGGTATCAGGCCCTCCCACTGGTCGACCTGATGTCTTTGGCCAATGTATTTACTGAGACAGCTGATTATCTTGCTCCTTTCAGATTATCTAGACAGCAAGTTTGTCAGTCTGAGCCGTAGTTTGATGGTGCTTTGAAGCCTCTGTGACTTAAGTGACGGTAGGCTGAACGGAAGTGGAGAAGCTCCTACCTTCAGTCAGATCAGGTGTTTTTACGCCAGGCCATAGTTGTGTTCCATAAAGCCAATGTGGCTGCTAACGGTAGGTTCTACTCAAGTAAAGTGGAAGCTGCTCTCAATCAGCCTAGATCATTATTCAAACTTGTAAGCACTCTATCCTCCCTGGCTGGGGCTCAGGTAGGGTCTGTCTCCTCCCAGGAGTTGTGTGACTCGAGTTTCTTCGGTGATAAAATTGCGAGTATTCAATGTCGGTATTAGGCCCTGTTGGATTTCCCCCATTTATACCCAAGTGTGCTCCTTTGAGTCTGTTATCCTCCTTCCTTTTGTTCTCAGTGGAGGAGATAATAAAGGCCACATCCATGCTTATGTCTGCCTCTGCATTGGAATACATCCCCCTGGTTGTGTGTAAGGACATTATGCCAACTATTGCTCCTTGGGTGGCTCAGGCCATTAACCACTCAAGTCAGTCTAGGTCCATTCTCTCACAGCTGAAACGTGCACTGGTGATTACTCTCTTAAAAAAAAAAGAAAAACTCCTTGGATCCTTCTTCCCCTGCTACCATTAGCCCAATCTCTCTACTGCCTTCCTTTATGAAGCTGTTGGAGTCTCTAATGCCTCCTCTTTTTAGCTCTTTTCTTGTAGTATCTAGTTTTTTTGTTCCTTTCCAGTTTGGTTTCTGCCCCAGCCAGGGTACAGAGAGTGTGCTTGTCTCAGTGGTTGATGACCTTGCGTGTCTCTCTGACCATGGTGGATTGGGAGCCTTGATATTATTAGATATATCAGCTGCTTTTTACACCTTTGACCATTCCATCCTGTTTGCCGGGGCGGGGATATCTGGAGAGGTGCTATTTTGGTTTCATCCTTGCTTGGTGATTGTTCACAAACCCTTTCTCTTCCTGCTTTCCATTCTGTTTCTGTCACACTGTCTTGTGGTGTCCCCCAGGGCTTGGCCTTGTCCCCCAATTGTTCAATCTGTACATCCAGCCATTAGTTCAGCTCATACATTCCCACAGCCTCTGATGTTACTCCTATGCTGATGACACCCAGATTATTCTGCAGCTTGATCTTTCTCATCGTGATCCTGCGTCTCAGCTACAAGGGTGCTTGGAGGATGTGGGTTGTGTTGGATGGGCCACAACTGGCTTACGTTAAACTGGAACAAGACAGAAGTCCTAATGGCTGCCTCCTCTTCTGCTTCTCTCCTGTGGACTCCTTCTTTCTGGCCTTCATCTCTTGCTTCCTGCCCTCTTCCGGTCTCTGTTTTGAAGCATTTGGGAGTTCTTGAGAGCTCTGTGCAGGGTATTGGGTTTCCCACCAGCACAGTTCCATGCCCCAGTGGTTGCTGCACTGGTACTGAGTGTACACGACTACTGCAATTCTTTATATCTAGCACAGCCACTGTATTTAATCCAACCCCTTCAAGTGCTGCAAAACGCAACAACCAGACTGGTGGTTCACACTCCCTATTGAACGTTTGTCTTCCCTGCCCTACGGTTACTGCATTGGCTTCCTGTGGACCAGATGGTGCAGCTCAAATCTATGTGCATTGTGCACCAGGCCTTTTATGGCCTGGGGGCTGAATATCTGCAGTGCATGTTTTGCCCCTATGTTCCTAATCGACCACTCCATTCCCTCAAGTCCTGCACTATCTCTGTCCCTTGGGTGCAGCTCTGTCGGGTCGGGGGACATGCTTTATCCATTGCTAAAGCAAGATCATGGAACTGCTCCTCTTCCATCTTCGGGCTACGGCTGATCATTCAGCTTTTCGGCAGTCATTGAAGACGTTTCCTTTTGTTTAAATTATGGCAACTAGGACTAGCTTTCTGACTTTACCCTGCCTAGCATCAAGATTCGCTTGGGTGGATCTGCGCTTTATACTTTTCTTATAGATGAAATAACTTTGTTGAGAATAAAACAGTCGTATCCAGGTTTAAGTTGAGCGCATGTCATAGTGAACTCTGCCCCAGGAGACATAGGGAGAAACCTTTCTGCAATCTGGCTCTAATCCTGTTTTGATGTATGTTACCTTTTATCTCTATGTTGGATAGATTTACGTTTAGGGATCTATTAATAGTCACTTTGTGTTGTTTTAAGCAATACATGGCAAACTGCACTTTTTGGACTGCCATTATTGGCATAATGGAAGTTACATAATCACATAGAAATTGACTACTTGGGGGCTCAACATGATATCTGTTTAAAGGCAATTTTATCAGTTTTATGTATAAATATGTTCAATACCCGTTCAGCATGGTTTCTTGATTTCATGTGTGTGTGTTTTTACTTTTTTGTGAAGCCATTTATTAAGTATTGGGTTTGAACCACCTGCCACCCTCTACCCCTTCCTTGTTGATCGATTCCTTTGTGTTTCCCCCCTACAGTAAGGTTCGTGTTACCCCTCCCAATATTGTTGTTCCCTGTTAAAACCAAACCCTTACCCTATGTATTCACCTTGTGATAATAACATAAAATGAATTGGAGTTTCACACCTAAATTGTAAAATGATGCTTCTGGTAGTAGAATTGTCCTAATGCTTTGCTTTTTTTTAATTATCAGGGACATATCAATGTAATGTTATTGAAGCAATTTTTAGAATCAATGTGGCTTTCAATTGATTTGTTCAATTGATGCTAATGATTGCCACCATTTTAGGGTTTATGGCATGTGAGCTATAGTTACCTTGCTATAAGCCATACAATTTTGAAAACCTGCACTTTATTCTCCAGAGAACCGTTGTTATAATTATCTATGTTTTCTTATATTCTCATCTGCACAAAAGGAATAGGATACATGTATTCCCTTTCTCTTTTACCTATTCCTTCTATTTAGACATCCATGAGTTTAGTTTGGTGCATCACAAATCAGATGTATGTAACGTTGATATGGATTTTGAAAACATGCCTTGTTTTTTAATCAAGTACACAATGTATTACTTTCTACGGCTGTTAAGGGTTCTTGCACAATCTTGGGTTATGTGTAGGAACCACCGACTCTCTGTATACATGACCTGCTCTTGTTACCTCAGCCCTTTTTAGTTCACTCCATCTGGGTGTCCTCAGTCTGGGCATCACTTTTGAAGGGTATCTTTTCGAAGGGCATTCACCGCTTCCTGTTTGCTTCTGTTTTAGGTTGATTAAGCTGGATGTTTTCAAGTACAACTTAGTAATGAGATTTAAGTAAAACGTATAAAGGTTTTAGTAATTATCCATACGATTCACAGTGCTGGAGAGGTAAATCTTCGCTAGCAGGAAGGTTGTGTAAGAAAATGAAAAGGGTAAAGTTTTCTATGGTGAAGATACTCCTGTCCGCTGCATACCAATAGAACTGCTAACAGTCAATCCTCAAAACAATTAGCTACATTGTGTAAGACTCTCTGCTAACAGTACTAAGAGTACACAATTATGTATAAACCGTAGCTTCTCAGATAGGTAAAATGTTCTTAATGAAAGCAATAAATATGGGAAACTGTTTGATGCACTGATTCATTTTCTTTTCCCAAAGAGAATATTGGGATCCATTATTTCTCAAAATCCAAAGCTTCACAATCGTTATATCCCTTCAGTAGGAGCCTTATAATTCTAAATTTGTCAAAAAAATCAGTTATGAAAAACGTATCAGTTTATTTTAGAGCTTGAAAATAGTCTATATGGTGTTGGTAATATTTTGAAAACCTGTGGGAAATGTTCAAATAAATTATCTCAATATAAAAATGCCTTGCAATCTTCAAGGCCCTTGGATTTATGGATCTTGTACAACTCAAAAATTAGATTAAAAAACATTGAAACACAAATTCTGCTTTAGGCGCAGTTAAGGAATCGATTTCAATATTTGCAAAAAAGAATGTCCCTTTACAACAAGCAATAATCATACGGGAAGTGTATTCAAGTAGAAAACGAGGCTTCCGGGTGACAGTACATACTACAGATAATTATGCAACATGACTTGAGATTGAACTCAATGACAGTCACATTTATAGGGGTCAAAAAGTGAGACAGAGTGTGAATTACCATATATCTTGCAGGCCCCGCTACACAGACGGTGTGTGGGATGTATTGACCCACTCTGCTATACTATGCGGCATCACCCTGCCAGTTATGGTTAAAGAAACAGAAACAATGGCGGCAAAACACTTGTGCATGCCAAAAACTGCCAAAAACCTACAAAAAACTGTGTGCTTCAGCGCACAAAAAGAGGGATGCACAACATATCACCCATGATGCATGTGTGGGGAAATAGAGTACACGCTGCAGAAAAGGTGCCAGTGGGCTCCATGACCAACAAACAGAGTGCAGAGAGAGAAGCAGCACTTTGCAAGTGAAACCCCAAAATGTGCTTACAAAGGACATTTGATTTGTTGCTAAAAACTCCTAAATGCCGATACACAACACTTCTCCACATTCAAAATCTTGCCTGGTGCTAAAATTAATGTATCAAATGAAGCATTGTGAAACATACAAAGTCTGAAAACTGACAGCATTTATGCCAAAATCTGGGTGCAGTACCTGGAGCAACCTGAATGACAGCTGTCAGAGGAGCACTGATGAAATTTTAAAATGACCTAAAACTAAAACGTCTACTGATTAGCAAACATAAAAAGGATTGTTGCCAAAAAGGAATAAAGATTTTAGTTGAGTTTTTCCCACAAATTTTAAGGCCAAGAAAGAAATGCATTTATGGTTGATGTAACAAAGTTGTTTTTTGCTGGGTTTAAGAAGTTAATTAGCCTGGCTGAAGCTGCAAGAACTGTAAAAGCAGGTTTTTCTCCCAGAAGGAGGGCCTTCCGCTCAGCAGAAACTCACTGGGAGGTGCTAATTGCTGGTTAGCCCAGGACTGAACAATGGACATCCTCCAACCCAGGATATTGAAGGTGTGAAAGGTTGTAAAATCTGCTGTAGCACAGAAAACTCCTGGCTGACAGAAGAACATTCCCAAGGAGGGGGCCACCACATGCTTCGAGGAGTGACAGATACTGACCATTTGGTGTTAATTTCATATATAATGGACATTTTTAGAAGGTGTTTAACTTACTATCAGAATGGGTGAAAAATCTGAAAATGGCAGCAATACAGACTATTGATTTCCAGCAAGGCCCAAATCCTCAAATTTCTTCTCTCCCCCAGTGAAGCGCTGTGTGGGGTGAGAAGGCCTTTTGAACCAGTATCCTGAAATTATCTAGCTTGCCACCACTAGGCTTGCCTGAGTTACTCGCCATCCAGCTGATTCAAATACCCCCAGACTAGGAGGGCAGATCCTGTGCCAATCCGGTGACTGGCCTAGAGGGTCCAGTCCCATGCCTGATGTGCTGTCTCTCCTAGACCAGACCTGACGGTCCAATTTAAAAACTGATCCAGTGAGTATTAATAGGAAGAACTGTGGCCCATAGTATATTTAATTTGTCTTATCCCTATTTCCAACCCATTCTATCTTTCATTCAGACCCAGTATTGTTAGGAGTATCTTTGCATTGTCTTATCCCTATCTCAAACCCATCCTATCTTCCTTCAGAACCAGCATTGTTAGAACCATCTTTGGGCTGACCCTTTTCTCATCTGAAGAAGTCGAGTTTCCTTAGCAGGCGGGTTACCCTGATCAAGTGACTATAAGATCTGTATGTGGTATTCACTTTTTCATAGTCATTCTCTAGTGTAAGCAAACCCTTTTGTCATTTTCAAAAGTGCATTTCTGTTTTCCATTCTCGCGCCTATCTCGCAAAAACAACCGTTACTAAAACCTCTATAACTCCCTCAGTTTGTGTGATAGAAACAACATTTCAACTCCTACTGTACCTAACATCAATAGCTATCCACATTTCAAAACATTGCGATTTTGCCATTATCGAATATCACACATGGAAAAGTTTGCTGCGATTTTAAAATTCGAAACTGCTTCCGACTTGGATGTTAAGATTTCAAATGTTTTCTTTGGACTAAATGATTGTTTGTGATTGTGTGCAACTGTTCAATGTGGCTCCCATAAGAATTTATAACACATTGAGTAACCGTCATTACGCAACTAGGTTAAAATTGACGGTATTTATTTTGGATGTCAGCACATAAGAGATGCAATGACGTCATTTGTGATAGACGTGATGTGTCATAGTGACGTGATCGGTGCAATCAAATGTCAGCGTAAATAGACAAATAATATTCAATTGAGTATATGTATCAAAGAAATATCATGTGCTCTGTACAATGATATGATAGAAGCAATCTATAATAATTTAAAACAAAATTAATTTAATATTTCAAACTTAAATTCTCAGTGTTGAAAAATATAAAAGTAGGCATGACACCCTTGGAATTACAACAATGTCAACAGTGAATTAATTTGTTTGACATTTTTCCTTTATGGCATCCATAATCTTTTAAATATAGATAATATCCTCTTTGATAGTGGGAACACTTCAGTACAAGTAAGGTTGGTTAGAACTCACCATCATATTTCTTGCTTGCCTTCTTATGCCCGCTCAATCTGTCTTCAAGACAAAACCTGCCCTCCTCATTACAGGTTTTGTGTTCAAATTCCTTTTGGTGTCTGATTACCCAGTCTTCGGAACTACTAACTTTCCCTAATTTCTCCACCTGCATTCTACTCTTTCCGTCTAGTTTCTTTTTCTGAATATGACTAACTCTATTCCAGTCCATTGTGCCCCTTGTTTTCCTCATTACCGCCATCATTTTTAAACCTGCACATACTATGATCTTTTTCACCCCACTCATCTCTCTGTTTTTCCTACTTCTTTTTCTTTGATCGTTCAGCATGTAATAACATGTGTTCAATTCTTAACACATTATTTCCAACTTCATTTATAGTTTCACTCACTAACTGAAACTTGCTATCTCCTTCAAGAACTGCTACCATGTCAGCTCTCTTACTCAATCCATGGGCAAAGACAGTGGAACTGGTATTTTGTTAATTTCTTCTTAAATTCTCTTTCCACTTTCCATTTTACTCCTCTTTTGTATGTACTCGTTCTTCTTTTCCTAAACCCTATTCTATTGCATTTCTCATCATCTATCATCCTCTGTGCCTGTATCTACCTTTTGTGGGAACTTGGATTCTGTTCTGTCTTGGTTTCTTCCATTAGACTATCCTTCTATTATTCCCCATGCTTTTCATGTCTTCCAATACTGTTCTCCTCCTTGCCATGTCTCATGTTCCTTTCTTGACTTCATCTTTCCTTCCCTTCCTCATTACACCACTGTTTGCACCTTTTCAATGTATTTCTCTGAACATGTCATACTGTCTTTATCTTCTACGCTTCCTCTACTGCTAAGCCTATCCTTGGCTGCCTCATGTTTTATCCCATCTTGGCTTTCTGTCATTCAGTCCTTTTGTTTTCTCATCTTCTTTATTTATAGCTACCCCTCTAATCTGTGAATTATCATAATGTTCAGTAAATTCCCTTTTCTTTGCTTTAAAATGTAACATTCTTCCTACTCGCAATCTACTCTATCCTTCTCTGCCCTATTCTATCTTTTGTAATGCCACCTCAACTTAGGCTAACACCAATCTTCTTTCTCTTTGTACCTCACTCAATTGGTTTGACAGGAGTATAGAAACACCTCCTGCCGACCTTCATCTGCTCTTTGCTGTGCATACATAATATGACTCTATAAAATGACTCTTCTCTACTGAATGCAAAAAAGTAACTTCACCAATCTTACTTTCTCCTTCTCTCCCCATCCTTGGCGACTACTTCAACTGCTAAGTAATATTTTGCCACCCCAGTCGCTTTATCTGGTCTTTTCTTTATCTCACTAATTGTGCTAATTTTATATGAAGGTTTCTGATATATGTTCCTCTTTTTCTTCCTTTTCTGCTTCTATCAATCAGTTTCCCCCAGTCGCTACTGCCTCTTCCTCTCTCTCTTTGTTCATTTCCCTTTCTGAATCTGATTCTGATATTTTTGCTATTCCAAGCCCATCCCACTGCTTCCCCTTGCTATCCCTTACTTTCTTCTCTTATTCCTCATATCTATTCCTTGCTCCTCTCTCAGAATACTTCTTTGATATTTTTCTTTCCACCTCTTTTCTTCCTCTGTTCTTTAAACATCTTATTGCTGTTCCTATTGTAAAAAATGCTTCCTTTGATGCATCTCTTCCTGTTCATTTTGATCCAATTTCCCTTCATAGTTTCTAAAATACTAAAATATGTGGTCTAGGCACAAATGGCATCTCATCTAAATCTTCACTACCTTCTAACTCTTTTTCAATCTAAATTTCACTCATATCACTTTACAAATACTGCTCTCATCTTTTTTGCTGACTCTGCTTTCTGCTCCCCACGTTAAGCAATCATCTATTTGTATTCTTGTTTGTTCTGCTACATTCAGAACTGTTAACCATCCTACTCTTCTTTCCACTCTCTCTTCCGTCCGTTTGCTGGTCCTGTTCTTCATTGGTTTCGTTCCTATCTAACAGATTGCTCTTATGCTATTTCTTATGTTGACAAATCATCCTGTACTGTCCCTATGCTATTCAGTGTCAAGGTCCTCACCTCCATTCTATATTTGTTCTAAATATATACTATTCCACCATCACCTACTATTTCCTCATTTGGCCTTTCCTGTCACTTCTATGCTGACGATTCTGAGATTTTCATGTCTTTTTCTTCCTTCACTGACTCCATGCCTGTATTCTTGATGTTCTGTCCAAGTGTATTTACATTTTCTCCAGTTTAACAGATCCAAGACTGAAATATTTTGTGTATGAGCTTAACCTTTTCACCTTCCTCTTCATACGCTTGTTCTTTCCTTTCCTCCTCTTTCCCTCCCATTTTCTTCCTCATCGTAAACCCTTGGTGTTACTTTTGATCCCACACTTTCTTTATCTCTCCATTTTTCCAGCACTGCACATTACTTTTATCACCTTCACAACGTTTGCAAAGCTCAAACATTTCTGTCCTTCCATTCTACTAAACATTTAATAATGTCTCTAGTGTGTGTCTTGCTTTGAAAACTGTTCCTCTCTCTTAGTTGGTATTCTGACTTACCAGCTTGCCCATTCTTCCCTCCAACAACAATTCTGCAATCGGCTCCTCTTTGGCCTTTCTCCTCATTTCTCAATTACAAACTATTTTCATTCTTTCTTGACTTCTTTTCTATTCTTGTCTTCTTTTCTATAGTCTTTGTAATATGTTTATCCAGCATTTACAGTTTTGAGCACCCTTCTCTTATCGGTATACCACGCGCTAGGTCTTCTTTTTGAAATAAAATCCTATTGTAGGACACTTTGTAATTTAATATTAAAATCTCCACCCAAATGTATAAGTACATGAGATGTAATGGATCTATCATGTTTTATCATTAACGATTGTAGATGTTTTTGAAGAAATACTACTGCACATTATAGACATTAAACAAATGGACGGATACATCAATTAGCAATATTAAGTGTTAAAGTCATGATTTTGTTTGATATGCAAGAACATTTTGGCGTTGTGAGTGGGAGGTCTGTACAAATGGATATAGCCAAGAACATGAATTTCACCCTTTTTAATTACTATTTTCTGGAACCTGAAATAAGCAAAGACATCCACATGAGAGGCTCCTTTAACCCATGCCTCCTGAAAGAGGATTGTAACATGGTACAACATCACATCTCCATTCACTATACCATACCATCCAGTCCTGTAATATTTCAAGACATGCATTTTATTAGATATATCACTTGACAATGGATTTACTAAGAAATCCACACGTCTACAACAAATAACTATTAGGAATAAACCACTGTCTTTAATGGGGAAAACTTTGCATTGAACTTGTATCAAAGATAATTATCATTATTTCAGGCACTGTCTGAGAAACCTAATTGTTCAGAATGTAAACAGAGCAGAAATACTGGTCCTGATCATGCTTTCCTAAGCACGATTAGTTTATTTATTGAAATCCACAGTACCACTTATATTACAACATTGATTTTCTTTTATTTATGTTTTTTAGCCAATTTGTTTGACTTTTCACAGTATGACATTTTATTTGTTCAGAATATTTTGTACTAATTAACCTTCCACCTTCTCATATCACAAATGCACAGGGTTGTAATTAATATTAGTGAAATAGGGTTCAGTGGTACATAGTTTGAAAATATGCGTTATATGAAAGCATGGATTATTTGGCAAAACCTTGGTGCAGCCTATACATATCTGGTACCCTCAAACTCAAACAACCCTTTGAAATAAATGTCTCGGATCAACCGCCTAACCAACATGTTCCTATATAAGGTACAACTAATGAATTTGCTAGCATTTTGAAAAACTTGCACAAAAACACAGGACACTTGTGACAAAATGAAATGATCTTGGCTCTGCAGGAGGGTATAGGTAGTTTACTGACCTGAAGATTTGCTCGAGGAAGATTACATCAGATGTTTTTGTTTTTGATCAAATTTCACTGCAAATGTATGCATGATATGAGATCTAATGTAGTAAACACCTTTGAGCCATGCACCTAAGCCAGGCCTTGATCAATGAATGGCAGTAGCCACCTTCTCTCAAATCTGCAAACAGACGCCATTGACATTTGGCTTTAACACACCCAAAATAGGAGTATTGGATGTGCTGTGAATGGGCCTGATAATTCCCCGCGACTCCAAGTTCTTAATTATTTCTGCCAGTGACGCTAAACATGCCAGTGGTAATCTATACTGGCGCACCACAAATACTGGATTTCTACTACACCCTTCCAGTAATGTGGCAACATGTAAATTAGTTAGTCCGCAATCTTATGCATCTTTAGCAAAGACATCTTTAAACTCCATAAATATTTCCTCAATTTATTTTTCTTTTCATCGCCATTGCATGCATCTGCGGACAAAATCTGCTCTTCTACCGTTTTTGAGAATTCTGGGAAGTCCTCCAGTGGAGGAATCTCTGTGCTTTCTTCCAACTGTGTGGCTGTGTCTCTCTCTAAAACTGCCACTTTTAAATATTTTGGCATATCAGTTTGCACTTCAAGGTGCTAATTTTCTGTTTCACTTTCATTTAAATCAAATACTATATAATCCTCTTGATGACAGCACACTGTCTCATTTGAATCATAAGGATACGCAGATTGAATTTTAAAGATCCCTTTGGGCTGAGAATCCAGGTATTCTGGCAACACACCCCCTGCATCTACATACCTTTCAGAGATATTTCCAATTACCATGTTATTGAGACCTGCAGTATAATGTGATTTTTGTATGGCCATTCCTAATGAAGAATTTTCCTCTAAATGAATATCCTGACACCCTTTATTATTCACCATAATTTTTACAAACCCTTCACCAACATCTATCAATGGAATGTATTCACAATCCAGGCCTTGCTGTTTTATGGGTTCATTCAAACACACAAATGCATCGGAATCTTTCATTTGCTGTCAATGTTTGCACTTTAGCGTTATTGCAACCTGTTTGGTGAATACAGGAATAATAATTCTGCACCTGTAATTAAATTGCATATGGGACTAGTTGTGTGCAATGATAAGCCTTTCTTTGGTCTTCAAATTCAGGTGCAGGCCCACCTAGCCGTGACCATATTTTTTGATTAAGGACATCTAAAACCATACACATTCTGTGCATGATATCATTGGCCATGTAAAACTAATTTTGTGTTCCACTCACTATCCATTACATTATGATAAATTGTCTTCTGCCCAATATTAATCTTTAGCATGCATCTGCCTGCAATTCGGTTTTCAAAGTCTGGACTGTCCAAGTCAGAGACATATTGGTTTTTATTTCTAAATCTCCTCCATCTGCATTATTTTCTGCATTAATTTCTCATTAATAAAGCTTCTTTCCTGTTGAAGCGCTAAAATGGCTTTTATCACTTTAGAATGGTCATTTATACCAATGTGAACCCATGGTTGCTCATCTTCCATGTATATTTCAGCAAGAGAAGTAATGTGTTTTTCTTTGTCTGTTTTAGGAGTAGTATTCTGTTTGCATTTCTTCTCTTTTAAATAGAAGCACAATGTGTGCTCTTCTATTTCAGTTTGCCATTTTTTTCTAAGGTCTAAGTAAATCTGCACAGATTGTCTTTCCTTTCCACCATGCATTTTATCTTGACACATCAAGAAAGCAGTAACGCTAGGTATACAGCTATTCTGGCGGTATACCTCCACTGCATCATTTGTTTGGGCAACAGCGTGGCATTCATTTATCTTGCTATTTTGTGATTTTATTTTCTTAGGTCTCAATAGTTTTTTTGGTTAAGGACCACGGTACTCTATTCACCCCATCTATGAGAGGAGACAATCTTTTCAGGCAATCTGTCCCCATTAGAAATGGAATTTCACAAATAGATGTGATCAATACCTCCTGTTTCATTCTGTGTTTTCCTATGTTTATGTCAAATTCAGTAACACCTATAATTGGCACCTCCTCACCGTTAAAATTATGCACTGGACCTTCACTTTGCCTCACTGTGATCTGATTCTGTGGAGATCTCCCTTCATTGATACTTTTTACCAATTCTTTGGACATAATTGTGGCCTGTGCGCCGGTGTCAATCATCGCAAATGTATTGCATTTGTCTTCTACAGTGATGGGAGCATAATACCTGTTTTCCGCTTCCTCTAATATACATAAAAAGTGTGAATTCTTACGGATTTCAGGACTCACTTTTCTCAGGCCTTTTTCACTTTTGGCTAAGGACATTGGTAAATGGAAAGACATTTTTCCCTCCTTTCTGTCCATTTCTGTGTGAGAGACTATATTCATTTCCCCATGTTCAGAGGTTTTTTGGAGTGTGGCCACTGTTCGCCCATCCATCCAGGGATCATCAGAGGTCACACTACAATCCTCCAACTGAACATGTGTAAAAACATTACTTGGTAATTTGACATTTTCCAATTCTCTGTATTTGTAGTTATTTGGTATGGTACCAGTCCTTTTAACGTCTTCAAAAATCTGTGGCTCAAAGAACTCTTCTGGTGATTTATCTGTACCCTCCTTTTGAGTATTTATTTTTTCTGCCTGTGTTTGATTAGTGTTTTGATTGCCGAGGGAAGGAGTTCTAGCATCCCCACTTACTCCCTGTTCACTGGTATTCCCCATGCATGAGTTATTTTTCTTAAATCTGTCTCTTTGTTCTTTTGGAATTTCAGGTTTTCCTTTTTCATTTGTACAAATTTCCAATGTTTGATTTAGCTCTAGGTTAAACCAAACTTCTTTTTTTGATGTATTTGCACCTTCTGTCACATGTTCATTTGCCGGTGTTTTCATTTTTAAATCATTAGGCATCTCAGAATCATTATGCAAAATCAAATCAGGGCAGTCTGTTTTCTTAGCATTGCAGATATCATTAATACTTAGTCACTTATCAGAAACCGCCTCGTCAGTGCTATGGCCTTCTGCCCCCTCCTTTGATGACTGCTTTTGTGCTGTACAGAGCTTTCCTATTTGCTCAGCCAACATTTTCACTTGGGCCTCGAGATACTGGAATCTTTCCATTTCTCTAGAATCCTCTCTCTGTGGCCTAGATCGATACCTGGTGGTGGTGATTCATTGTATTGATGTGGAGCATAATTCATATTCTGCCTCATGTCCTGTCTCTCATTTTGTGGGTACTGACCCCTATGTTCATTACCATTATCAGTAAATCGAACCACATATCGGGGTCTATCCTGATTACCATATATCATTGTGTTAGGGTCAAATCTGCTCTGTGTCCCCAGTGTCTGGTAGGGAACCATTATTTCTTTGATCCTGGCTTTGCCTCTTGTTATTGTTCATACCTGAAATATCAGGCCGATATCCTGTACCTAGGACTAAAGTAGTTCTCCCTATTACTAGGATCATGTGATTGAAACATTGGTGCAGGGAGTAACAACCTTTGTTGATTACCCCTTTGGTCAGGTACCAAATTATTTTTACCTGGACTTTAAGCAGACTCAAGGGACATTTTGGCTGACCTGATCTCCATCACTGTTGCTGAGGATTCTTTAGATTTTTGCCTAGTGTCTTTTTCATTTTATCATTTTCTCTACCCTGACAATAGAGTACTTCATATAGTTTTGTGCTTTGGTGTACAATCCATTCAAGGGACTTGTCAAGGTCAAATTCACGGACCAACTGTGATATGGTGTCTTTCTGTAGCCGATAAAAGTAGGCAGTTTTAAACTCATTGGAATTGGGGTAAAAAAATACATCAAAACGAGTAAAAACTCTTTTCAAATCTTGCCAACATTGGCGAGGAGACATATTAGGCCTAGCAGTAATTGTGTAAGCAATCTTTTTCACTTCAGCAATGATTGGAAAGGAGAAAAATGACATCTAATCTCTTTTTCAAACTCTGCCCATGTCTTGTTCTGCTGTTCATTTAATCCCTTAATGATAGTGGCTGTGGGAGCATCTAGAGTTAAATGACAATATTGCCTGTATTGTTCCTTAGGTATCTGGAGGGCTTGAAATATATCATGTACCACTTCTAAGTGGTCCTCTGTGCAGCACTCCCCTGCTTGTTTAAATGGTTTGATCAGAGCTTTGATGGATTTCATTATCTTTATGGGGCTACTTGTTACTATTCACGGAATTGCACTACTTTGTGATTCAGTCCTGGTTTTAGGTGTATGGGATTGGTGGCGGCCCCCAATGGGTGTGTCAAATCCCCCAAGGGCACTGCAACCAAGTTCATTCACTGGCCCAGTCACTGGGGCACTTGCTCTCTGTGTAGAGACAGAATTCACCTCAACTCCATTGAATGTGGTGTCCTGCCGTCTATCCTGGGACCTGGAAATGCATATTTGCTGTTCCAAATCCTTGCATTTTTTAAGGAGCCTCTCTGCCTCCTTATGCAAATAGTTGTTTTCATCACTCATCTTATTAATTACCCCCTGCATATCGCCCATTTGCATTTGGCATTCATTGAATTCTTTGTTTCTCTTGTCTCTTTCTTGAATCATTTTAACCGTTTCCTGTTCAGCATTTTGGAGATCACTTTCCTTCTCACAATGTTCTTTTTGCAAAATCTGCATTTCCAAAACAACCTCATCTTTGTCTTGTCCAATATGGTCTACCAACGCTTTCAAGTGTTTCAATTCTTGTTCACTATCCTCAAACTGTTTCTTGCTTTGCGACAATTGAGTGTCAAGATCCCTATATTTTGACTGCATGTCTTTTTGACATACCTCCAATTCTGCTCTTAACATCTGCTCTTTTTCACCTGTTCCCATCCAGATTAGCTTTTAACCTGCTAATCAGCTTTGTATAATTTTCTTGCATTTGCAGGTACCTATTTAGATAAACCATATCTTGGCACATAGGCTTATCAGACAATCTTTCTCTGCATGTTTATCAGCTGCATTTAGTAGTCTCAACAGGCAGACCTGAATTATGCTGCCTTCTGCAAAAATGCTGTCTAGTGGTTCTTTCTGTACTTCACCATAGATGTGGTCATGCCATTCTGTGTCATTATTTGATGACCATGTCCCATGTGCATAAAACTTTGCCTCTAGATATTGCATTAGCTCTGGGAATGTGGCCTCCATTTGAAACATTCTAAAATGCACTTTTAGTGTCACACTGCTATTATGAAATGGGTTCCCTCCAATGCACGTATGGTAGTGTAAGACACACTTGCCACGCCCAGTAGGTGCTCTAGGATCACTTTCCCAGCCAACGCACCATATATGTTGGATATTTTGTGTAAATTTGGGGTTTGGCGGTATTTTCTTACCGCCAAAATATGAACGGTACCTTGGTAATACCTATCCTCGTGTTTAGATTCGGTTTGGCCTCACATCATTCTAGTGACCATACTTTGTTACACTATATTGGAGAATTTAGTAATATGTACTATTGGCGGTATTTTGTGGTAGTAAATTACTTAGTGGTGAGCATAATTTTCCTTCCCTACATTATAACCCCATCATACACAAAACCTTCCTTTCTAGTAGAATACCTCGTAGTGATCTATAGAGGGACATGGACATATACACAAGGGGACCAACAATTTTATAAAGAGTGCCACCTACAGCCTGTAGCCGGTATCACTGATTTATTTACACCAGTGATGTATGCGCACATAGGCATCATTACTGTTCATAGACCCCAGTAATCTATGTGTTATATTAGATTTCCCCAAACAACAGGCAATGGGGAACACACACATACATCTATTTATCACCGCTTATTCTGTTTGTTATTCTATCTGCATGAGCAAATTGGCAAATGTATTACCAAAGAACACAAATCTTCCCCATGTCCGCATATGCAATTCCCACAACAATAAACACTCTGAAACATCTGTTTTTTTATATATATATTGGTTATTTTGCAGACAATTACAATTCATGATACAAACATTACCATGTACATTTCAGCATTACCTGTAATATAATAATAAGAGAAAAAAAACATCAGATACAGTGCAAATAAACCCTTTTTAAAAATAGGCATCAGTTTTTATGATTCTAAACATGACGAATGAAAATGCAGGGGATTTTCTTTTTCTTTGCTACTCTGACTGCCTGGTATTTTTAGATCAGACATTCGTCAAACAACAACACACGATAACCTCACTTCAACTCTGGGTGCTTACCAAAGATTTGCAGTTCTCTCCCCCACACAACCTTCTTTCATTCGCCTCAGAAGAACAGGCCCAGTCAGCATGAATTGCTTCTGTAATCTTGGATGTTTGAAATGCGCAGGGAAAACATAGGGTTCTCAAGCCAGCGCTAAGTGAGACCAGCCACATCTGTCTCAGAGCCCAGTCATCCCGAACTAACTCTCCCTCTGACAGTCTTCCCCCAGCAGAGCTCTGCGCCTTCCCACTTTGCCAACGTAATAAATCTGCAGACCCTTTGCTCCAATCAAGTTGAAAGGCAGCATCACCCTTCACTTTCGTACAATAGGCTCTTTACCTAGGAAGCAACTGTATCTAATATCATTTCCTGGTATGCAAGCTCTCTGCTTGCTGCAAACATAGAAAGAGAAGGAAGAAAAAAAAATCCAGTGCACGTTTGAAAAACGAATTTCACAATATGTATTTTCACTTCATTTTGCACACAAAGATTACATTATAATGTTAATGAGTTAGCACTAGTGATTAGTAATTGTTAATTAAATCTCTCAGTTATATAAATAATGTAGTCTCCTATGCAGGAGGTATTCCAAAGAAGAGAAAAAAAATGTGTTGCACTTTTAAACTTTGCAGCTTCACATTGAGCTTTTTGCTGCATTATAAATCCTGTACCTTGCATGTCTTCAGCTACATACTCACATGTCATACTGGCAACATAGAACTGGCTATATGTGTGTGCCACCTTATTGCTGGCAACAAAATGCCTTCACATTTAATGAAGCGCTATACACTCCAAGGTGCTATAAAGTGCTATATATTACTACAGAGCACAACTTCATGGGTGTTCAGTAGAGCAGTTTCCATGCCTCTAGCTGCTCTGAAGACAGAGTGGTGGTCATGGAGGCAGCCTCCAGGTTCAGATGGAGGGTCAGCTGGGAGATGGTCAGCTTTTCAAGGAGTTTGCCCAGGAAGGGAGTGATTTGCAGAAGGCTTTTTTAGGAGGAGGTGCACAATGGAGTGCTTGAGGAGAGAGGGGAAAGCTCCTGTGGCAAAAAAGTGATTGCAGAAATCCGCCAAGGATGGAGCGAGGGTGGCAATGTGGTGCTTTATGGTTTTGGAGGAGCAGGAGAGCACGTGTTTGGACAACACTTTCATTGATCAGACTTGTCGAGAGACATCATCGGTTGTTGTCTGGTCGAAGGAAGAAAAAGGAAGAGGAGAGGGAGATTGGCCAGAGGGGCCCTGAGAGAGGTACAAGGAGAGGAAGAGGAAAGCAAGGACAGGATGTCCTGAGTTTTACTATTAAAATGAGAGGCCAGGGCAGCACAGAGGATCTGGGAGGGAGCAGGAGAGGTGGAGACTGCAGAAGGATTGACCAGCTCCTTTCAGATTTTAAAGAGAATGGCCATGTTGTTAGAGGCCGCAGAGATGCAGGCTTGGATATGGACCCTCTCTTTGGAGAGGACAGAAAGTATGGATTGCCTTTGGAGCATGCAAAAGCCAGTTTATTTGAGGATGTGCCCGAAGCCCTTCACTTCCTCTCAGCCACCCTGCAATTGCATTTCAGGGTGGGGAGGTTGGAGTCATATCAAATGTTGTACTTGGCGGTAGGCTTCAGACAGATTTTCATGACAGGGGCAAGGATGTCCGGAGTGATGGGGATAGAAAGATGCAGGTTAGAGAGAGCTATGTTAGGGTGTGAGTCAGCCACAAGAATAGGAGGAGCAGAGAAAGTAGAGGCAAAGGCATCCACAGAAACTAATTTCATGGGCCGAATGGCCAAGAAGGAAGGTGGCAGTGCTGGGGTTAGCTTTGCTTGAGGGCACAAAGTTTCAGGTGAGAGGAGAGCAGAAAGTGGTCATACCAATTGAGAGGAGTGGTGAGGGAGTTAGGGAGGGGGATGTCTGAGGAGATGAGAACATCCAAGGTGTGTCCAGCAGAGTGTGTCGCACCAGAGGGACGAATGGGAAGGAAGATAGAGTCACATAGGTTGTGGAAAAGCCCAGAGGAGAGATCCGACGCATCAAGGTGGATGTTGAAGTCTCAAAGGAGGAGAAGTTTAGAGGTTGAGGTAAGGAGAGAAGACGAGTGGTCAGCCACTTCTGAGTGGAAAAGGTTGACCTGGCCAGGTGGCCTGTATATAGTGGCCAGAGTAGGAGGGAGGCCAGGAGAGATAGAGAGCCTGCAGACTAGGCATGCAAAGGAAGAGTAGGCCTGCATAGGAATGACATAAGCAGGGACCCACTCCAGAAAGATCGTGGAAACTCCACCTCTGGGCTAGTTGGTTCTGGGCTTGGAGAGGATCTTGTAGCCCTCAAGAAGGAGAGTACCACAACTCATGACAGAGCTGGCTGTGAACCATGTCTCAGTGAGAGCGACAACATCCAGGTCCAGGTGTTCGAGGAGGTGGCAGATGGCAGAAGAACGCTTGATAGCACAAGGACTTCCCACCAGGTCCCACCATTAATGTGAGAGGAGAAGAAAGGAGAGAGAACAGAGATCATGTGAGAGGTCCATAGGTCTGGAGAGTGAATGCGGGAATGACAAAGGCATGTGCAGTACCAGTGAAAATACTGATAACAAGGAGAATCCCGGAGGAAAGGTTCCCATTGAAAAAGTCGTATCTGCATATGAGACAGTATGATGGCCATTTGAATGAAATCCCAGAAGAAGCAGGACCAACGAATGAACGAGCAGATTGGTGACATCACACAAAGCCATACTGATGTACATAGAAGATATGCAGAGACAAGAGAAGTGACCATAGTCTATAAGGCATCAAGAAAGTATCAAATATAAGTAACATCTCAGGTTCGAGATGAAGAAACTTATGCTACAGAAATGATGAAGATATCAAGTTATTTTACATGTGTACAGATGCAAAGAAACGCAAGCAGATGAAGTATTCTTGAGGCTAGCTTTATAGTGAATAGATTGCAGCATGCACCAAAGTATACATGTATAGGAGTAGGTAAAGAATGGATGTTTCCACAACGTATTATAGCAGAGCTGGACCAGAGAAGGATGGCCTTTTCCAATGTTTCACAGATGAAAAACAATGAGAGTACAGAAGTGAATCTCAGAAAAGCGAGGCTGGAACAGCCCCAGGAAACCAAGGTCTTATTGGACTGGGATGAGCAGACATTAGTTACAATTGTGTGAAAGAATGAAACTCCTGTTCAGAAGGCATGGACGAAAACTATGAAGACGTCAGAGGTCTATTAAAAAATAGTATTTTAAATGCACCAGAGCTCAAATTTGTGGTCTTCAGTCACGTGACTGGATGGAACTGGACAAACATGACAAACTACACCTACGCAGAAGGGCAGAACGTGCCTCTACTCCCCTGTATTCTCCATAGCAAAGAACATTTCTGAGGCCAAGTTCAAAGCCTTAATTGATGTGCATGTGCACACCACTGAGGTGATGATAGATGATATGATAATTGGTGGGAAGCTATGGTTGTGACCAGCTCACCAGAACCTGGAAGTCCAGCCTGCATGCTGCTATCGTGGTTGGAAAAGTACTAACGGATGTAAAAGTGCCAACCAATTGTAGGGGGGCGCATGATTAAGAGCCCTATAATTTGTGTAACCAAAAGCCTATCACTTTCTTACACTAGTATGGAACGTATATTTAGATGTTCCCTCTAAGCCTATTATATTTGCCACTAGGTTTTTGTAGTTTGCCACCTAGGATGACGTTAGTAAATACAAAGGTTAACATCATCAATGACGAGTTTTTACTAGAAGTATGATGGTTTTTATCAAGCAGATTGAGAGACCATGCTATGAGACATCCGTTGATGTCCGTTGTACTCCCTGTTTTTGATAATTGATAATAAAACAGTCAACTTTGACATCTTCCTCAGTCATTTTGATTATTGATGTTTGAGTAACTTCTGTATCCCCATTAATCTCAAGTATTGCTACCTCGTCTTAAAGGGCTGCATCGGCTGTCCCGGTTCATATATATATATATATATATATATATATATATATATATATATATATATAGAGAGAGAGAGAGAGAGAGAGAGAGAGAGAGAGAGAGAGAGAGAGATAGTTTGAAGGAGGCTGAAAGTCTGCAGAAAGTGATTGAGTGCCTGGCCTGCTCAAGAGCACCTATCAACAATAGTTTTGGGGAGGGGTGGAAAATCCTATATGTTTTCTGATCAAATGCATATTGCTTACGTGATATGTTACGCCTATGTGGTGCTTTTCAAAGCTTGACAATTGGTTTTAAATCAGTTTATACATCTGTAAAATGCCATAACGGTGAGATACGGCTGCCGGAGGAAAGAGTTTGCCGTGCCACATAAGTAGCTTTATTATTTTTGCAAAATTCAGCCATCGCTTTAGAAAATATTTTACCTACCTTTCTGCATAATTCTATTGGCCCTATGTACACAAGAGATGGAATGGTTGCAATCAGTTAGCACTTACCTTGAAAAGATTTTCCATATACAGATATGCTTTCTTAAATGTGGCAACTACACGGAGGGCTGCGATAAGGTGTGCACATCCCTGCACTGCAGTCCACTCGATGCAATTTCTATTATTTGCACTGTGAAGTGCAAACAAAGCATGTGAAGCCGGGACGACTTTGGTTTATGTGCATTCTTTGCACTTCGTAGGACAAGTGAGAGTAAATACATTCTGCCATGTCCACGTGGCCAGAGAAATTTAACATGGATTCTTGTGGAAGCATCCAGCTTTTCTGCTAGCCACAAAATCAGAAGCTAGGGTATGGCTTATTCCTTCCTTACTGGCCTTGACTTGGTTGGAGACACTCTAGCTCCTCTTAAGAGAAAGTGTACCATGGAACTTAAAGCATTAAAGAGCGTAACCCTCAAAAACTTTTACGAATAGAAAGCTAAAATGACCATGCTAGCGCTGTCTGCAATGAGATTACAGCTAAAGCCTATAAAGCAGCCATTATTGAAGCAAACAAGAACTTCTTCAATAAAAGGATTAAGGAGGCCCAATCGGACGCTAGAGAGCTCTTCAAAATGTTGAAGGAACAAGCATCCAAGATCCATATTGATCCAGTACTCCTTGTAAAGGATATGACCTAGTGTACAGGGACCCAGCAGGCCATGCAAACCAAGCTTGATAATATTCAGATATACATTTCTAAGAAACAAGCCAGTTTGGTTAAGGGAATACTCTGATTTCTGAGCGATGCCCTTCCTTTCCTCCATTTAATTTACTACTATATCAACGGTGGAACTAGAACTAATTATTAACCAGTTAAAGGTTACTAAATGCAAACATGACATTTCAGCAACTATAATTATCAAATTCTGTTCTCCAACACTGCTGGCGTCAATTTGCAAGTTTATTAATGTGGAAAAGCATGGGTTACTCCCATACTAAAAAAAACAGGACTGTCCACGGGCATTCCTAGTAATTTTAGGCCCATTACGAACATTCCATTACTCAAGTGGCCTACAGACAGAACTTAAATCCAGGCTATTAAAACACATGGACAGTAATAAAGCCTCTCTATTAATGTTGCTGGATCTTTCAGCCACCTTCGACCTGATGGACCACCTTATTTTTGGCCACCAGGTTGGGGGTGGTTGCTAACCTCTCTCCCAGAGCAACCCATTGGATTTCCTCTTTTCTCAACAGTCGCGAAAGTAGTGCATTTTCCCAGGAAGCGGAAGCAGCTCCTATCATTGTTAATTTTGGGGTTGCTCTGGGTTCTTGTACTTCACCTTGCTTGTATAACCTTTTTACAGTGCCGTTCTTTGCCATGTTAGCACATGAGGGGGTGATCTTTACGATCTTTACAAACTATGCAGATGATACGCAGTGTATCATCCCCCTCTCTGGCAATCACCAATTGGATATAGTTCTGATTAATAAAATCTATTCACTAATTGAAACATGGATGGTAGGAAATAAATTAGCCCTGAATAAAGAGAAAACAGAGCTGTTGCTGGTTGGATCCCCTTTCATTATAAGGAGATTGGGTGCAGCATACACTTCCATATAGGATCTGTTAAAATCAGCCTGCTTAAAAGAGTAAAAACATTGGGGATTATACTGGTTCAACACCTCAGCATGAAGCCACACATGGCGAGTGTTGTTGCATCTTGCATGTATTATATTAAACTTCTGGCGCATCTCAGACCCTGTATTTCCCAGACAAATGCTGAGACAATAGCTAGGGCAATTTTGGGAACAAAAATCATTTCTGCCTGCGCCTTCTGGTTGACATTAACAAAACTCTTTGCATGAGATTGCAAGTTATTCAAAATGGAGCTGTAAGGGTTGTGATGGGTATTTCTTGCCGAGATCATGTGTCTATAGCAAGGTGTAAACTGCATTGGCTTCGGGTAGAATCTAGAATAATGTTCCGAGTGTTAGTCATTACAGAAAAGTGTAGACAGGGTAATATGCCCAGGTATTTGCAATCTCTTCTTGCAAACACTTATGTCCAATACCCAGGATTTTCTGATGATCCTAAGGTGCAGAACTGAGAAAGCCTCGAATGGAGAATGTTATGCTATTGCTCCTAAGGCTTGGAATGACCTGTTGTTGGAATTAAGAAGCATCAAGTTCATGGACGTCTTCAAACAGAAGCTGAAGACTTTGCTGTTTACATAGGTCTTGGTTTATCTGGCTCTCGGATTCTCCCTCTTCCCTAATATGGTGGTTAGTTCCTCACCACTTTTTCATGTTCTCTGTTGTAAGTCTGTCTGCGCCCTAAAGTCTAAGGATCCATGCAAGTGCATTATAAGTTTTTAAAGTAAAGTAATCTTTTGTTTTTTTGTTTTGTTTTGACAGGTAGTTCGGATGGGGAGAGGGAAATGTTGATTTTGTTCTGTGTCCCGCTCTGCCTGGCAAAACATTGAAAATACCTTGAGTTTCTAAAGCATGTGTAGAACCATGCGGTTTTTGCACATGTTTTACATTCCCACTCCGGAGATGTTGAACATGAGCCACGTGGAAAATCAGTAGCACACCCTAAGGATAACAGAATCAATGGGACGGGCAGGTGGGTGGGCGTGGCATGACATAATGAGCTTTTATAGGACTTTTGCCATGGAATGCCTGGCATTATGTTATGGTTTCATGTGGAAGTTCTCTATGAGGAGGTCAGATATGAGTGTCATTGTTGCACCTCCTTTGAAAAGAGCTCGTTTGACGAAATGAGTCCTTGGATTAACCTTTCTGGAGGCTGCTTTTGATGATGTCTTCAGCTTCAGTGAAAGGCACTATATATTTTGGTGCTGCCAAACAAGGAAACTGGAGTTCACTACAACCCTTGACAGTCACAAATGGGTGTTCTTCAATTTCAGACACCTGATCAACATTTCAAGCTTACTTGCGTTTAAGAGCAACATCAAATTTGAAATGTGCATTTTATATGTTTTGGTACAGAATGTTAATATTTACTACAATGTTCGTATAACATTATTCAGTGCTTTCTACATTGAAAACAAGATTTGTTCAGACATCATCTCCATTTTGTCTGCTGTTTGTGATTGTGCAGAGAGCTTCGCCGGGAAGTTATAATGCTGGCTTGCAGCTTCGGCAACAAACAATGCCACCAGCAGGCAGCAACAATGATCTCAGACTGGATCTCCAGCAACAGAAACCGGTAAGCATCCTCTAATATTCCTAAGAACACAATCGAGTACAGCATGCATGCCTGTGTGAGGAACAATTCATGTTAATTGCACATGATCAGCCAGAAACCATGTTTGTCCCACAGTAGCTTCGAACAGGCTGCAACTGGTGCCCAGTCAGCAATTGATCAATTGGAATGTAATTGCATGCCCCCACTGTTATATAATTTGTACATGTGTGATCACTTTTAAAGCTTGTATTGTTTTTGTCTCTCTCGAAGACTGTATAGCTTATTTTGCTATTAAGAATTAAACTAAACAATCAAAAATAAAAAAATAAAAATAAAAGATTATAGTGAATAATGTCTGCACTTCAGGCTGAATTGGCTGATGTTTCACCAATTCATCCATGCTGTTGTCCGGTACCGTAAATGGATTTCCCATTCTCCTCTAGTAAATGCATATATTCATTGTTTTGCGAACAAAATATGAATACATTTATCATGACCACTGATCCCTATTTTAGCTTTTATTGTGCACATGTTGCCCTCCACCACATGTGCACATCAATGCACAGAAGTACCACACAAGTTGAAATCTCCATTGTAATTTGACAGCAGGTATATTTTTCCGAATGTGCACGTGCATTTTGAGAACTTTGCACAGGCAAGATCAATAAAGGTTTGTGAATTAGGTCCTAAGTATTTAGCCATATATCAAGGGAAAACATGGAAAATGCAGAGGGTCTTCTACTGGCCTAGAACATGTCTCAAATAATTCCACTAACCTGTTCAGTGGGATGCACTGTTTCCCAATCAGGACAGACTTCAAGAGTCCAATTAGAGATAGGATCGGGCACCATCCGTGAGGTGAAGGTGAGCCTTTCTAATTTCACTGGGAAGGGATTGACCTAGATCACCTCATGTAACTTAGGTTTAAGCACCAAGTTTTACAGAAGGTATGAACATGTGGGGGGCCCTCTACAGAGCATGGTACAAATCACTTGGTCTATGGGACGTTTCCTACTCAGCAGTGCCTACAACCACGTGACCTGTGAGCCTCCCTAAGTACAGCGAGTGCAAGGGGTCCATGCCGCGATCTCCCCTAGCAACTTAGAATGAAACCCTGCGTTTTACAAAATGTATGTACATATCTGGGCACCCCTCCTGACTCGGAAACATCCCATTGAGCAAGTTATTTAAGGTATGTTTGTTTTCAGTAGAGGGGCTGCCACAACTGTGTGTGTGTATACATATATATATATATATATATATATATATATATATATATATATATATATATATATATATATATATATATATTCAGAGCCACAGATTTGTCTTAACCATCCATTCTGCTGAAACCTTCATGTGCAATTGTGCAATCCTGGATTTTCCTGCAATGAATGATGGCAGAGTGCTAGCATATTATTTTTTTGCAATTATAAGCCCTCTGTTTTTAATCTTTCGAATGTGGTCCGTTAAAGAGTACTATCTCTGGACCAGTTGGAGGACCTGAGAGATAACGTTGTGCTTTAAAATGAAAATGGTGTTATTTAGTACTTGAACTATAACCCTAGCGCCCTTGCATTCGGGGGTTAGACACGGCCACTAGCAGTTCTCCAGCCTGAGCATAAGGTAGACCCCAGTGAATCTGAAGCCTCAGAGGCGGTTCCGAGCTCTTGCAAACCATGTCTGCTCCAGAACAAGCAGGGATGGCTATTAAGAACATGGACGCCCTACCTGGTGATAGTGCAGTTATTTTGTTTTTGAAGACAAGCGGCTTTGCACGACGTCTGCGTGCTGATTTCCCATACAAATAAACGACAAACATAAAATGGCTGACAGGGAAATAGTGAAGGGGCCTTGTTCCTTTACTATTTCCATGACCAGTAGCCGTCGGCAGACTCCACTCACGTTCCAGGCCTCCTGAATCCTCGGCACGCCCCAGGGTGCTAATGTATGCTTTAGCTCAGTGCACCCAATCATATGAGAGATGCACCGAATCAGACAAATAACTCATTTGGTAATCAACTAGTTTTGCTTACACAGCAATATACGGTAAGCTAGCTTCAAATACAGATTTGAATCCATTGCTTTCTTGAATGCTGAACTAATTCCTATTATGTGAAGCTTAACCTTGCAATGGGATAAAGAAGCACTCGGTGAATACAAATATAGGCCTTTAAGCAGGAGAATGTTTTGTGCGCCTGCAGGTGCCAGGCACACTTGCCTGTGAAGCGACTGCCTTTTGTGAATGGGATGATTCACACAAGATAATCTTCCTATGCTATCGGATTTGCATCGCCAAATTCAGTTCAGGGAATCTGCACACGTGCTGGATGCAGGCAGGGCTGCCCCATAAATGCGTCCTCTAACGATCATAGCTCATCTGCAGCCTTTTTGTAGCTCTTTCCCCTGGGTCTGCTCTCGCCTGTCGGAAGCAAAGTGCAAGGGAAAGCGCACCACTGCCAGGTATCAGAACCTGGTTGCATTTCTTTGTTGATCAAGATGGATATATATATATATATATATATATACACATCCAGTCCCCCTACTCTGTCTTTTGTGAATGTGTTTTCATGTTTTTGTGAATGGGGGACATGCTTTTTTAGTTTGTGTTGCGTTACACGATGCATGTAAGTACAGTATAAGAAGTTAAAGGCATTGTGGCTTGTAACAAGAGGTGACGAAGATGGTAGCAATTATGCAGTCAGACCCTTTCTGTTTAAAAGGAATCCTTGAGCTCTTGCCTTCTCCTTTAACTCAGCATTCTCAGATCTGCAAATCTAGCCATCCCATCCTCCTATGCATGAAAGCGTAAAACACTTATGGTGGTACTGAATCATAACTTGTGTGTTGTGAAAATAAAGTGGAGGTGATTTTACACTGTGAGCAATGGCGCGTGCTTTAAGGGTGTGCAGCTGCTGTGATTGCCAGAATGGGAAGTCCTCTTAGTAGATACAGGGACCCCAAAGGTGGTTCTGAAGCGGGCCCCGCACATGTCCAGTATCTGCTACTTTCTGACCCATTAGAAGAGAGACCGCAAATGACAGACAGCATCTCAGCTCGCGCTTCAGGAGGTTTTTAATGTTTTTTGAAAAGTGTAATGAACTCTGATTTGTCCAACTGTATCAACCTCAATCAAAAAATGCTAAAACAAAAAAAAAAGAGATGGAGATTCCAAGTTGTAAAACCTTATTGGATGAACTGAAAATTATATGTTCAACGTAAATGTATAAGTCCCTTCGAATTCTTAATCAAAAGGAAGCTTCTAAGGGTGGGCAAACTCATTTGTGCAAACTTGAAGCTAGTGAATTTTGGGTAGTCCATGTTCCGGGAACCTGTAAGACTTTTCCAGATGGTCATCTGGAACATTTAAAGTTAACCAGGAGGCTGCAAATGAAGGCATTACGAAGGGGGAAGGCTATCACCATCGTCCAATGAGCCCTATACCACTCCTCCCTGCCCTACTGAACCCAGGCTGGGCTCTGCATGACTCTATGACTTGGCAACAATCTTTTTAGTGCTGGGAGTTGAAGGATGGACGCCATGGAAAATAGAGTGTTTGTGAGTGGTGCTGGTTTGCACCCTCAAAAATGACATGCCACTTTACGGGGAGTTCCCACACCACCAGTATCCAAAGAGTATCCCGGGAGGATAGCTCAGCAGCAACGTGCGCGCCTTGGAAGCAAGACGAAACGAAGCAACACAGGTTCGATCCCCCGGTCCGCGCTTAGAAACTACTAAGACTACTAAGACAAAAACAATTACGCAACTAAAAAAAAAACAATTCCTGTAACAGCGCCTCGATGCCCGCGGGCTGTGTGAGCGCTTTCAAAAATGCAAAATAAATAAAATTAAAATAAAAAGAGTGTATGGGTCTTTGACTGCAAATGCATTGCACCATCTCAGCATATCGATTTGATTTAATCCAACAGGGGGTCAACTGGACTAACACAGAGCCAAACCTTTCTTTGCTCAAGAATTATGTAAGAAGCCAGTTCTACTATCTCTCTAAATTCATATGTGTTATATTATCTTAGTAAACGGCAGACATTCACAAATGTAAGTGATAAGAAGCTCTCACACATTCTTAATGCTGCGTGCTGTTGACATATTACTGTAGGTCACAACTGTAACAGACAGCGGGGCATTGCACCTTGAACCGCTTATCGCAAGGAATGTTATATCCTTACTGCTCATTAGCATCGCGGGTAGTTTGCATGTAAGGCTTCGTTAGATCATGTCATGTCGCCATCTAACAACACATGGGCATGTTCAAGTGTTGATAGGATTCGTATTCTGATCACATGCTGTGCAACCCAAGCCCAGGTATGGCTTCTGATGCTGCTGTTGCTCTAATCTCTCTCCTTTTCCCTCCTCTCAGCAATTATCTGGCATGCTGGGTACCACTGTGTCTGAGCATCTGGTGCTAATTACATGTGATTAGTCCTCTGCAGCTCATATTGTTTTATATTTCCCTAATGTAATTCTTTGGGCACAGCAGATACCGCTTTATGATGGCATCTGGAACTAATCAGACGTGATCAAGTGACCCTTCAGTGTGTTCTCAGGCCATAATATTTACAGCAGGTGGACCGGAGCTGAAAATCTCTCCGGCATAGATGAGCAGGCATGTGCCTTTCCGGCTTGACGCCTAACCAAAATGGAGTGAACCGCGAAACGCGGGCACTGCACAAAGGTCTGCTGGATATGAAACATTTTCACATGTTAAATATTCCGAAAAAAGTCCCCAATTAAGACAAAAAGTCTCTTTTCCAACCTTATTGGAATATTCTGTTTCAAGTTGGGGTGAAAATCAGATCTTGCCTTAGGTTGTTTTGGACTCCACCTGTGAACTGGGTCTATGGGAGCTGATGTGTTCTCTGAACTGCTTATAAAAGACTACAATATTAGGAGACACTTAAACTTTTCTGACAAGCAGAACCTTTGAGCAAGGCACAGAGTAATTCATGTTTTAAGCAAAAGCAACCCGTTGCGCAGTCTTCTCTAAATCAACACAATTCAATTTTATGGCTACAAAAATCAAATGAAAAATTATATGAGTCAAGAAAAAATGGCAGATTGTCCAATAGAAAATGGTGTGATTCAAGAAGCAATGACTGATGTAGCGTCGATGTTTGCTATATTAAGCAGTGGCATTCAACTCTCGCAAACCCATCACTCAAAAGAAGTTAATGGCTGGGGCATATTTGTCTGAAGAGATAGCGCTAAAGCGCTTTGAATTGCCTTGCCACTAATATCATGAAGATACTAACTTTAGATGTCGAAACTGAAAAGAAATGGAGATTGCAAAAGGCCACCATAACCAATAAAAAATGGATTTTGTTTATGGAGATTTTCACAGCTGGAGCCAACAGCTTCTAAGGATCCTCCATACGCATTCATGATCAAAGAGGAAATGATATGCACCTGTGGACCCACTATACAAGGGCGCCTGGGGAGGGCCTCACAACTGATCATATGTTCAGAAGCAAGGCATTGAAAGGCAGGCAGATTCTAGTTTTGATGTGTGTGCCTAATGTGTGATACAGCCGCTTCGCGATGCAGGAGACAGTGTGTAATCCTTGATAGAGGCCTGCTTGAAAGAACAGGCAGCACAGTTGGCAGATGGTGCAATTGAGGTGGCATTCTAAGCTAGATTTTATAGTTCAGGGGCATCACCTGGGTACTAGCTTTGATGATGCCAACTAGATCTAATCTAGCATCTAAAATATTCCGTCTGAGCTGGAAAGCTCATGTTAAGAGAGAGCCTTTTGCATGCTTATGATGCCCTGTAGTATCGTGTTAGCGACAAGGAGCACCGGGATGCTGCACGTGACAAAGGGCATTGCAGCAGAAGCATCTCAAACCTAAAATGTCGTACATTTGACAATCTGCAGTCCCGTTAAAACTAGGTTTTTGAGATCAGTATGCAATGTCAAGAAGTTGGGAATATGACTCTGCTGGCAAACAGTGATCTGACATGTCAAACATTGCATGATAAGCCTGGCTTAACGCTTAAACTCTTCCAGCTTGATTTAGCACATTGGTATTATACAGCTGGTTGAGCCTGAAAATAAATAATCTTCTGCTGGTCTTAACCTGAGGGGGACGGGGGCATTCGGTTGGGTGAGCATGCAAGAATTGTTTAGATCAATGCTGTGTTGATGGCAGCAAGTGAGACCTCCAGATCCAGGAATGGCGAGAGCCACAAATAACTTATTCCTGGAAAAGACACCCCATGACCATCATCTTTCCAGCAGAAACCTTTTAAAATACCATTCCTATAGATGTATGAGCAGAAATGGCCTGGGGTGAGGGGGGATAAATTAAGTGCATGCACTTTTTCTTGCCTGCCTAGCATGGATTGGGATTGTTTGCTTTTATATTATTCCGCCAAAGCATTTAAGCCTAGCTGGAGTAATTCTCATCCACAAAATAGCTAGTACAGTCATTCTTTGGAATAAGGCCCTTTAGCTCTTAGCAAACATGAAGACTTTTCTGTTGTATAAACAGGGATAAACAAACAAGTGAGCAAAAGAGAGCACTATGTGTATTAGCAAAGTGTCCTGATTTTGCTGAAAGCTTTGCAAAAGTGAGTTATATTAGGTGCATGATAAAAACATTATTCGACATACAGGAAAAACAATTTTCTCCAACATTAAAGTTTTATAAGAGTAAAACCAGCCTTTGTAAGTCAAGTGCAGGACAACTATTAGACAAAAGACTTCATGAAGAATACCGAGTGTCCCCAGTGGCAAGAACAAACATAACAATTGCAATTGCATCAATATTAGCTAAACTCCCAATAAATAAAGGCTTAAATAATTTCAAACACGGTTCCATCACATGTGACCCATAATTGAAGAACACTGTCTGTTTGTAAGCAACAAACACAGATAGGACACCTGCCTTACTCCTTACATGTAGACGCCACACAAAGTGAAATAAAACGAGTTCACCCTGGATCATGGCCTAGAAAGGATAGATGGTATCTTTGTTAATTGAAGGGAAAGCAGTCTGTGGACTTCTCTGCCCTACTCCTGTCTAACTCATGTCTTGACGTCCTGTCAGTTGTCTAAGGTTTGTTAGTTAGAAGCCAACCATTGAAAATCCTCATTGTTATGCCACCAATGAAGTACGTTGCAGCCAAGTGCATATTACAGAAACAATGTATTTTTAACTTTATCAATTTAGAGGTGGTTGCAGGAGGAGCCATCAGATAAGCGTTACCCAATTAGAAATGTAAACCCAATGGGATGTATATGCAATCACCACTGTTAACCAATTCCCATACCCGTAGGTATTGGTAATTAAGATTACAGTGCATTGGGCCTCATTACGACCCTGGTGCTAAGGGGTTAATGGTGCCGTAAAAGGCTGTGGTGCCGTTAAACCCTTAGCGCCTAATTACGAGGTCCCTTTGCGGCTCCTGACCTTAACGGCTGGTCTGGACGGGTGCCTTCCCGCCCAAAAGGTCTGAACTGGTGGGCGTACCGGCACCCGCGAGCAGACCTCGACGGATGCACCGGCACCATTCATGAATGGTGCCGGTGCATCCAGCCTCCGCATTCCCATTGAGTCCAATGGGACTCAAATGGGAATGGGGAATAATAAATACCAGCAATGGGCAAATACCAGGTCTGAATTGCCCATTGCCGGGTGCCAGTAAATTCATGATGCCGGCAGCAGCCGTGCCGGTATATACCGGCATGGCTACCGCCGGACTCATGATGAGGCGATTATTGAGGTTGCTCACAGGTTGTTTTTTCTCTTAACAGGCAACCCACATTTTGTCCCACATATATGCCAATGAATATCATTCCCTCCATATTACATATGATATGATATGATCGTTTATTTATATAGCACCTATACACAATGTGTTTCAAAGCGCTTCAAGGCAAGGGAGGGAACAAGGGAAAATACAACCACATTCTTACATTCCATGAACAGTAAGGATGTGAAATTAACTATCGTACTTGGCCTGACAACATTTCAGAGCTAAGACATAGATAAGAAAGGGAGAGTGGGAACGAAATGGAAACAGACAGGCGACTACCGTACTAGGCCTGACAACATTTCTGGGAGAGCCGGAGAAAAACAAACGGTGAGGGAGAGGTCACACCTAATCCGATGAGTTGTGTCACACCTAATCATTTATGCCACTGTGGGCAGCATTGACCAAGAATGGCACTAAGACCGCAGGGTTTAGTAGGGATTATGTACACTATAGAGAAACCAAGGAAACTGGGAAATTCCCATACAAACCAAAAGTATATATTTTACCAATATCAGTCAAAACGGTCTTATCCAGGTAAATGTCTCTCTACTGGCTAAGGTGGATGGCCAGAAACCTCAGTTACAGACGGCTACGGTCCAGTCCCTAAATGTGTTTGGATTTTGCCCCATCTTGGCTGTTGTGGGCTTGTGAGGTTCGCAAACCCTCTTCTTCATCCTGAGACCTTAGGATGTTGCATTGCCACCTCCCTTCTCTGGCTTTGCTGGCTAGCAGGTTTCCCAAACACTCTTCTTTCGTCGATTCTAGTTGAGGGCTTTCTAGGGTCCCACAGCCCAGACTAAGCTGCTCCCAGTCTTAATGAGTGGGTAAGGCATTGGTCATGAATGTCAGAAAGAGTTAAAGAGGGGTTTCTCTGAGTAGGTTGTTGGTAGCCTAGTCCCCTTTCTATTCTCCCTATCTAAACAGACCATACTCTTCCTAACCTGGTCTTGTTCCCCCACCTGCCATCCAGGCCTGCCTGTGGCTGACCTGGCCTGACAGAACTTCCTATTCTGGCACTCTACTCCCTTTTATTCCTTGCTTTCAGTCTTTCTCGGGCCCCTCAACTAAAACATAGCATTAAGCATCTTGAGACATTGCCAAAAACTATACACAGTAACAAATTCAGGAAAGATGTGGTACATATACATATGTACCACGTATACACATGTCTTCCTTTCTCTCGTTTGCCACTGTTTAAATTAAGTGTGGGGTCAAGTAAAATAGCTCAAGTTGCCAACAAGGACAATGAAACTAATGTGTAAATGTTGTGTATGTGTTTTTATAAATCAACTTTCCTGCATTTCTGTATGTTTTCGCATATGATATTTGTCTAATTTTCTAGGTTTCCGTGTTGTGCTATATGCATGTTATACAGAGCACCCTAGTGTGTCATACCAGATGCCTAGCATTGGTCATGTATAGGAAGTCACAGTTTACCATGCTGTGTTGAGACCATTCATTTCCCATCTGCAGAATTCCTGCTATATGCCACCTTTTCCAAATCAGCATTAAGAAAGGTACGCTCATGGAAGGAACCACCCAAAGAGTTATACAATTCAGTCGTTTTACCAAATATTTCAATTTGGTCATTGTGTTATAGTTTATGCACAAACCGTTCACACAAAGAGATTCTGCACATGCAATAGTCAATTTTACAATTTACAAGTTTTTTTTCTGGATTTGGAATGTAACTGTTGGACTTAACTGAAAACATCCCCTGCCCATCTCCTTGTCTTCCCTATGGCGCTCTTTTTCTAGCTAACTTTTCCAGCTGGGTTCAGGAAGGTACTCCTTTGAAATTAGCTCTGAATGTTCCATGACAACCTCCTACATTTCTTCTTCCTCCGTCTAAACTACATAGTGCCTCATTACGAGTTGGGTGGTATTCTGATAGTAAATCTGCCGGAATACCACCCATTTGAATTACTGGACCAGCAGAATTACCACCGGATTACAAGTGGTGGTGGTGGTGAAATTCCACATTATTTTTGAGCCCATTGGACTCAATGGGGCTTTATTGGTGAAATGACTGCGGCTTCCGACAATTCTGCTGATGTTTCGGCAGTAAGTGGCAATACATACCGCCAGGATTTTCCTAGAGGTAAATCTTCCACTCCATGGCCCGAACTCATAATTTGGCATAACGCTGAAATTGGTGCTAACTCTCTTACCACCAATTTTACAGCTTACCGCCATACTAGTAATACGTTTTATTGGAATACAGCATGGGTTTAGATTTGAAGTTCTCTGATACTCCATTTTTATCCTCTCTGATCACTACCTTCTTCTCACTCACATGTGTCAGGATCTGTAATGCAGGCTTTTGACTTAGCTGTTAAATCCCTCTGATCAGGCTTGGACTGGCCCTTTAGGGCAATAGGGTAATGAGCAAACCAAAAACACAAAATATTGATGTGGGCCATTTTCTGGGGTCAATGTGGGCCTCTTTTTTGGCCAATGTGGGCTAGTTTGATGAGTTACTTGAGTTACTTCACTATGTGGCTACTAGTCTTGACCAGTGTTGTTGAATAAATATCTTTAAATGCAAAATGTGCATCACATTTTATCAAAAAACTCCCCCTTGGGTACTATTCAAACTGTCTGTCACAAAAGGAATGAATTGACATGTGCAACTGCGGGCAACTTTTTCATTGGTGGCCAAGACAATTGTATGCCCCAGTCCGACCCTGCCTCTGATTCCCCTGCCAGGCCCTCTATGATCCTTCCCTTTTGCCATCTCTCTGTAGTCAGGATCTTTAATGCCACTATAAGACTTCACTGTGACTTTTCCCATAACCCTCCCCCATGTTTTGTAGTAATTTATTTTATTTTAATGTTTTTTATTGATTTCATAGTTTATTACAAACTTTTATCAAAACCTTTTATCAAATAAAACCCTCCACAACATATCACACATTGGTCTATCCAAAGTGTCCACAAAGCCCCGTCCCATACCCCCATCTGAAAGAAAAAGGGCAAGTCAAGGGCATGTAGTAATAAGTTACCAAAATAATACACTAATTTGTATTCATCTCAGACAAAACAAAACCTACTTAGGGCTCGATAAAATAGTGGCTGTTGATTTTATATCGCGATGTTTGGAAGAATGATAAAGGAGAAAAGGAGGAACTTCTTTAGGGAAGAATTTATGATTTTATTTGTGATTGGATGGATGCCAACAGCACGGCCCTCAATCACGGGAAAACAGAGCTTATGCTGGTTGGCTCTAAACCTAGACTCAACAAGTTGGCACCAGAATACCAATCATTTAGTATCGCAGACCATGACATTCAGGTTAAAGAAAAAATAAAAATTCTGGGCATCACATTCGATCAATCCCTGAGTATGTCAGCCCATGTGAATAATCTGGTGACATCTTCAGCCTATTATGTTAGGCTTTTAGTGCACATATAACCTTTTCTCTCTCACGCCGGGTTTGAAACCATTGCTTCGGCCATTATATCCGCAAAAATTAATTATTGTGGCAAATTTCTTATTGGGGTAAATAAGGCTGAAGTAACAAAACTTCAAGTAGTGCAGAACACACTTGTCTGAGGTAAGAAGAAAGTTGCACTGGCTGTCAATTGAGGAACAAGTGGAGTTTAGACTACTCACCATGACACATAAGGCACTATCCGGTGAAGCCCCACCATATGCGGACAATACATAAATCCTCCTCACCCTCACTGGTAACTATGACAAAGACTCCACAACTCTCAACAACATTTACAACACCATCCAGGCTTGGGTGGCAGCCAACAGACTATGCCTTAACTCTGACAAGACTGAATTTCTACTGGTAGGCTCCCCCAGCACAATCAAGAACCTTGGCACATAGTTTAGCCACTTCAACATTGACTCCATTAAAATCCCTGTCTCAGACTCAGTCAAAACCCTCAGACTCTACCTGGATTCTAACCTGTCCATGAATAGACAAGTCAATGCCATCGCCTCTTCTGCAGCTTACCATGCCAAACTCAATAACGCAGTCAGGCCATTTCTCTCCGAGGAATACTGCACCAAAATAGCCAGAACCATCAATGGCTCTAGGCTAGATTACTGTAATGTTCTCTTCCTTGGGTCCTCTACAAAAAACCAGGATACAAGTCATCCAGAACATCGCGCTCCGCACAGCCCAAGGCATATCTAAAAGAGAGCACATTTTGGCTGCCAGGAAAACAGCCCACTGGCTCCCAATAAAAGAAAGAATCATATTCAAAACCCTAACACTGACTCACAAGTAAATCTACCTCTCTGCACCTGACTACCTTTCACAAAGGATCCACCGCTCCACATCTGCTAGACCAACTAGAACACCCTACGCCAACATGCTTTGCGTACCCATGGTAAGGAAAGCCATAGCAGGTGGCACCAGCTTCCCTTACCTCGCACCCTCGCACTGGAATGCCCTACCGCCCACCCTTCGAGGCGAGACATCTCTCATTGCTTTCCGCAAAGCCATGAAAACTGTGCTCTTCACCTGACATGCGCCAAGATCACCAGCTAACCGATAAATTGTATCATCTATGTATGCACACTTATGTACAACTGTATGCAAGTTTTTTGCAAGTAACAGCGCCTCGATGCCCAAGGGCTGCTGTGCACTATACGAATGTAATAAATAAATAAATAACTACATTGTCAATAGGTTAAAAATTAAACAGAAGTTGTGTTCAATTCGTTCTAATGGAGACAGGAACCTACAGGTGCCTAAAGCCCAGTTGGAATTAGTGAGAAGGGGCACTTTCTGGTCGAGTGCCCCCATTAAATGGAATGCATTGCCTCCAGTCATAAGAAACTGCAGGACTATTAAGGAGTTTAAAAATAAACTCAAGACACACCTTTTTTAATAATTTGGTGGTGGAAACCCCCATTAATGGAAGTGCTCGGTTCACATTCTGCACCCGTATGCCCTCGGGCCAATTTGGTTGGACATAATAAATAATGTAATAATAAGAATAACAAGCATCATGAGTATAAGCATCTGAGAACAGACATTCATTAGATTGCTGGCAAATCCCATGGGAGATAAGAGTGGATGGTACATTCAATGACATTGCGGGGGAACACCAGACTCTTTGATCTGCACAACAGGCAAAAGAGAAGAAGTTTGAGTGTGGACAAGTGTCAATGTCTCCATCTGCCACTCTCCTGCAGTTTTTGTCTACTGTGAAGACACTAAGACTATGTAAGCAGCCAGATAGACAGCTTCCATCCCGTAAGAAGTTATTCTTCAAAACCCCTGATATACCCGCTGATGACCCACATTTAAAATGGATAGGCCTGAGAGAAATGAGAGCCTTTTAACAGGCTGTCGGAAATGTCCACCTTGTATAGCCAGTACCAGTAGAAGGGTGCATTTTAGTTATTTGTACCCGGGAAGCAAAAAAACAATCTCTGGAGGAGGACGGAAGTAGCTAAAAATCATTCTGCACATGGAAGGTGCGTTAGATGCGGGAAGCAGGCTCAGCGCTAGTAAAGCATCATCGGAGTGTGAGGAATCAACATGTGAGGAACCAGATGTGAGGTGGAGTCCACTGGCAAGAGTGTATGTGCTGCTGGACAAGTCCTTGCCGGGGGCAGACATGTATTGCACATTCATTGAGTGGAAAATGATGCCCCGACAGCGGAGAAGAGGACAACAGTTCAGTGGTGCATCATAGAACAGGAGTGAGTAGAAAGGAGTCAGTCATGGAGCAGTGCATGTGAGCTTGGATCCGAGATAAAGCCTACACCTGGATGGTGTGATTGTATGAGACCAGAAAGCTGAGTGATAATACAGTATTAATGCAGTAATATGGATTGTATGCTTAGTGAATGCATGGTCTGAGCTATGTGAACATACAACATTGAGACACATCAGTTCAGATGTTTACCTATACACACAGTTTTGATATTATGGATTTTTTGAATGTTATGATCTTCTAAATCATAGCATTTGATAACGAGTTAATAACATTCTCCACAACAGTCAATCAGGATTTAGACCCTCTAACAGCACAGAGACGGCACTGATCGATCTCCAGTCCCACATGTTAAAAATCATGGACAATGGAAATCTGGGATCCTAGTGCTGTTTGATCTAACTGCAGCTGTCGATCTGTTAGCTCATGATCGCCTGCAACATACCCTCAATCATCTGGGAAACTGTTCAAAGGAGACCATCCTGTGGATCCAGTCTTTCCTCTAAAAACTGGTGTCCAGAATCCATTGGAATGAGTCCTTTTTATCGGCAGCCGCCATTGGGTGTAGTGTCCCCCAGGAAGCATGATTGTCTCCTCTACTGTTCGATCAATACTTAAAACCACTCTATGCGCTCTTAGAGGACCGAGAGATATGTTTTAGAAACTTAGCTGATGACACACAGCTAGTGCTCAAAGTCAGCGGTAATTATGCCTTAGACTCCTCAAACCTTATCAGTACTTATAATCTCATCGAGGCCTAGATGTCCAGAAACTGGCTTGTCTGAACGGCAGTAAGACAGAGGGCCTCATTACACGGTCGGCGCTAAGGGATTACCGGCACCGGTAATCCCTTAGCGCCCTACTACGAGGTCCATCAGCAGGTCCCATCCTTAACGCCTGGTCTGACCAGGTGTTAAGGACAGGACCCGCTAAGGGTCTTCAGAGCTAATAACGGTACCGCAAATTGCCGTACCGTTATTAGCTCCTTCCCCATTTCCATTGAGCCCTATGGGAGCTCGAATGGGAATGGGGAATGGTATTTGGCATGGGGACTTACCGGGTCCTCCAGGGTCGGAATGACCTGGTAAGTCCCCATACCGCCTACTCGGACCCAGTATGCGGTAAGCGAGTAGCCATGTCGCTAATATCGGCATGATTACCTCCTACCGTGTAATGAGGCCCAGAATGTCTTATCTTTGGGTCAGAGTCTGCTCTGTCCAAACTGACACCTGATTTTAAAAGCTTTGTAATACAGAACTGCACTATTCCAATAGAAAGCAAAGTGAAAACCTTGGGTATCCACCTGAAGGCCTCTCTGAACTCCGATGCCTACGTTAATCAGATTGGCCGGAACTGCAAATACCACCTTTGACTGCTTACAAATATTTGCCCCTTCTTGACTGAGAAAACAGTGAAATTGTGGTTGCGTCACTATTATTTCTAGATTGGACTATTGCAATGCCATGTTAATTGGCGCCACCAAGTCCTGCCTAAAGAAATGTAAAATTATACAGAATGATGCAGTGAGGATCATTAAAATAATCCCGAGAAGAGAACACATCTCAGATCACAGAAAAGCCCTTCATTAGCTACCGGTACAACGCTTTTTCAACTTCAAAGCGGGCACCTTAGTGCACCGCTGTCTTTTTGGGAAAGCTCCTTCATACCTAAAAACTCACATTTCCCACTACTCTCCAGCAAGGCCTCTTCGCTCTTCGTACATATCCCTGGTGACTTGTCCTGGCCATAAACGAGCTAAGGGACTGGGCAGATCATTCCCAGTGTGCTCCGCAAAGCTTTGGAATTCCTTGCCACTATCACTCAGACAAAGAGAAAACACATGGGTGTTTCATAAAGCATTAAAAACCACCCTCTTTTCAGTAATCACTGCTGAGCTCCATCAGCAGTTCTTAGGATGCATTTCCTTGTCTCATTTGTTCATCTGATCATATCAATCTCGTCCTGTATCATTTATTTGTCGGATTGTGTCTATATTGCGCCCTGATGCCTCTGGGTTTTCAGTGCACTATAAACAAATAAATAAGTAAACAAGGATGCTCTTGTCTGAGTGGAAGATAACTAAACATTCCTATGTTTACCAAGTTGAATTGTTCAGTTAAGACGCCTGCTTTCAGAAAGGGGAGAAACATGAATTTGTGATGTTTCCCTGTGGAAAAATGATGTCAGAGATATGAATATAGATACCCTTAAGGTGTGGATTGACTGTTTGTGTGGGTGGATGTAAATAATATTCCATGAACTATAAGTGACCTATTGCAGTTTAACATTAATATTAGAATGCCTCATACTAATGTCGTTATTTCAAGGCAGAGAACTTCTACGTTGGGAGGGGTTGCTCAGCTGTTAAAGGTCTAATCCAAGCGTAAGAAAGGTAAAAAGAAAAACAAAGTGATAGAAAAGAAATAGAGAATGTTGAGGAAGGAAGTACTTGTAAGAATTAAACCATCGTCAGGACCCATAAGCAAGATTTAAACAGAGGGCACAACAGTGTCTGGAAGCTGATACAATGGGCCTCATTACGAGGAAGGCGGCCACGGAATGAATGGTGTCGGTAAGGGAACGGCACTGTTCATTCCGGGCCACCACATTACTAGGTCTGCAGCGGGTCCTGCTCTTCATGCCTGGTCAGACCGACGTGCAGAGCGGGACCCGCTAGCAGACCAGGATGCTAACAACGGGCCCTATGGGGGCTCAAATGGGAACGGATATAATGGGTCTGGGTCCCATGAAAAGGACTTACCGGGCCCTCCAAAAAAGAAATTACCGGGCCCTCCAAAGAATATCCGGGCTAAAAACAGCATGGCTACCTCCAAACCCGTAATGAGGCCCAATGTCAAGCAAGAGAACATTTTAAATACTGGTTCTTCTATAACCCAGCTGTTATGTTATGTTATGTTATTTTGTCTTATAACGTGCGCCGTAACCAAAACTGAGGTGGTCGCTAGGGGCTAACATGGCTCTGCAAGAAAGAGGGCGCAGTGTGTTAGTGGGGCTAGAGTGATAGAAAATGTTCAGAACCAGGAGAAACTGGCATTTGTGTGTGTTGTCTTGCGTGTCAGTTGGGTTGTGTGGCCTGCCTTGCATCTGTAAGGATAAGACTCAGTGCCTCGGTTAAGTACTAATGTTATGTTGGGTGTGTGTTGGTGTGCTTCATGTGTGGACCATAATCATGCACACTGGCTTGTTGTATCTGTAAGGGGAAGGTGCAGTATTGTTGTTGTTTGTGGTATGCTGGTAAATGATATATTGGTGTGTGTTTTAGTGTGTTTAATGTGTAGTTTGCTGATGTTTATGGTTACATGCACTGGCTTGTTCTGTCCGTAAGGGAAGGTCCAGTGTCTGGGATGTTTGTTGTGCATTGATGTTAGTTGACTTTGGTGTGTGTTTGTGTAATTTGGCTACCCATAGGCATGTTAAGTACTTGTGAGTTATGTAGGAGGGGAGTAAGGAGCAGGGTGGTTAGTTAGTACATTGGGTACTCACAAAATTCTTCCAAGTATGTCCTCCAAGCTCAGCCAGCTGTAACTCAATGGTACACTGCAAGCCTTCCAGCTGAGGTACACTGGCCACCCTGCCACCTCTCTAAGCTCAGAGCACTAGCTCCTCCCACAAGTTCTTCTGTGTGCAACACATTGGCTACTCCCATTAGTCTCTATTTGCGTAGCAAGTATGATTAGATACAACTTTGCTTCTGGGTGTTATAAGATGAACAGCTAAAGTGATGCATAGCTGATCTTCACAGCTCTTTTAGAAGTGATTTGTGGCTAATTTACCCAATCTATCTACAAATGTGACGCACGGTTAGCCTATATAATTCTATCTAATGTAGTGCATGTCTAAATCTTCCCAGATTTGTCTAAATGTGATGAATGGCACATGTTCACTGATCTGTCTGATGTGAGACATGACTAGTCTTTGCAACTCTATCTAAGTGTGATGCATGGCTAGGAGAGGAGGAGTGGGGAGAGGTGGGTTGGTGGTTGGGGGGTTTCCTTCGGTCCTCATTGGTATCGCTGGTGTTGTCCCTTTTGTGCCGGTCTCTGGCAGTTGAATAACCATGTTTTTAGTCGTTTCCTGGAGGTGAGGTTGTCGTCTGTGGTTCTAATTCTTTTTAAAATCATGTTCCATAGGTTAGCCATGAGGGGTGAGAATGCAGGACATTCAAATTTCCTTTTTTCATATTGTTTCATCTCAGTTTGGAAGTCCTTGCTTGATCTTAGGTCTCTTCCAGGTTGGCAGCGGCTGATCTGGGCCTGAAAAAATGTGGCTCCTTGTCTGTGTTGTGATTTGAGAATGCAGAGGACCTTGAATGTAATGCATTGTTTTAGTGGGAGCCAATGTAGAATTCTCAGACCTGGTGTGATGTGGTCTCTTTTGTTTAATCTCAGGAGTATCCTTGCTGCAGTGTTCTGGATTCTTTGAAGCTTTTTGGTGAGTCTTTAGGGATTCCGAGGTAGAAGCTCTTTGCATTGTCACTTCTTGAATATATCAGGGAAATTATGGCAATGGTTCTATGTGGAAAAGAGAACCACAGGAACATCCCTCTATGTAGGCTCAGGAGGCAGAAGAGTTGGCTTGTTGTTCCAGAGATCGCCCAGTGTCCATGATCATTCCTAGGATTTTTATCACACTCAAAGTCTCTGGTTGGGTTCCCATGCATGGCGGCCAGTCCAGTTGTGATTTTGTTCCATTGCCCTTGGTGGGTCTCATCATTATATCTATTTTGGCTGGGTTCAGTTTGAGGTTTTCATTGTCATCTAGCTCTATATATCTGTGAGTCAATTGTCGAGGGTACTGTTTGCTTCTTAGGTTGTGGCTATCTTCACAATGAGTTGTGTGTCATCTGTGTACATGTAGGCAGTCAGTCTGTGGGTTTGAATGATTTCCATGAAGGGGGACATATAGACGTTGAAAATGCGGGGAGAGAGGCTAGAGCCTTGTGGTGCTATACAGGAGACGTTTTTGGTGCTTGAGGTAAAAGGTGGTAGGTAGGTTCTTTCGGTTTGATTTTTGAGGAAGGATTTTAACCAAGGCAGAATCTTTTATACCACATTCCACAGATTGTTCTGTTAATGTTGTTTGACTGATTGTGTTGAATTCTACTGATATGTTCACTAGTATGAGGGCAGATTGGGGCCATTGTCTGCATTTATTCTTAGGTCATACCATATGGATAGGAGTGCTGATTCTGTTCCTCTCATCGGACTGAAGCCGACTTGCGAGTCATCGATTATTCCATTTGTTTCTATATGGTTAAGTAGGATTTTTCGTAGGTGTTTCTCCAGTATTTTCACCGGGTAAGTTTGACATAGGTCTTCCACATTTCTGTTTAGTTTTTTTTGGCACAAGCCACTGTAGAGACTAGACTTTTCATCTAGTTGAAGAGGAGCACAACAGGATACCCGCAAAGATGGAAGTAGATATACACAGAGACATCCTAAAACCCAATAAATGTAGCATGAGCTGAGTGGTACTGTTTTTGACTTCACCCTTTTTCAAATTAAGTAAAACATTGGTATCACATTTTTATATTTACATAGGATATAATTCACCTGGATATCGCTGAAGCAAGGATACATTTGCACCTGTGATCTCTGTGTGGCTGCTAGTCCCAAAGTTTAGAATATGGCTAATAAGACAGATACTCATGTGGAAACCTTAGCTGGATGATGTACCTAGCAAGCTTCAAATTCCTATTGTATAAAAGGCGTGGGTGGAATGGGTGGAATTGTTATTATAAGAAGAAAAGAAAAAAATCATACGATGTGTTGCCTCAATTAAAAGGACCATAAGGGTTCACATTAGTTCTCCCACAGCAATGTTGCAGTGGCTCAGCATCCCGCACCCTTTAACCAGGTTTGCTGCCTCTGCTCAATAGCTTCTGTGCTCCTCCCAGCTTCTGCACACCTGCTTTAGGTCTCTCTATATGCCTATAGTGCGCAGGCTGCCTTTCATCCTCCTCTGGGATCCTTGCAGTGTACCATCTCCTGCAGTCTGCTCTCCTCTGCATCTTCTGTGAGCCTGTTTGCTCCACGGACCTCACACCAGCCCAGCTTTCCCTTGGTCGACACTGAGAGGACAATACTTCTCCAGCCAGTGCCCCTCTCTCCTGTCAGCTGGTTCACTGGTTTAAAATTCCCAGCCTAAAGCATGTTCTTGTAACAACTAGAGTGCAGCTTGTGCTCCTCTCCTCCATTGAACTTCATTAGTCATCCTTGTTACAGTACTATTGTATTCAGGGAAATGAAAATCAGTTTTTGATGACTTGCATACAGAGTAGGCAAAAGTATTCTCAGTAGCCTTGAAAGGTGGATGAGTTTTGTTTTATTACAATATGCCATTAAGGCATAGGGAATTGAGTGGGTATCCTCAAAAGAAAAAAGGGGATGCCATGTAACGTCTGATGATGCTGTGTCACTCCCCTGAGGGTTGCCTTCCCCATGTGATCTTCTGGCCTTTAGCTGCCCCCAGGGTCAAAACAAGATAGCAGCTGCTGTCCCCTGGCTAGTGGTAGATGTCACTGCTGGGACAGTTCCCATTTCTTTAGCTCAACATGCCACTTATCAATCCTGTCTCTCTCTTTTTTCCCTAGCTCTCCCTGTCTATATTTCAAATACATGCATTGTATCCCTTGAGGAACAAGACACACATCTGGAAATTAGCAGATGAGGGAAGGGAAAGGGGCAGGCTGGATTCTCTAGACAATGCAATGAGCTACCTGCTAATGGTAATAGGAGGAAGAACTTTCAGTTAATAGGAAGGGCTGCTTGAAACTTTAAGCCCACAGTCACCATTTCACGGTCCTTATTATGTTGGGTGGCAAGCTGAGAAAGGCCTCAAACCTCACTCTAACATGCTTGGGTGCTGTGCCTGGTGGTCAGCTGGGGCATTTGTCCATCATGGGAAGGGCCCATCAAGGCAGGAGAAGTTTTATGTTGAAAATAATAAAAAATGAAGATGCCCTAATCTGCTTGCCTCCATCCTATGGGACTGGAAACTGACCATTAATGAGAAGGACCCCTAGGAAATTGAAGAAGCTGAGATAAAACTACTGTTTAGAAAAGCATGATGAACCAGCATTTGGTGTATGTATCCATTACATCTAAAGCTGTATCTTCAAAGGTTATGCAAGGACCGAATTTTTCAGAATGTATTGGTGCAATCCATGAATGGCAATGTGTCAATATTCCTGTAGCCACCAAGAACATTTTCTGAACAGTAGAATGAAAGCCCACAAGACTGACTCACTAACAATAAGTTCAGAAAGCAAGCGGGGGGGGGGGGAAATACTCTCGCAGTATGCGATAAATCATCCAGTCGAAGCAGAAAAGTACCTAATGGATTTAAAAATTGGGCCAAGTAACCCTAAGGTTTTTGAAAAATGACAGAATGGAGGAATGAAAGGAGTACATATGTACCAAGAAAAAAGAATACAAGAATTTTTAAAAAGTAGCCCCTTGCAGCATAATTCTCTAGTTGGAGAAGATGACATTGGAAATAGCTAAACGGGTACTGTCGCTGCCAATTGGGTTATTTGTGGGGGATTCTTTGGAAATATGTTCATCCTAGGGATAGACACCAGAGGTGACTCCTTCCTGAGGGTCAATACCCACGAATATCCCCAAAGTATCTCCATCAAACCTTATTGCTCGATGTGCTTCTCTCTATTTGTTCACTGCTCCATAACCCAATGCACACACATTAACTCTTATGAGGATAAGCACGGCCTTCTAATCGTCATTGCTGTGTATTGCACCAGTTGTGAGTTGGATTGAAACATGCATAGTTATATCAGTTAAAAACATGGCGGGAAACCGTGTCATTATGACATTTAAAAACACATCATAATTACAAAATACAAATAAAATAGAATGGGCAGGAGCAAAAGAGTGCAATGTGATTTGATTGAGGTAAATGTGAAATGAAATGGCCAGTACATTATCAACATCAAGGGTTGTGAACGGACAAAGTACCATCCATATGAGAAAAAGCATGGAGAACATGATTTGTGAATGCAGACATAAAAAAAAATATGTTACAAATAAGAATCTATGGACACACTTAAATAACCAATCTAATCACAACTGTGAGGTAATATCATCAGAAATTGCACCAAACAATAATATACAGCTAAATAATACTCACAGGAAGAAAAGACCACCAACCACCCGCTTGTCATCTCACACTGACCCATCAAAGGGACAGCTTAAAAATGGCAGAAGATTAAGGTTGTGGGACCACAATGAAGTTCTGCTATCAGCACATATTAAAATGGCAGCCTCTTCAAATTCCTCATATTCTGAAAGCTTTTTCCAGGTAAGGATTGCTCAAATGTCCCCGAGCTCGGCGAGCATGAGTGAGCTGTACAAGACTGAAAGGGGGGTGATTGACAGCAGGGTCACCCGTAGATAATAGGCCATTGAAATGTCATTTCAAGCCAAGCATGACAACGGGGTTTAAATGTGGACACACGCATGATCTTTTGAAAGATTCCAGGTTTAGAAGCTAACATTAACATGTTATGTCCCATATTACTTCTAAGTGAAGCTGACCCAAAATAAGCCTCCCTGTAAAATGAAACTTATCACCGTTATACATTGGAAGAAAAACCAGTGAGGAAATTGAGAATTGGACCAAGTTAAATGCATGAAGAAACATATGGTCCTGGCTCCAATGCAGCAAATGAAATAGTAATCACCTTGCTGCTGAATTGTCCACATATCAGTGTAGATGTGCATGTATTACTATAACAATGGCTATGAAGTTTTACTTCATTCCATGAATGACCTTTAGGAAGAGGTGACAGGAACAAGAGTAAACTGCATGACTTTATAATCTTCTATAATTCGATTGGAGTTCAGTCCTGAGAATTAATTGCAGTTGCATGCCAAAAAGAGAACGAGTGTGGAAAATGTATATCTGTGTATCTATTTATAATGTATATGTATGTTTGAAATTGAGTGGAAGCAAAATAGATGTTTTGGTGGTTGGTCTTCACAGGATGGATCATCGGGGGGAACTCACAGTTTTGGCACAAATCACTTGGCCCCTGTCCGGCTCCTTGTGCCTCGGTATAAATTCTGGATGTGAAAATTCTTCCTACCGGATCGTGAGAGGCCAAGATCTCTGCTATTTGTAATGCTTGTTTTAAAAGACTGAAGGCTCTAAGGAAGATTCTTCCTCTGCTTCCCCCAGCAAACCGTACAACATTGGTGACGTCCACCATAATGGGCTATTTGGATTATTGTAATGTTATCTACCTGGGAAAGCCCAAGTACCAGATCCAATGGATGCAGGTACTTCAAAATTCAGCAGCACGATTGGCACTTATTGTGCCTTGCCCTACCCATTCATTAGCGCTCCTGCACCATTTGCACTGGCTACCGGCAGCGGCCCGAATTGAATTTAAAATTCTTTGTGTCGTCCATCGAGCTGTGCACAATGCCGCTCCTCACTACTTAAAAGTGAAATTAGAAAGGTACTGCCCCAGAGGGCGCTAGAGAGCCGACCAAGATGGCCGCTCCGTTGTGAGCTACCGTGCGGCTCTTTATAAATCCTGATCAATCGTGGGTACTCTGGTGGGTAGATAACTCAATTCCTTGCTCAGATGCACATAAAAGAGTTCGAGAGTACAACATCCCCGCAATTGCAGAGATTTGAGTCTCCTGGCACTGAGAATCTGACCCGCTAAGGAGCTGTGCAGGAGGCGGGCCACTGAGCCTCAGCCACACCATCGCTGCCAGGAAGGCCACTCGTGAGACGACGGACAAATCCCTAGGTGGGAGCCGGCTGGGCTTGATGGTGGGTGACTCAGAGGAGGCACTGCGCGGCGGTAACACCAGCCCCCGCGGGGGGCCTACAGACCGCCTTCCAGCAGGGAAGGTGCTCTGGTGCGCACCCTCAGCCGGCAACTGGAGAGCCGTGCACCAGAGAGACCCGCCCACCCAGGAGGCACCAAGGAGACCAGATGCCGGGATGGTTCAGGCAGGGCCTCTGCTACAGAGGAGCAGGCAAAGTCAGCCCCAGCTCTGCACCAGAGTCGCGGCCCATGCACGCGTCAGCCTAGGTCACAGACGCCGACTCTGTTACCATACAAGAAGCACCGGCGTACACCTGACTAGCGAGCCGGCCTACTGGAGAAAGTGACGCAACCAGCCCATCCTCCACATCCCGAGTCTGGCCCCAGAGGAAAGAGACAGTAGTGGAGCAGCGCCGCCAATGCTCCGGTGTCGGAGACCGACAAGCAGTATTCACAAGGGAAGGGAGACCTCATTCCCAACGTTCCACACCTGCAAAGATGGAAATGGTGAGAGCAACAGGCAGCACCTGCCCTGAAATAACGAGACACGAGCCAGGAACGGAAGAATCTGGGTTCCCTGAACTCCACAGCTCAGGCATTCTTGAGGCACCCGCCTCGATCGACATAGAGGTCTGCAACCTGTAATCCTGCAGTAGACCCACATGGAGGTTCTTCGCGATGGACAGCGACATACACTGAAGACAACGAAGAGACGGCCATCAGTACAAAAGGTACAGCCCCCGTGTAAACGTGCTCATTGACAATCTATACTGGGCTGAGTGCTCTGGTCCCCGCTTCCCTGCGCAAACCGCTCTGATAGACCGATTGCCCCGGCAGCATTCAATAAACAGCGACTATCACTGACCATTACAACGCAGGATGCCCGCCCCCTCGGGCATTATCGCAGGGGATACACAGCAGGGATCAACAAGGCAACAATTAGACTGAGGGCAACCAAACATACTGTCCCTTTTGACACAAATTTAAAGAAACTTAGCCGGAATGGCCCTTCCTCTATGCCATTCTAGAATGACTGGGTCTTGGCAAGCATTTCATACAATTAATCTCCCTCCTGTACAAACGACCAACGTCCAATATCACACTAGGTAACAAATGCTCAGCTGATATATACCTACGGAGAGGAACGAGACAGGGTTGCCCATTGTCAGCATTGCTATTTGCCCTAGTTATGGGACCCTTGGCTTCGGAGCTCCAGGTCCATCACCTACATAGAGGCCTTTCCCTGGGACCACGTAAGCTGATTATATCCCTTTACGCTGACAACGTTGCACTCTTTCTTCATGATCCTAATGAAAACCTAAACCCAGCGATGTGCGCAGTTCTTAAATTTGCCAAGTTCTCAGGGCTGACAATCAACAACTCAAAATCCATAATCTTTCCCTAGACAGCCTCCACCAGGGAATTCTCGGACGTCTTTGGCTTTAAGTCAGGTATATGGGTATCTTTATGTCCAGATCCAACCGTGACATCATGCAGGACAACTATGAGAATGCAGTGGATGCCATTCAAAACAAAGTGAACAGGTGGAAATTGCTCCCGCTTACACTCTGGGGCAGAGTATCCTTAGTCAAAATGATCATCCTCCTGAAACTGTTATATCTCTTTTCAAACATCCCATTAGTACTGACAAAGCGGTTCCTACAACGTATCAGGAACATGATCCTTGACCTGGTTTGGGCTGGCAAGTTTGCAAGAGTGGCATACACCACATTGACTCTTCCTGTGACGCCCTCCCAGACATGGAACGCTACTACTGGGCTGCCCAGGCTCAATTTCTGAGCCATTGGTCCGCCACACACTTTATCAGACCCCATGTTCAGATAGAGAGAGCTTTGGCAACCCCCTACCTCCTTCGTGCCGTTGTCTTCAGCCAAATACAAACACCACGAACACTGATGAACATTGTCTTCACAACATACACAATCTGGAAAAAGATTGCTAAGAGGAGCATGTCCAAACCAGATTCTCTGCCCTCATCACAGTAAGATGCATACAAGGAATCCCCATCACCTCAGAAAGGGTCTTTCAACGATGGACTGAAAAATATCAAGTGAAAACCCTGAGCGACCTCTTTCCAGAAGGCACATTTCTGTCACCACAACAGGCTCACGACGTGGGATACAGTAGTGCTTTAGATACGCTCATCTATTTTAGGCTGTGACATACTCTTCAGGCCAACATCCACACTTTTCCATGACAACCTCCTACCTGGCAACTGCTTCCTGGTGTAATGCAAGCTCAAGGAGAAGGCCGCCTGGTGGCAAACATCTACAAATCTCTCCAGACCGAAGCGGCATTACCAAACCCAAGCCCCAGAAGGAGATGGGAAAGATTAAATGCCACAATAACAGATGGAGACTGGAACTATATACTTTGATTTACTCAGAAAGTAGCGATCAACACAAGATACAAGCAGATTCACTTTAACTACCTTCACCAAGTGTACCACACTCTGGCGAACTCCACGCCCAGCGATCGAAGATATCCGCATCATGCAGCCGATGCGGATCCCCTGAAGCAGACTTTATGCACCTAGCATGGACATGTCCCGAAGTAGCGATGTTCTGGAACTCGGTGTTGGAGAAAACGTCAGCAATAATTGGAACACAACTGAACCCTGACCCTATATTAACGCTGTTAGCTCCAACCAAACACCTGCCAGGTACAGTCAGGAAACTACCAAACCTATTGCTCATCCTAGCAATTAGAAGAGTGGCATGCAACTGGGGGAGAGTACCGCCACCAAGTTTGCAACACTGGCTGAAAGACATCACGTATTGCCAAGATGTAGAATGCAGTTTTATTAAAACACTGCCATTGCATGCATGTCCTCCAGACACCTGGGGCTCATACATAGTTTACTTGATAACAACCACTGATAATCTAAATTTGTAGACTTCGTCCCTGGCGCATGGCCAGCTGTCTCTGCCGCAGTGTGCTACCAGACTCGCCGCAGACACGTAATGTTAACTTTTGTTTGAAGCTCCAATATTTGATCGCATGATGTGCGAGAGGTGATGGGGGACGAGGAGGGGAAATGGGACGTGGGGAATTTTGTTTCACGGCGGCCGGTGCGTGGCCATTTTCTTTAATTCTGTGAAAATCTAATAAAGATTTATTTTTTTTTAAAAAGGAAGGTTCTGCCCAGTGAGAAATCTGCGCTCTGCATCCCATCTGCTTCTCAAGATCCCCAAATATCAGCAAAAGTAATTGGGTGGTTGCTCTTTCTCCGTTTTGGCCCCAATCTTGGTCTTCTGTTATCTTTGAGAACACATGCTGAATATCTCCCTTTGAGAAGAGTGCTGAAAACCCACCTGTTTTCATTTTATTTTTTCTTCCTCAAGTCAGAGGATGAAGTCATGGTTGTCCTAGGCTCTGATGCCCCTTTTTAGCACCTAGATGCCTTTGGGCCTTAGTTCACGCTCTAAAAATTCTCAAATAATAATAATCAGCTACACCATCAAAAGAGGCACATCATACGAGGACATTTCAATAGACATCTGTTGGTCAAGGAGAATGCTTATCTGCTCAGGGTTCTATTAAGATGGACACTGACAATTGAGGTCTCCAATTTGATATGTTTGGCCACAATACACTTCCGTATTAAATACTGGTAGACAATTGTTCTTGAACTTTGTAACGTAGGTGAACAAAAGAAAATGTAGTCCCAAAAATATATTTAATGGACAGCATTACTGAAGAGAACCAAGGAAAGAAACCATGCCTCAAGTATGTTCAGTGCATGGTGAAAATAAGAAGGGTCATGCTGAGAATGCATATTCTTCACTCCAACAAAATGAAAGTCCTGTGAATGATTAGGAGAATCTGAATAGTGACTGCAACAAATATCAGTGAATGCCCTTGTCACAACATTAAGTCAACAAGGAGAATAAACTTATGCAGCATAAAACCCAGGGATAATGTTGTGAATTTTCCACAATTTAAAAAGGCAACTCTCCCAAAAAGTGGTGTTTGAGAGAAATATTAATCATCAAGAAAAACACAAAGGAATTACCAGTACTATGTCGTTGTACCAGCTGTTGAAGACTGCACCCAAAAAAGACTGCTTTTTATTGGTTGATTTGGTGTGGCCTTCAATGGTCCGATTTGTGCCTCAGTTGGGGAGGTTTCCTTCCCAAACCCACCAACACCCTGCCCTTCCAGTCCTCATTAATTTCTATCCCCTGGGGGTCTAACCCCTGATCCCCCGTAATGTGACTCCCCACCCAGTTCCCTCCACAGTGCCTGTGGCATCCCTAATAAATTCTGCATCCCAAACACCAGCCCCTTCTCCTTGTGACCACTGCAACACCCGCTTGGTCACCCTCCTACAAACCCATATGTTGTCCAAATTCTAATCTATCCCTCACAAAGTAAACTCAACATAAGTTAGAAAGGGAAATGTATCTTGGCTGTCAGCCTCTAGCCAGCTTTCTAGTTCCAAAATAAAGTTCTGAGAAGTGTAGAAAAGCAAACAAATGTTCTAAAAGAATCAAGGGGTTAATTCCCTTCCCCAGAGTCTTTCCAATCTTTATCCATATTGTCTTTGTGTCTTTAATTGTCAAGATAGGTCCATATCTTTACTTGGCAGACCTGACTGCCTGGCCCTGCAACAAGGAAGAATTGCCTGGAAACCTTTTTCTAGCCTACTTGAGGTTCTCAGACCTTTTGTGAGCAGACCCATCTCCCAGTTACTGCAACAAAGAAGAATATCCTGGTTCTCCCTCCCAAGATGTGCTGAGTGTCCCCGACCCTTTCTGAGAAGACCCGACTCCCGGGTACTGTGACAAGGAAAATAAGCGCTGCTCTTTCTCTCAATTGCTATGGGTACTAGGCCCTGTTCTGAGTACCCCTCTTGGTCCACTCTCCTGCCAAGTAGGGTATTCAATGTTCTCATTCTCACAGTACTCTCTCTCTTTCTCTCTTCACTTCCACCCACTGCATTGGTCTACTCTCCTGTCACAGTCTCTGAGTGTCACTGGTACACGTAAGCTTTGTATTCCTCTTTCTTACGGTTTGGGGTGAATTTTCCCAATATGGGTCCCAGACCCCCTTCACTTGGTTACTCTCTCAGTTATTTTTGTCTGATTTCTCTTCAACCTACAGCCTTGGATTACTCCCCAGCCCAGGTCTGTGAGTACCACATATATTCAAAGTTGGTATTCCTCTTTATTACTGTTTGGGATATGCTTTCGCAATATGGGTCTAGACCCCCTTCAATTGGTTACTTTGTCCCAATGAAGATTCCTTCTGTGCTTCGCTTCGGGCCTCATGCACTCTCTGGGTCTCACCAACCCTGGCATTAGCTACCCTAGTACCTTCAGGGTCTTGGCCATCACCCCCTGGTTGTTTGTGGGTCTCTCAGTATCTCCAGCAGGTTCTCAAGATCACTGGGGCCTTCCCTGGTCTTTTGCGCTTCTCCCTTGCAGCAGTTTTGCTGCATTCCAGCTCCCTCAGTCACCACCGGGTATCTTTCCTCTTCTCCATTCTGCCTTCCTTTTCGCGGGCCTCCTGTGAGTGTGCCTCTTTCTCAGACACTGTCTGCTTCTCTGTTCTGCTGGTGTGCACGTAGCTTGCCAAGCTCTCGGCTTATGCAGAGCCAAAAACAAAAACCCCATTGTTCTCGTCCTTCTCCGCTTTTGAATGATGGCTGACCAATAGGACTGTTCAAAAGACTCAAGTGTATGCATTAATTCTTGTCAGTGATCTTCATTACTCCTGGCCTCTTCCTTGTCCCAGTAGTTCTTACTTGGGATATACTGCAAAAATACATGGTGGCATTAGGTAGTGTGGAATTGGATTTTTGAGGGAAGGTGGGAGGATCAAAAGAGTACTGATTTTTCCAAGAATCATTACTACTCTCAATGGGTTTCTCCATTTCCATTAGATCCTCCCACTGAGCACCATCCACCATGGGACTATGGGGTAGCAGCCTCACCTCCCTGACGATAACTCAGGATTCATCACAGCTGCCAATCAAACTCTACAAGTAACCAAAACAAAGGAGTGATTAAACGAGTATTAATTAGTATTAATAGTAGATGTGAGTTGAAACTGTGTTACACCCACTAGAATAATTTTAAATAATGCCTGAAAGTCTTTCAAGAGGCCATCAAAAAAGTGGGCTTTTAGAAGGGATGAACATTTTACACTCCTGTATAACTAGTGTGGTGAACCAGAAGTTGGACTCAGACTACATTAGGTTATAGTTTAGGATATTTATGTAAATTAAAAGGAAAATGCCTAACTAGCACTTTAACTATGAGGGACGTTCCCTACTTAGCTCTAATAAAGCTCAGGGTGCACGTCAAGTCCAAAGTAAAAAGTCATCTGTTCAAATTCTAAACAATTAACTGGCCCTAACACTTTAGAAAACATCTAACTAAAAGGAAACATGGGAGGCTTGCACAGTAGTCTTGGTATGGGCTTCTGCCTGGCCTAATTTTTAATTAACTTGCTTTCAGTCTTAAAGTTATTATAGTATAGTCTTCACAGTTTTTGGATAAACATGATCATTATCTTATCTTCTGTATGGATTTCACTCTCCCTTTGATGAAGAAAAGTGTTTCTTATTTTACTTTTCTCAGGTTTTATTTGAAATGTCTGAAATCCCTCCTGGATTACTCATAAGGACTCTTCTCTTTCTCCCACCTTTGTGGCACTGTGACTTCCCAAAGTCAAATGGCTCTTTGGTAGGTGTCTTGTTTCGTAATCACAATAGTTTACTTAGAATGTCTGCCTGCTCAGGTAATACAGGTTCCAGTGGCCTTGTGCACTTTACTAGCCTTACTGCAGAGCATTCACCATCCTTTCACGTTGTTCCCCTGTTGGATGTATGTCTATCCTTCTTTAGTTGCCTTGTTGGCTGTTCTAGCCTTGATATATACATTGTTTGTATCTCTCCCAATTTGTTTTAGCAGGGTCATAGGCCTGTTTGCTTCTCTTAACTTCTTGTTCTTTTGGCAGCTATTCCAGCCATGACTTACAGTGTTTGAATCTCTTGCACTCTTATTTAGTGGTCCTGTGAGACTGTTCCATTCTCTATATTTCTCGAACCTGCATCAGTCTTGGTATACCTGGTCACCAACCTTTATATGCCTCCCTGGCATCCACAAATTAATGGCACTTCTGTGTCCGTCAGTAATTCTCTCGGTGGAGCAGGCGCTTGTCAGGTTGAGCTTGCAGACCTGGGCTCCATTTCTGTCTCTGGTCTCAGCAACAGTTGCTGGGTGTCAGGCCCACCACTGCTCTTCAGTGGTTGTGCCACCAGAGAAGACAGTTGTCTTCCTGTCATTTCTCTTCCCCTGACAGGAGCCTCTTGCTTGGTCAAAGCACCCACCATCCACCCTCCAGATAGCGGGTCTCACTTTATTCACTCCACCACTTGCACCGTGGCTCAGCGTGGCTCCACCCCACCAGGGCGTCGTTACTACAGAGGCTTGTCTCTGCGTAACAGTTGCTCTCCTCCCACCGTAGGAGTCTCTCCTCCATTCACAGTTCACTCTCTCCTTATACAAGTCATTGCAACAAAATGAATTGTGTAAGTCTTCCTTGATTATGGTATTCAGGTGTTATTCAGCATTACCTGAAGCCAACAGAGTGAAAGATGGATATTTGTTGATTATAGGCAGAAAGGGTGTTTTGGACTAGAAATTCCTTATTGGAATGGGAATCCTTGTACCCAAGTGAGGAGTCACTCCCAGTGAGGTACCACTTGCCCAGAACCCCAGTGAGGGTTATGCTTAGCAGGCTCACCTCCCTAGCCTCAAAGGGGGTGGCTCCCAAATGGGGAGAGGAGACAAAGCACCCACAGTTGTCACACCAGGTGTGCTCTAGCACCTTAAAGCAACATTTGTGCAAGATGGAATTACAAATAACAATCTCAGACCAACTAAATGGAGAAACTCAAGAAATATGGCAAAGTACTACTTTATTTTCATTTAATAAAGCAGGGAGAACTGACAGGCATCGGACTGATGCATGCACACTTACACCGTAACTTGATTACACAGAGGTCTTATACCTCAATGTGCATTATCTATGATGTCATTCTATGTGGCTAATTATAAAACCTATTGTGCAGTTGGATTGGCTAAGGGAACATGTCTACATATACAACATACATGAATTAATACATAATTGGCTGCCCCCTACCTGTAGGACATGCCTTGAACTACCTCTTAATATGTATAGTACTAAATATAATGGACAAAATAGCAGCAGCTTAGTCTATGCAACATTGTATGTTAGGTTGCTCCTTAGACCCACTGATTGGTTGGCATGCTGTCCCAACCTCAGACTTTCGTCTCTTTAGCATCAGGTATGTGAAACGAAACCTAGGTTCTTTGAATTGTTTCAGATTACTCACTGTTTGAACAATTAATACATCATCCTTCATCGGTTGGCCATAATCCAAAGCCTTCCATCTGTAGTTGACCTTGCAGCATCCTCACTGTCCTTTAACATTTGAGGGAGTGTGAGCACACCACTATCTTTGTCTGAACCTCTAATGAATAGCCACTGTCTTCGACTTCTGAGTCACATGTGAAGAGACCACAAATAAATCCATTTCAGCCTCTTATTTACTGTTATTTAATTTAATTATGCAGGGTCTTTTGCTCCTCTTGGCCTTTAGATATTTGCTCACTCTGCCTTGCATAGACTTCATACACTTTTAATAGCCCATTACTTTGGCCTTTGCAGATGTCTTCTTCTTTTTTAATCGAAGAGAAATGTGCCCTTCGTTCATAGCTTATCCTGGTTAACTCCCCTTGTATCTTGCAATTATTCCTTAAAATAGCATCCTTGATCCTAGGCCAACAAAGCCTTCCTGTTGTTCTGAATACAGGGATTTTCAGCCTCTCCTGATTCTGCAACCTTGGTCTGTCTTTGAGGTAGCTTAGTTGAATTCGACATAAGCCAGCATCCATTTTCCTATTATGGCCATACTTACCACATTATATATTCCTCTATAGCAAGCCGATACATGCCTCATCTATCTTGCGTTACTGCATATTTACAGTTGTTGACCAGTAAGTTACTTCATCTTCTTTGTATTCATGATTACTTTTGCTTTAGTTAAATATTTTTCATATCGTTTCAGCATAGGTTCATATATCTTCTTTATGACATCACTCTGCCCTCGTCAGATTTTACTTTAATGTTCCATGATCTCCATAGGTGCGTGTTGACATCCTTTCATGTAGCATCCTTTCACACATTCAGTGTGAGAGTACATTCTATATGGCTCTCAGAGTGCATAACATCTATCATAAACTCGAAGCGGTATAGGCATAACACATGGTGCCCCACATATAGCCCTTCTCCTGCTGTTTCAGTATGATGACATTGCAGGGGCTAGGGACAATGCGTTCACCTGCTCTCTACATTCCCCCATCTGGTCGAATCATCAACCACATTCCTCTATTCATTCCCATTTTCATTCTCCATATCTTTGTCACTCCTACTCAGGTGACTTGCATTGTTTATGTGTTCATCCACACTCCAGGTCATGAGGCAACAGTCTCCTGATGATGGAGAGAATATCCAACATGCTACATATTTTTTATGATCCTTTTGATAGAAGAACTAGGTGCAAGGGGACATTTTTTTTTAAATATTCCCACAGGTATTTTCTTCATTTTGCATCTGCTCACTAGTTCTAGAGTGTATATCAATCATGAACTTCATCCCAATAGCTGTTTGACTGTCTTCTGGCATTGTCCCAAGAGGATGCTTTTAAGACAAAATTCTAGCAATACAAACACTAAGATTGCTCCCAGTGGCTTGAAGGCATTTGCCAGCCACATTGGAACCCATGAAAACAAAGATGTGAACCAAGGTTGACAACATCATTATTGCTTTTGTCAGGGTCCCATTTTCTTCATCATGGTATGGTGTAATGTACAGCAAGAAGGCCTGATCTTGGCCTGCACACCTCCTTCCATTGCTGTGATTAAGTCCATGACCTGCTCTGGTGGGCCATAAGCCTGATTGCCCTAATTTCTTCTCTGATTGCATTGAACCCTTTTGTTGTCAAATGTATCATCAGCAGCAGCTCCCATCTGGTGATCTGCAACCGCTTGGCATTCACTGCAGTCTGAATTCCTGGCATGAAGTTAGCTGTAAATATCACTGTTGTTTGGCTGAACAGCGTATGCTCAAATGGAATATCATGATATGCTTCTAATGATTTTGCCGAGAAGTAATTCTCTCTCTTTTGTCAGTTTCTGCTGAACTACCTTGTCTTCCTCAAGTGCATATCCATCTTTGGAAAATGTATTATATGTAAGTAACTTTGTGGTATTGCCAAGGCTGGTATACATATCAGTACCAATGAACATACTCCTCCCCAGTTTGGCAGCAATTTCATATATGCCCTTGATCCACAGGCCCAATACGGATCCATAAGGACTGCTGTTCCTTCCTTCATGCCTGGGACATTGAAAGCTCTGCCACACTTGAGGTGTTCATCCAAATTTGATTGCGCCATTATTTCTGAAACATAAGGACACATGCTTCAGGGGTAATATTTTCAAGGGTCCCACCTCATTGCCGACCCATGTGAGCAATCTTGCATTCCTTGGCCATATGTCCGTCCATTATTTCTCTGCGTTCATCACAACCTCTTCCATTGTCCTGTTAATGCAAATGTCTTCCACACAACCAATCCATTAACCCATCCTTCAGGAGTGTGCACTGCTCATTTAATTTGTAGCTGGCCTCTCTTCCAGCATTCTCATCGCTCCTCCCCACTCTTGTTTTCACATTGGAACATCTTATTTTCTTCTATCCTGATTCCTGCTCCTTTTATTCCAGGCTGTCCATATATTTTTATTTGGGAATTTGTTACTTGGTTTTCTCTTGACTTTGTATCGTGTACATAATTGTCTTCTCTTTGAGACATCTTTTTAATCACCAATACTATGGATGCTGTTCTGCCTTGGAATTTTCTTCTTGCCAGGCAGAGTGTAAATGTTACTCACCACTCCGAATAGGCCGAAGATGCGGAGGAGTGATCTTGAAGATGATGGTGGTCAAGAATCGATAGTCAGCCTTCCATCCCAGCTCCCCTGAGCACAAGACTCAGGCTTCCTCAAAGAGGGGCTCTTTTCTACAATGTACCTCTCTGCTGTTTCAGTTGGGACAGACAGAGGTGTCAATTGAATAAAAGAGCGGGGAGAACACACACCGCCAATACCAATGCTGCAAAGGAATAGAAAGATATTAGACAGTGTTGAAATTAAACCAAGTAATCAGAACAGTTGTATATTACGGGAAACTACCTAGGTAAGTATTGGAGTGGAGCTTCCCCGGGGTGGATCTACAAGAAATATAACACAATGAGTGGGATGTCCTAAAGAGCCTTTGATGTA